>NC_134353.1:8826300-9168119 GCF_048569485.1 Anomaloglossus baeobatrachus | reverse complement strand
GTGGTATTATTGGTCACTATGTTGTCTGGGCATGGTGTGGTGGTAATTCTCCTGTATGTGGTATTATTGGTCACTATGTTGTCTGGGCATGGTGTGGAGGTAATTCTCCTGTATGTGGTATTATTGGTCACTATGTTGTCTGGGCATGGTGTGGAGGTAATTCTCCCTGTATGTGGTATTATTGGTCACTATGTTGTCTGGGCATGGTGTGGTGGTAATTCTCCCTGTATGTGGTATTATTGGTCACTATGTTGTCTGGGCATGGTGTGGTGGTAATTCTCCTGTATGTGGTATTATTGGTCACTATGTTGTCTGGGCATGGTGTGGTGGTAATTCTCCTGTATGTGGTATTATTGGTCACTATGTTGTCTGGGCATGGTGTGGAGGTAATTCCCCTGTATGTGGTATTATTGGTCACTATGTTGTCTGGGCATGGTGTGGTGGTAATTCTCCTGTATGTGGTATTATTGGTCACTATGTTGTCTGGGCATGGTGTGTGGTAATTCTCCTGTATGTGGTATTATTGGTCACTATGTTGTCTGGGCATGGTGTGGGGGTAATTCTCCTGTATGTCGGTATTATTGGTCACTATGTTGTCTGGGCATGGTGTGGAGGTAATTCCCCTGTATGTGGTATTATTGGTCACTATGTTGTCTGGGCATGGTGTGGAGGTAATTCTCCTGTATGTGATATTATTGGTCACTATGTTGTCTGGGCATGTTGTGGTGGTAATTCTCCTGTATGTGGTATTATTGGTCACTATGTTGTCTGGGCATGGTGTGGGGGTAATTCTCCTGTATGTGGTATTATTGGTCACTATGTTGTCTGGGCATGGTGTGGAGGTAATTCCCCTGTATGTGGTATTATTGGTCACTATGTTGTCTGGGCATGGTGTGGAGGTAATTCCCCTGTATGTGGTATTATTGGTCACTATGTTGTCTGGGCATGGTGTGGAGGTAATTCTCCTGTATGTGGTATTATTGGTCACTATGTTGTCTGGGCATGGTGTGGAGGTAATTCTCCTGTATGTGGTATTATTGGTCACTATGTTGTCTGGGCATGGTGTGGTGGTAATTCTCCTGTATGTGGTATTATTGGTCACTATGTTGTCTGGGCATGGTGTGGTGGTAATTCTCCCTGTATGTGGTATTATTGGTCACTATGTTGTCTGGGCATGGTGTGGAGGTAATTCTCCTGTATGTGGTATTATTGGTCACTATGTTGTCTGGGCATGGTGTGGTGGTAATTCCCCTGTATGTGGTATTATTGGTCACTATGTTGTCTGGGCATGGTGTGATGGTAATTCTCCTGTATGTGGTATTATTGGTCACTATGTTGTCTGGGCATGGTGTGGAGGTAATTCTCCTGTATGTGGTATTATTGGTCACTATGTTGTCTGGGCATGGTGTGGAGGTAATTCCCCTGTATGTGGTATTATTGGTCACTATGTTGTCTGGGCATGGTGTGGTGGTAATTCTCCTGTATGTGGTATTATTGGTCACTATGTTGTCTGGGCATGGTGTGGAGGTAATTCTCCTGTATGTGGTATTATTGGTCACTATGTTGTCTGGGCATGGTGTGGTGGTAATTCTCCTGTATGTGGTATTATTGGTCACTATGTTGTCTGGGCATGGTGTGGAGGTAATTCTCCTGTATGTGGTATTATTGGTCACTATGTTGTCTGGGCATGGTGTGGAGGTAATTCTCCTGTATGTGGTATTATTGGTCACTATGTTGTCTGGGCACGGTGTGGTGGTAATTCTCCTGTATGTGGTATTATTGGTCACTATGTTGTCTGGGCATGGTGTGATGGTAATTCTCCTGTATGTGGTATTATTGGTCACTATGTTGTCTGGGCATGGTGTGGTGGTAATTCTCCTGTATGTGGTATTATTGGTCACTATGGTGTCTGGGCATGGTGTGGTGGTAATTCTCCTGTATGTGGTATTATTGGTCACTATGTTGTCTGGGCATGGTGTGGTGGTAATTCTCCTGTATGTGGTATTATTGGTCACTATGTTGTCTGGGCATGGTGTGGAGGTAATTCCCCTGTATGTGGTATTATTGGTCACTATGTTGTCTGGGCATGGTGTGGTGGTAATTCCCCTGTATGTGGTATTATTGGTCACTATGTTGTCTGGGCATGGTGTGGTGGTAATTCTCCTGTATGTGGTATTATTGGTCACTATGTTGTCTGGGCATGGTGTGGTGGTAATTCTCCTGTATGTGGTATTATTGGTCACTATGTTGTCTGGGCATGGTGTGGAGGTAATTCCCCTGTATGTGGTATTATTGGTCACTATGTTGTCTGGGCACGGTGTGGTGGTAATTCCCCTGTATGTGGTATTATTGGTCACTATGTTGTCTGGGCATGGTGTGGTGGTAATTCTCCTGTATGTGGTATTATTGGTCACTATGTTGTCTGGGCACGGTGTGGCGGTAATTCCCCTGTATGTGGTATTATTGGTCACTATGCTGTCTGGGCATGGTGTGGTGGTAATTCCCCTGTATGTGGTGTTATTGGTCACTATGTTGTCTGGGCATGGTGTGGTGGTAATTCTCCTGTATGTGGTATTATTGGTCACTATGTTGTCTGGGCATGGTGCGGTGGTAATTCTCCCTGTATGTGGTATTATTGGTCACTATGTTGTCTGGGCATGGTGTGGGGGTAATTCTCCTGTATGTGGTATTATTGGTCACTATGGTGTCTGGGCATGGTGTGGTGGTAATTCCCCTGTATGTGGTATTATTGGTCACTATGTTGTCTGGGCATGGTGTGGAGGTAATTCTCCTGTATGTGGTATTATTGGTCACTATGTTGTCTGGGCATGGTGTGGCGGTAATTCTCCTGTATGTGGTATTATTGGTCACTATGTTGTCTGGGCATGGTGTGGTGGTAATTCCCCTGTATGTGGTATTATTGGTCACTATGTTGTCTGGGCATGGTGTGGTGGTAATTCTCCCTGTATGTGGTATTATTGGTCACTATGTTGTCTGGGCATGGTGTGGTGGTAATTCTCCTGTATGTGGTATTATTGGTCACTATGGTGTCTGGGCATGGTGTGGTGGTAATTCTCCTGTATGTGGTATTATTGGTCACTATGTTGTCTGGGCATGGTGTGGAGGTAATTCTCCTGTATGTGGTATTATTGGTCACTATGTTGTCTGGGCATGGTGTGGTGGTAATTCTCCTGTATGTGGTATTATTGGTCACTATGGTGTCTGGGCATGGTGTGGTGGTAATTCTCCTGTATGTGGTATTATTGGTCACTATGGTGTCTGGGCATGGTGTGGTGGTAATTCTCCTGTATGTGGTATTATTGGTCACTATGGTGTCTGGGCATGGTGTGGTGGTAATTCTCCTGTATGTGGTATTATTGGTCACTATGTTGTCTGGGCATGGTGTGGAGGTAATTCCCCTGTATGTGGTATTATTGGTCACTATGTTGTCTGGGCATGGTGTGGTGGTAATTCTCCTGTATGTGATATTATTGGTCACTATGTTGTCTGGGCATGTGTGTGGTGGTAATTCCCCTGTATGTGGTATTATTGGTCACTATGTTGTCTGGGCATGGTGTGGTGGTAATTCTCCTGTATGTGGTATTATTGGTCACTATGTTGTCTGGGCATGGTGTGGAGGTAATTCTCCTGTATGTGGTATTATTGGTCACTATGTTGTCTGGGCATGGTGTGGAGGTAATTCTCCTGTATGTGGTATTATTGGTCACTATGTTGTCTGGGCATGGTGTGGTGATAATTCTCCTGTATGTGGTATTATTGGTCACTATGTTGTCTGGGCATGGTGTGGAGGTAATTCCCCTGTATGTGGTATTATTGGTCACTATGTTGTCTGGGCATGGTGTGGCGGTAATTCTCCTGTATGTGGTATTATTGGTCACTATGTTGTCTGGGCATGGTGTGGTGGTAATTCTCCTGTATGTGGTATTATTGGTCACTATGTTGTCTGGGCATGGTGTGGAGGTAATTCTCCTGTATGTGGTATTATTGGTCACTATGTTGTCTGGGCATGGTGTGGTGGTAATTCCCCTGTATGTGGTATTATTGGTCACTATGTTGTCTGGGCATGGTTTGGCGGTAATTCCCCTGTATGTGGTATTATTGGTCACTATGTTGTCTGGGCATGGTGTGGTGGTAATTCTCCCTGTATGTGGTATTATTGGTCACTATGTTGTCTGGGCATGGTGTGGTGGTAATTCTCCTGTATGTGGTATTATTGGTCACTATGTTGTCTGGGCATGGTGTGGAGGTAATTCCCCTGTATGTGGTATTATTGGTCACTATGTTGTCTGGGCATGGTGTGGTGGTAATTCTCCTGTATGTGGTATTATTGGTCACTATGTTGTCTGGGCATGGTGTGGAGGTAATTCTCCTGTATGTGGTATTATTGGTCACTATGTTGTCTGGGCATGGTGTGGAGGTAATTCCCCTGTATGTGGTATTATTGGTCACTATGGTGTCTGGGCATGGTGTGGAGGTAATTCCCCTGTATGTGGTATTATTGGTCACTATGTTGTCTGGGCATGGTGTGGAGGTAATTCCCCTGTATGTGGTATTATTGGTCACTATGTTGTCTGGGCATGGTGTGGTGGTAATTCTCCTGTATGTGGTATTATTGGTCACTATGTTGTCTGGGCATGGTGTGGAGGTAATTCCCCTGTATGTGGTATTATTGGTCACTATGTTGTCTGGGCATGGTGTGGTGGTAATTCCCCTGTATGTGGTATTATTGGTCACTATGTTGTCTGGGCATGGTGTGGCGGTAATTCCCCTGTATGTGGTATTATTGGTCACTATGTTGTCTGGGCATGGTGTGGTGGTAATTCCCCTGTATGTGGTATTATTGGTCACTATGTTGTCTGGGCATGGTGTGGTGGTAATTCCCCTGTATGTGGTATTATTGGTCACTATGTTGTCTGGGCACGGTGTGGAGGTAATTCTCCTGTATGTGGTATTATTGGTCACTATGTTGTCTGGGCATGGTGTGGAGGTAATTCCCCTGTATGTGGTATTATTGGTCACTATGTTGTCTGGGCATGGTGTGGTGGTAATTCTCCTGTATGTGGTATTATTGGTCACTATGTTGTCTGGGCATGGTGTGGGGGTAATTCTCCTGTATGTGGTATTATTGGTCACTATGTTGTCTGGGCATGGTGTGGTGGTAATTCTCCTGTATGTGGTATTATTGGTCACTATGTTGTCTGGGCATGGTGTGGTGGTAATTCTCCTGTATGTGGTATTATTGGTCACTATGTTGTCTGGGCATGGTGTGGAGGTAATTCTCCTGTATGTGGTATTATTGTTCACTATGTTGTCTGGGCATGGTGTGGTGGTAATTCTCCTGTATGTGGTATTATTGGTCACTATGTTGTCTGGGCATGGTGTGGAGGTAATTCCCCTGTATGTGGTATTATTGGTCACTATGTTGTCTGGGCATGGTGTGGAGGTAATTCTCCTGTATGTGGTATTATTGGTCACTATGTGGTCTGGGCATGGTGTGGCGGTAATTCTCCTGTATGTGGTATTATTGGTCACTATGTTGTCTGGGCATGGTGTGGTGGTAATTCTCCTGTATGTGGTATTATTGGTCACTATGTTGTCTGGGCATGGTGTGGTGGTAATTCCCCTGTATGTGGTATTATTGGTCACTATGTTGTCTGGGCATGGTGTGGTGGTAATTCTCCTGTATGTGGTATTATTGGTCACTATGTTGTCTGGGCATGGTGTGGAGGTAATTCCCCTGTATGTGGTATTATTGGTCACTATGTTGTCTGGGCACGGTGTGGTGGTAATTCCCCTGTATGTGGTATTATTGGTCACTATGTTGTCTGGGCATGGTGTGGTGGTAATTCTCCTGTATGTGGTATTATTGGTCACTATGTTGTCTGGGCATGGTGTGGTGGTAATTCTCCCTGTATGTGGTATTATTGGTCACTATGTTGTCTGGGCATGGTGTGGCGGTAATTCTCCTGTATGTGGTATTATTGGTCACTATGTTGTCTGGGCATGGTGTGGAGGTAATTCTCCTGTATGTGGTATTATTGGTCACTATGTTGTCTGGGCATGGTGTGGTGGTAATTCTCCCTGTATGTGGTATTATTGGTCACTATGTTGTCTGGGCATGGTGTGGTGGTAATTCCCCTGTATGTGGTATTATTGGTCACTATGTTGTCTGGGCATGGTGTGGTGGTAATTCTCCTGTATGTGGTATTATTGGTCACTATGTTGTCTGGGCATGGTGTGGTGGTAATTCTCCTGTATGTGGTATTATTGGTCACTATGTTGTCTGGGCATGGTGTGGAGGTAATTCTCCTGTATGTGGTATTATTGGTCACTATGTTGTCTGGGCATGGTGTGGTGGTAATTCTCCTGTATGTGGTATTATTGGTCACTATGTTGTCTGGGCATGGTGTGGTGGTAATTCTCCCTGTATGTGGTATTATTGGTCACTATGTTGTCTGGGCATGGTGTGGTGGTAATTCTCCTGTATGTGGTATTATTGGTCACTATGTTGTCTGGGC
Organism: Anomaloglossus baeobatrachus; assembly: GCF_048569485.1. NCBI lineage: Eukaryota > Metazoa > Chordata > Amphibia > Anura > Aromobatidae > Anomaloglossus > Anomaloglossus baeobatrachus. The sequence goes on along the minus strand of NC_134353.1, from coordinate 9,161,580 downwards.
ATGGTGTGGTGGTAATTCTCCCTGTATGTGGTATTATTGGTCACTATGTTGTCTGGGCATGGTGTGGTGGTAATTCCCCTGTATGTGGTATTATTGGTCACTATGTTGTCTGGGCATGGTGTGGTGGTAATTCTCCTGTATGTGGTATTATTGGTCACTATGTTGTCTGGGCATGGTGTGGAGGTAATTCCCCTGTATGTGGTATTATTGGTCACTATGTTGTCTGGGCACGGTGTGGTGGTAATTCCCCTGTATGTGGTATTATTGGTCACTATGTTGTCTGGGCATGGTGTGGTGGTAATTCTCCTGTATGTGGTATTATTGGTCACTATGTTGTCTGGGCATGGTGTGGTGGTAATTCTCCCTGTATGTGGTATTATTGGTCACTATGTTGTCTGGGCATGGTGTGGCGGTAATTCTCCTGTATGTGGTATTATTGGTCACTATGTTGTCTGGGCATGGTGTGGAGGTAATTCTCCTGTATGTGGTATTATTGGTCACTATGTTGTCTGGGCATGGTGTGGTGGTAATTCTCCCTGTATGTGGTATTATTGGTCACTATGTTGTCTGGGCATGGTGTGGTGGTAATTCTCCTGTATGTGGTATTATTGGTCACTATGGTGTCTGGGCATGGTGTGGTGGTAATTCTCCCTGTATGTGGTATTATTGGTCACTATGTTGTCTGGGCATGGTGTGGAGGTAATTCTCCTGTATGTGGTATTATTGGTCACTATGTTGTCTGGGCATGGTGTGGAGGTAATTCTCCTGTATGTGGTATTATTGGTCACTATGTTGTCTGGGCATGGTGTGGAGGTAATTCTCCTGTATGTGGTATTATTGGTCACTATGTTGTCTGGGCATGGTGTGGAGGTAATTCTCCTGTATGTGGTATTATTGGTCACTATGTTGTCTGGGCATGGTGTGGTGGTAATTCTCCTGTATGTGGTATTATTGGTCACTATGGTGTCTGGGCATGGTGTGGTGGTAATTCTCCCTGTATGTGGTATTATTGGTCACTATGTTGTCTGGGCATGGTGTGGAGGTAATTCTCCTGTATGTGGTATTATTGGTCACTATGTTGTCTGGGCATGGTGTGGTGGTAATTCTCCTGTATGTGGTATTATTGGTCACTATGGTGTCTGGGCATGGTGTGGTGGTAATTCTCCCTGTATGTGGTATTATTGGTCACTATGTTGTCTGGGCATGGTGTGGTGGTAATTCTCCCTGTATGTGGTATTATTGGTCACTATGTTGTCTGGGCATGGTGTGGAGGTAATTCTCCCTGTATGTGGTATTATTGGTCACTATGGTGTCTGGGCATGGTGTGGTGGTAATTCTCCCTGTATGTGGTATTATTGGTCACTATGTTGTCTGGGCATGGTGTGGTGGTAATTCCCCTGTATGTGGTATTATTGGTCACTATGTTGTCTGGGCATGGTGTGGTGGTAATTCTCCTGTATGTGGTATTATTGGTCACTATGTTGTCTGGGCATGGTGTGGAGGTAATTCTCCTGTATGTGGTATTATTGGTCACTATGTTGTCTGGGCATGGTGTGGAGGTAATTCCCCTGTATGTGGTATTATTGGTCACTATGTTGTCTGGGCATGGTGTGGTGGTAATTCTCCTGTATGTGGTATTATTGGTCACTATGTTGTCTGGGCATGGTGTGGTGGTAATTCTCCCTGTATGTGGTATTATTGGTCACTATGTTGTCTGGGCATGGTGTGGAGGTAATTCTCCTGTATGTGGTATTATTGGTCACTATGGTGTCTGGGCATGGTGTGGTGGTAATTCCCCTGTATGTGGTATTATTGGTCACTATGTTGTCTGGGCATGGTGTGGAGGTAATTATCCTGTATGTGGTATTATTGGTCACTATGTTGTCTGGGCATGGTGTGGAGGTAATTCTCCTGTATGTGGTATTATTGGTCACTATGTTGTCTGGGCATGGTGTGGTGGTAATTCTCCTGTATGTGGTATTATTGGTCACTATGTTGTCTGGGCATGGTGTGGAGGTAATTCTCCTGTATGTGGTATTATTGGTCACTATGTTGTCTGGGCATGGTGTGGAGGTAATTCCCCTGTATGTGGTATTATTGGTCACTATGTTGTCTGGGCATGGTGTGGTGGTAATTCTCCCTGTATGTGGTATTATTGGTCACTATGTTGTCTGGGCATGGTGTGGTGGTAATTCCCCTGTATGTGGTATTATTGGTCACTATGTTGTCTGGGCATGGTGTGGAGGTAATTCTCCTGTATGTGGTATTATTGGTCACTATGTTGTCTGGGCATGGTGTGGCGGTAATTCTCCTGTATGTGGTATTATTGGTCACTATGGTGTCTGGGCATGGTGTGGTGGTAATTCTCCTGTATGTGGTATTATTGGTCACTATGTTGTCTGGGCATGGTGTGGAGGTAATTCCCCTGTATGTGGTATTATTGGTCACTATGTTGTCTGGGCATGGTGTGGAGGTAATTCTCCTGTATGTGGTATTATTGGTCACTATGTTGTCTGGGCATGGTGTGGTGGTAATTCTCCTGTATGTGGTATTATTGGTCACTATGTTGTCTGGGCATGGTGTGGTGGTAATTCTCCTGTATGTGGTATTATTGGTCACTATGTTGTCTGGGCATGGTGTGGAGGTAATTCTCCTGTATGTGGTATTATTGGTCACTATGTTGTCTGGGCATGGTGTGGCGGTAATTCTCCTGTATGTGGTATTATTGGTCACTATGTTGTCTGGGCATGGTGTGGTGGTAATTCCCCTGTATGTGGTATTATTGGTCACTATGTTGTCTGGGCATGGTGTGGTGGTAATTCTCCCTGTATGTGGTATTATTGGTCACTATGTTGTCTGGGCATGGTGTGGTGGTAATTCTCCTGTATGTGGTATTATTGGTCACTATGGTGTCTGGGCATGGTGTGGTGGTAATTCTCCTGTATGTGGTATTATTGGTCACTATGTTGTCTGGGCATGGTGTGGTGGTAATTCCCCTGTATGTGGTATTATTGGTCACTATGGTGTCTGGGCATGGTGTGGTGGTAATTCTCCCTGTATGTGGTATTATTGGTCACTATGTTGTCTGGGCATGGTGTGGAGGTAATTCTCCTGTATGTGGTATTATTGGTCACTATGTTGTCTGGGCATGGTGTGGTGGTAATTCTCCTGTATGTGGTATTATTGGTCACTATGTTGTCTGGGCATGGTGTGGAGGTAATTCTCCTGTATGTGGTATTATTGGTCACTATGTTGTCTGGGCATGGTGTGGTGGTAATTCTCCTGTATGTGGTTTTATTGGTCACTATGTTGTCTGGGCATGGTGTGGAGGTAATTCCCCTGTATGTGGTATTATTGGTCACTATGGTGTCTGGGCATGGTGTGGTGGTAATTCTCCTGTATGTGGTATTATTGGTCACTATGTTGTCTGGGCATGGTGTGGTGGTAATTCTCCTGTATGTGGTATTATTGGTCACTATGTTGTCTGGGCATGGTGTGGTGGTAATTCTCCTGTATGTGGTATTATTGGTCACTATGTTGTCTGGGCATGGTGTGGTGGTAATTCTCCTGTATGTGGTATTATTGGTCACTATGGTGTCTGGGCATGGTGTGGTGGTAATTCCCCTGTATGTGGTATTATTGGTCACTATGTTGTCTGGGCATGGTGTGGTGGTAATTCTCCCTGTATGTGGTATTATTGGTCACTATGTTGTCTGGGCATGGTGTGGTGGTAATTCTCCTGTATGTGGTATTATTGGTCACTATGTTGTCTGGGCATGGTGTGGTGGTAATTCTCCTGTATGTGGTATTATTGGTCACTATGTTGTCTGGGCATGGTGTGGAGGTAATTCCCCTGTATGTGGTATTATTGGTCACTATGTTGTCTGGGCATGGTGTGGAGGTAATTCCCCTGTATGTGGTATTATTGGTCACTATGTTGTCTGGGCATGGTGTGGTGGTAATTCCCCTGTATGTGGTATTATTGGTCACTATGTTGTCTGGACATGGTGTGGTGGTAATTCTCCTGTATGTGGTATTATTGGTCACTATGTTGTCTGGGCATGGTGTGGAGGTAATTCCCCTGTATGTGGTATTATTGGTCACTATGTTGTCTGGGCATGGTGTGGTGGTAATTCTCCTGTATGTGGTATTATTGGTCACTATGTTGTCTGGACATGGTGTGGTGGTAATTCTCCTGTATGTGGTATTATTGGTCACTATGGTGTCTGGGCATGGTGTGGTGGTAATTCTCCTGTATGTGGTATTATTGGTCACTATGTTGTCTGGGCATGGTGTGGTGGTAATTCTCCTGTATGTGGTATTATTGGTCACTATGGTGTCTGGGCATGGTGTGGTGGTAATTCCCCTGTATGTGGTATTATTGGTCACTATGTTGTCTGGGCATGGTGTGGTGGTAATTCTCCTGTATGTGGTATTATTGGTCACTATGTTGTCTGGGCATGGTGTGGTGGTAATTCTCCTGTATGTGGTATTATTGGTCACTATGGTGTCTGGGCATGGTGTGGTGGTAATTCTCCTGTATGTGGTATTATTGGTCACTATGTTGTCTGGGCATGGTGTGGTGGTAATTCTCCTGTATGTGGTATTATTGGTCACTATGTTGTCTGGGCATGGTGTGGTGGTAATTCTCCTGTATGTGGTATGTTTGGTCACTATGATGTCTGGGCATGGTGTGGTGGTAATTCTCCTGTATGTGGTATCATTGGTCACTATGTTGTCTGGGCATGGTGTGGAGGTAATTCCCCTGTATGTGGTATTATTGGTCACTATGTTGTCTGGGCATGGTGTGGAGGTAATTCTCCTGTATGTGGTATTATTGGTCACTATGTTGTCTGGGCATGGTGTGGAGGTAATTCTCCTGTATGTGGTATTATTGGTCACTATGGTGTCTGGGCATGGTGTGGAGGTAATTCCCCTGTATGTGGTATTATTGGTCACTATGTTGTCTGGGCATGGTGTGGTGGTAATTCCCCTGTATGTGGTATTATTGGTCACTATGTTGTCTGGGCATGGTGTGGTGGTAATTCTCCTGTATGTGGTATTATTGGTCACTATGTTGTCTGGGCATGGTGTGGAGGTAATTCTCCTGTATGTGGTATTATTGGTCACTATGTTGTCTGGGCATGGTGTGGAGGTAATTCTCCTGTATGTGGTATTATTGGTCACTATGTTGTCTGGGCATGGTGTGGAGGTAATTCTCCTGTATGGGGTATTATTGGTCACTATGTTGTCTGGGCATGGTGTGGAGGTAATTCTCCTGTATGTGGTATTATTGGTCACTATGTTGTCTGGGCATGGTGTGGAGGTAATTCTCCTGTATGTGGTATTATTGGTCACTATGTTGTCTGGGCATGGTGTGGTGGTAATTCTCCCTGTATGTGGTATTATTGGTCACTATGTTGTCTGGACATGGTGTGGTGGTAATTCTCCTGTATGGGGTATTATTGGTCACTATGTTGTCTGGGCATGGTGTGGTGGTAATTCTCCTGTATGTGGTATTATTGGTCACTATGTTGTCTGGGCATGGTGTGGAGGTAATTCTCCTGTATGTGGTATTATTGGTCACTATGTTGTCTGGGCATGGTGTGGTGGTAATTCTCCTGTATGTGGTATTATTGGTCACTATGTTGTCTGGGCATAGTGTGGTGGTAATTCTCCTGTATGTGGTATTATTGGTCACTATGTTGTCTGGGCATGGTGTGGTGATAATTCTCCTGTATGTGGTATTATTGGTCACTATGTTGTCTGGGCATGGTGTGGCGGTAATTCCCCTGTATGTGGTATTATTGGTCACTATGTTGTCTGGGCATGGTGTGGTGGTAATTCTCCTGTATGTGGTATTATTGGTCACTATGTTGTCTGGGCATGGTGTGGTGGTAATTCCCCTGTATGTGGTATTATTGGTCACTATGTTGTCTGGGCATGGTGTGGTGGTGACTCGCCCACCCCAGGGCTATGGGACACCCGGTGCCGGGATGGACTAGTCCGGTGGTAGTCAGTGGTGGCTGGGCCCGGCTCCGTGGCCCTGGTGGGTGTCAGTTGAATATGTGGCTTGCTTGTTAATGGTTGTGTTCGTGACGCCACCTGTGGCATGCGGCTATTAAGCCGCCGCTGCTGTGTGAGGCCTCCGGGATGATGATATAGCAGCTATGGTAGTACTGCTCCCCACAGGTGGAGCGATGCCCGGGGCACAGTTGGTGCTTGTGAAAGTCTATGGTGCTGTGTGACTAACACGGTGCAGGGCCGACAGGCGAGGAAAGAACCAGGCACAAACAACAGTCTCTTTACCTTTTCCTCTTTTACTCTGGGAACAGTCCAGTCCTGGGAGACCGTTACAGGTGGTGATGGGGATCCGGTCGGCCTGGAAGTACTTGGGGTGATCTTTCTGGCCAGCTGAGTATGAGGCCTACTCCTGTACCTTTCTTGGTGATGATAGGACCCTGCTTCTCTGAATCCAGCAATGGCCCTCTTTCTGCTGGGACCAATGGCACGTCCCTTCCCCTCTGTAGCAGGCTGCGCAGGCCCACTCTCTGGTGCTTCTCCGCTGGGGTCCACACCGGGCCCTGATGCTGCAGCTGTACCTTGGATGTGTCTGGGCCAGGGGCTTGCAGCTCCCCTGCCCTTCGGATTCGGCTACCAGGGACGGATTTTATACCCTGGCAACCACAGACTCCGATGTCCGAGTCTCTCTGCTGCCTCTCAGCTACTCCTGCTTCTCTGGGCCAAACTGCTCCAGCTCTAGGCCCCAGATTCACAGGACAGCTCACTCTGTGTCTGTTCACTTCTGCTGCTCCCTACAGACTAACTAACTCCTCCCCCAGGTCAGGCTTAAGGAAGCTCCCTGAAACTTCAGGTTCAGAGCTCCCCCTACTGGCCTGAGGGAGAAACTGCGGTGGATGTTAACTTACTGGCCAGTAGATTTCCCCATTACCTCCAGGCTCAGCATTAACCCTCAGGAGGGCAATGCCGTTGTGGCGACTAGGTCCTAGGGCGCCACACTCCCCCTTAGTTAAATTCAGTACTCCCGGACTGTAGAAACAAAACATAACATGTCATACATTTCATCCCAATATGGGAGGCACATTCTCTTTAACGTTACAATCTTAAACATTTCTATAAGAGTCCAGTGTGGCTCCCTGCCGGGTGTCCATTACACTGCTCCATGGGGGACCCGCCGCGATCAAACCCCCAACGTAGGCTCTGGGCGTGCGTCAGAGCATTGATGACCCCACTCTATGCACGCCGGACGGGTTTTTCTTCAGGGGTGTTTGAGCACACTGGTGCTAACTATGAACAATTTAGGTGTTGGCCACCCATAGTCCAGTGGCCCAATTGTCCATTTTCGCAATCAAAGAAAAAGAAAACATTTTGTACACAACATGACAGACATTTTGCATAACTATTTACACTCTAATAAGTACTCTTTACTTTATACAGTAGACTCCCTATACCTTAGAGGGGGTTGTCCCCGAGTGCTGCGCTGGGACCTACGTAGCTCTGGTGTTTGCCCCTGACTACGTGGTGCGTCTTCTATCTCAGCACTACAGGTGGGCCTAACCCCAATAGGTAAGCGTGATGGTTGCCTTTGTGGTCTAGGAGTCGCCAAGGGTATGACAGGTTCACCGCTGACAGGGGGTTGATCCTCCTGTTCCACTGCTGGCGTGTCATCTCGTGCTGGAGCGGACGATTCTTTAGGTGGATCCGGAACCTTTTCTGTTTCTGGCTCGACCAACTGCGGAAACGCCAAAACTGGTACCACTATGGCATTGTTGATTCGGGTCCAAGTTTTGGGGAACTTCCCAAGGATGGTTTGAATCATCTCCCCTTCTTTCTCTTGACTTTGGGGACTTCCTTGTACTCCTTCCATTTCTCTTTGGATTCGGCACCGTTCAGGGCACGCTTTCAGGCGGTCTCGGGAAATTGCTTGACAGGTCTTGCCTTCATCTTTGCTTATGAGGCATACCTTACTATTGTCAAAGTTGGAGGGGATAATGGTGTAGGGCTCGTTTTCCCACTGATCATCCAACTTATGCGTCTTCCGCTTCTTCTTGAGGACTTGTTCTCCAGGTGCTAAGGGAGTTGCTGGGGCTGTTTGATTGTAATGCTGTTCTTGTCTCGTTCTTGCTTGAGACAGGCTCCTTTCCACGCACTCCTGGACCTTACGGTACCGCTGCTGCCGTTCTGCATCCCAATCCTCTATTTCTTGAACCGCCTCAGGCGACACAGTCCCCATCTCAAAGTCTACAGGCAACTTGCCTGGTCTGGCTCGCATCAGGTAAGCGGGGCTGCAGTTGGTCGAATTCACTGGGATGTGGTTGTACAAGTCTACCAGATCTGGCAACTTTTCTGGCCATTGGTTCCTCTCTTCCAGCGGTAGGGTCTTCAGCATATCAATAACCACATGGTTCATTTTCTCGCACAGTCCATTGGTCTGGGGGTGGTACGGTGTGGTTCGAATTTTCTTACAACCGTACATGTTACAGAACTCTTGGAACACTTCAGCCTCGAATGCAGGACCCTGATCCGTCAGTACCCTTTCCGGATAGCCGTGCGGTCGACAAAAGGATGCCTGGAACGCTCTAGCTGCCGTCCTGGCTGTCTGGTCCTTCACAGGCACTACTACCAGGAAACGAGAGTAATGGTCCACAATGGTGAGGGCGTACACATAGCCTGACCGGCTTGGTGTTAACTTCACGTGGTCCAGGGCCACCAACTCCAGGGGCTGCTTCGTGACAATTGGCTGTAGGGGAGACCTTTGGCTGGCATCATCCTTCCGCCTCAAGTTACACGGGCCACAGTCTCGGCACCATTTCTCGATCATCTTTCTCATGTGCACCCAGTAGAACCGATCACGGAGTAAGGCCTCCAACTTCTTCCACCCGAAGTGCCCTGCGTTATCATGATACGCTGCTAGGACCATTGGAGCATCCCTCTGCGGAACCACTATCTGCCAGACAAGTTCATTTGTTCGATAGTTGACATATCTCTTGCAGAGCTTGCCCTGGTAGGTGAACAGTCGTCCCCTCTCCTTCCACAGCTGCTGGGCTTCCTCTGGAGCGTCTGGGCCAAGATGGGTCTCAGCTTGCGCTAGCTTCTCTTTGACCAATCGCACGGCCGGGTCACCATTCTGTGTTTCTTCCCAATTATAGTGGAGTAATGGATTGACCGAGACCTCGTGCTGGTTTAAGCGCTTCACTCCCACAGCATGCTCACACTGTGAAACACCCTGGTGATGGAAAGCCGGTAACTCTATCTCTTCGAGTTCATCCAGGTCTTCTCCAGACTCGGGTAAGTGAGGCATTCTGGACAGCGCATCAGCATTGTTATTCTTCTTGCCAGCCCGATACTTGATGGTAAAGTCAAAGTTAGACAGCCGGGCCATCCATCGCTGTTCCATCGCACCTAACTTGGCTGTTGCCAGGTGTGTCAACGGATTGTTGTCCGTGAAGATGGTAAACTTGGCCGATGCCAGATAGTGCTTGAAGCGTTCAGTCACTGCCCACACAATAGCGAGGAACTCCAGCTTGAAGGAACTGTAGTTTTCTGGATTCCTTTCCGTGGGCCGAAGCTTCCTACTGGCGTACGCTATTACCCTCTCTCTGCCTCCCTGTACCTGGGACAGAACTGCTCCCAGTCCCACGTTGCTGGCGTCTGTGTACAGTATAAACGGTTGGCTGTAGTCAGGGTAGGCCAGAATTTCTTCTCCCGTGAGAGCCCCTTTCAGCCGGACAAAGGATGTTTCCAGTTGGCTGCTCCATTCAAATGGAGGGCTCTGCTTCTTAGCCTGCTTCGGCTGGCCCACCAGGAGATCTTGAAGGGGCGCTGCTATCTTGGTGAACCCATCAATGAACCTTCGGTAGTAGCCCACCAGTCCAAGGAACTGCCGCACCTCCTTCACCGTGGTGGGTCTTGGCCAGTCCTTGATTACCGTGACTTTCTCCGGATCAGGTGCCACGCCTTCTGCGCTGACCACATGACCCAGGTACTGTACCTTTGGCTTCAAGAGGTGACATTTGGACGGCTTGATCTTCAGGCCATATTTCGACAAGGACTCAAACACTTCTGCTAAGTGCTTCAGGTGGTCCTCATAAGTCTTGGAGTAGACTATTACGTCATCCAGGTACAGCAGCACGGTTTCGAAGTTGTGGTGGCCCAAGCAGCACTCCATCAACCTTTGGAATGTCCCTGGGGCGTTGCAGAGCCCGAATGGCATACAATTGAACTCACAGAGACCCATTGGTGTCGTGAATGCAGTCTTCTCCTTGTCCGCCTCTGCCACGGGAACCTGCCAATACCCACTGGTGAGATCCAAGGTGGAGAAATAGTTAGCTGACTTTAAGGCTGTTAGTGACTCCTCTATTCTGGGTAGTGGATAGGCATCTTTATGTGTAATGCGGCTAATTTGCCTGTAATCTACACACATTCTCATTGTACCATCTTTTTTCTTTACGAGCACTAGTGGAGCTGCCCAGGGGCTACAACTATCTCTGATAACCCCAGCCTCCTTCATTTCCCGTAACATTTCCTTGGCACACTGATACTGTGCGGGGGGTACAGGGCGGTATCTTTCTTTAATGGGATGATGATCACCCGTGGGGATTTGATGTTGAACCCCTTTCACCTGCCCAAAATCTAGGGGGTGTTTGCTGAAGACCCGCTCGTACTCCTGTACCACCCGGTAAACCCCATGCTTTTGGTGTGAGGGGGTGGAGTCGGTGCCCACATGTAATTTTTGGCACCAGTCTTCCGGCTGCCCCTTGGAGCCATTGTCTTCCGCCTGGTCGGACGGGATCAAGGGTTCCACTGCTTTAATGGTATTGTTGCTGACAGTGTACAATTTTGCCACAGTGGCATACCGGGGCAATTTGGCCTCCTCCTCCCCACAATTCAGGACACGGACGGGCACTCTCCCCTTGCGGACGTCCGCTACCCCTCTGGCTATCAGGACTCCAGGCCTACTGTCTGAATACATTGGTTCTACCAAGGCATGGTAATCCTGACCCTTGAGGCCTATTGCTGCCCGACACCATATCAACATTTCACTTCTTGGGGGTATTACAATGGGGAGGGGGTCACTTACCCTCACACTGCCAATTTCTCCTCCGGCCAGCTCTACCTGCTGCCTCCTCATCAGGGCTCTGATCTCCCTCTGTAGGACACGCTGCTGCCCGGAGCTGGCAGTTTCAGACGCCTGTTGTAACAAAATTATCACTTCGGCAATACAATTTTCTATCACATTTGTACCAAGAGTTAGCAGTGGGTCAGATTCTTTGCGATCAATATCTACAATTATCATCCCCTGACATGGCAATTCCACCCGCCCCACTTTAATGGTTACTTCTTTGTACCCAATCTGAGGTAAGGGCTGACCATTACTGGCCACAATTGTTAAATCATCATCTGGGCCATGGTCAATGTCTGAATCGGCCCAATATCTTTTGTACAGTTTGTGGGGGATGGTTGTTACCTGGGACCCCGTATCCAGGAGGGCATTCAAAGGGATCCCATCCAGCACAATAGGAAGGACCGGTCGTCCTCCCACATACTTGCTGCGGCTGGGGGTTGAGCCGGGCTTCCTTACACCTGGGGGTCGGCTCCTGGCCCCAGGCTCGGCCCATTTAAAGGACAGCGTCGTGCAATGTGGCCCGCCTGGTTGCAGTTGCGGCAGATCGGTTGTCCTGTTGAATCGTACCGGTCTGTGTCTCTGCCTCGGGTCGGCGGAATCCTTCTCTGTCGCATCCATGGGACGTCCTCTGGGCTGGAGGCCAACTCGATTTTCGCAGGCGAGGGGGTCATTTGTAGAGACTGCACGGTCTTGGCAAGGGCAGCCACAGTCTTGGTCAGCTCCTGGACCTGTTGTCTGAGCTCTGCAGTGGGATCCTTATCCAGGGACTGCGCCTCAGCCCCTGCAGTGGCTCGTGTTGCAGGCACCACCCCGGGGTACGTGATAGCAGGAGGCCGGAGGGGTACTGGGTCATTCGGCGTAGATTCTCTCAGTACCCTGATGGCCTGGTCCTTAAACTTGGCAAAGTCCAGAGCAGGGTTCTGCAGGACCAGGATACGCAGCTGGGTCCTGTGGGCATCTGACAGGAGCCCCTCTATGAACTGCTCAGTTAGGAGTTTGTCTTCTTCACGTACACCCTCTGGGTCCACCTGTTTAACTGCTTTCAGGGCCTCTTGCAGGTTTAGGGCATAGTCCCTTATGCTGTCTGTGGCCCGCTGCTTGCACCCAAAGAATCTCATCTTTATCTCTGCTGCGGTGCGGGTGTCAAACGTACTCTTTAGCTTGGCCAGTATCTGGGCTGCTGTCCCTTTATCTGTATCAGGCCATGACTTCGCTTCACGCTGGGCTGCGCCGGCTAGCTGTCCCATTAATATGCCCACCTTCTGGCTCTCAGTCAGCGGATACACCCGGAATAAGCTGTGCAGGCTTTCTCTGAAGTCACTCAAGGTATGGGACTCCCCGGAGTATTGCGGCAGCCATTCTGCTCCCGGTATGTATGGCATGGTGATCGGCATTACCGGCGCTACAGTGGGGGCCGGGGCGACGGCGACTGGGATTGCTTCTGCTGGTGCTGCGGCGTCTCGGGCTATGGCAGCCACCTGCCCTCCCTCTGAGTCGGACATCTTCCTCCCCCTTAGTGAACCTTACCAGGCTCCGTTCACTTTTCAAATTTTCTTCCGGGTCGCGCGGGGTTAACAGCGCTCTGCTCTGATGGCGCGCTCCCTTCGCGCTCTTTGTCAGGCACGCCCCCCTTCTTCCTGCGCTCGGCGAGGCTAATGGCGGCGGTGGTCTGCAGCCAGTACACAGTCTTTTAAGCACAATTCCGGCAGGCGCACAGTACCCGGTGGGACCGGGCACGAAATCCTGTTCGTGACGCCAAAGTTGACTCGCCCACCCCAGGGCTATGGGACACCCGGTGCCGGGATGGACTAGTCCGGTGGTAGTCAGTGGTGGCTGGGCCCGGCTCCGTGGCCCTGGTGGGTGTCAGTTGAATATGTGGCTTGCTTGTTAATGGTTGTGTTCGTGACGCCACCTGTGGCATGCGGCTATTAAGCCGCCGCTGCTGTGTGAGGCCTCCGGGATGATGATATAGCAGCTATGGTAGTACTGCTCCCCACAGGTGGAGCGATGCCCGGGGCACAGTTGGTGCTTGTGAAAGTCTATGGTGCTGTGTGACTAACACGGTGCAGGGCCGACAGGCGAGGAAAGAACCAGGCACAAACAACAGTCTCTTTACCTTTTCCTCTTTTACTCTGGGAACAGTCCAGTCCTGGGAGACCGTTACAGGTGGTGATGGGGATCCGGTCGGCCTGGAAGTACTTGGGGTGATCTTTCTGGCCAGCTGAGTATGAGGCCTACTCCTGTACCTTTCTTGGTGATGATAGGACCCTGCTTCTCTGAATCCAGCAATGGCCCTCTTTCTGCTGGGACCAATGGCACGTCCCTTCCCCTCTGTAGCAGGCTGCGCAGGCCCACTCTCTGGTGCTTCTCCGCTGGGGTCCACACCGGGCCCTGATGCTGCAGCTGTACCTTGGATGTGTCTGGGCCAGGGGCTTGCAGCTCCCCTGCCCTTCGGATTCGGCTACCAGGGACGGATTTTATACCCTGGCAACCACAGACTCCGATGTCCGAGTCTCTCTGCTGCCTCTCAGCTACTCCTGCTTCTCTGGGCCAAACTGCTCCAGCTCTAGGCCCCAGATTCACAGGACAGCTCACTCTGTGTCTGTTCACTTCTGCTGCTCCCTACAGACTAACTAACTCCTCCCCCAGGTCAGGCTTAAGGAAGCTCCCTGAAACTTCAGGTTCAGAGCTCCCCCTACTGGCCTGAGGGAGAAACTGCGGTGGATGTTAACTTACTGGCCAGTAGATTTCCCCATTACCTCCAGGCTCAGCATTAACCCTCAGGAGGGCAATGCCGTTGTGGCGACTAGGTCCTAGGGCGCCACAGTGGTAATTCTCCTGTATGTGGTATTATTGGTCACTATGTTGTCTGGGCATGGTGTGGAGGTAATTCTCCTGTATGTGGTATTATTGGTCACTATGTTGTCTGGGCATGGTGTGGAGGTAATTCCCCAGTATGTGGTATTATTGGTCACTATGTTGTCTGGGCATGGTGTGGAGGTAATTCTCCTGTATGTGGTATTATTGGTCACTATGTTGTCTGGGCATGGTGTGGAGATAATTCTCCCTGTATGTGGTATTATTGGTCACTATGTTGTCTGGGCATGGTGTGGTGGTAATTCTCCTGTATGTGGTATTATTGGTCACTATGTTGTCTGGGCATGGTGTGGAGGTAATTCTCCTGTATGTGGTATTATTGGTCACTATGTTGTCTGGGCATGGTGTGGTGGTAATTCCCCTGTATGTGATATTATTGGTCACTATGTTGTCTGGGCATGGTGTGGTGGTAATTCCCCTGTATGTGGTATTATTGGTCACTATGTTGTCTGGGCATGGTGTGGAGGTAATTCTCCTGTATGTGGTATTATTGGTCACTATGTTGTCTGGGCATGGTGTGGAGGTAATTCCCCTGTATGTGGTATTATTGGTCACTATGTTGTCTGGGCATGGTGTGGTGGTAATTCCCCTGTATGTGGTATTATTGGTCACTATGTTGTCTGGGCATGGTGTGGTGGTAATTCTCCTGTATGTGGTATTATTGGTCACTATGTTGTCTGGGCATGGTGTGGAGGTAATTCTCCTGTATGTGGTATTATTGGTCACTATGGTGTCTGGGCATGGTGTGGAGGTAATTCCCCTGTATGTGGTATTATTGGTCACTATGTTGTCTGGGCATGGTGTGGAGGTAATTCTCCTGTATGTGGTATTATTGGTCACTATGTTGTCTGGGCATGGTGTGGTGGTAATTCTCCTGTATGTGGTATTATTGGTCACTATGTTGTCTGGGCATGGTGTGGTGGTAATTCCCCTGTATGTGGTATTATTGGTCACTATGTTGTCTGGGCATGGTGTGGTGGTAATTCTCCTGTATGTGGTATTATTGGTCACTATGTTGTCTGGGCATGGTGTGGAGGTAATTCCCCTGTATGTGGTATTATTGGTCACTATGCTGTCTGGGCATGGTGTGGTGGTAATTCTCCTGTATGTGGTATTATTGGTCACTATGTTGTCTGGGCATGGTGTGGTGGTAATTCTCCTGTATGTGGTATTATTGGTCACTATGTTGTCTGGGCATGGTGTGGAGGTAATTCCCCTGTATGTGGTATTATTGGTCACTATGTTGTCTGGGCATGGTGTGGTGGTAATTCTCCTGTATGTGGTATTATTGGTCACTATGTTGTCTGGGCATGGTGTGGAGGTAATTCTCCTGTATGTGGTATTATTGGTCACTATGTTGTCTGGGCATGGTGTGGTGGTAATTCTCCTGTATGTGGTATTATTGGTCACTATGTTGTCTGGGCATGGTGTGGTGGTAATTCTCCTGTATGTGGTATTATTGGTCACTATGTTGTCTGGGCATGGTGTGGTGGTAATTCCCCTGTATGTGGTATTATTGGTCACTATGTTGTCTGGGCATGGTGTGGAGGTAATTCCCCTGTATGTGGTATTATTGGTCACTATGTTGTCTGGGCATGGTGTGGTGGTAATTCTCCTGTATGTGGTATTATTGGTCACTATGTTGTCTGGGCATGGTGTGGTGGTAATTCTCCTGTATGTGGTATTATTGGTCACTATGTTGTCTGGGCATGGTGTGGTGGTAATTCTCCTGTATGTGGTATTATTGGTCACTATGTTGTCTGGGCATGGTGTGGTGGTAATTCTCCTGTATGTGGTATTATTGGTCACTATGTTGTCTGGGCATGGTGTGGTGGTAATTCTCCTGTATGTGGTATTATTGGTCACTATGTTGTCTGGGCATGGTGTGGAGGTAATTCTCCTGTATGTGGTATTATTGGTCACTATGTTGTCTGGGCATGGTGTGGTGGTAATTCTCCCTGTATGTGGTATTATTGGTCACTATGTTGTCTGGGCATGGTGTGGTGGTAATTCTCCTGTATGTGGTATTATTGGTCACTATGTTGTCTGGGCATGGTGTGGAGGTAATTCCCCTGTATGTGGTATTATTGGTCACTATGTTGTCTGGGCATGGTGTGGTGGTAATTCTCCTGTATGTGGTATTATTGGTCACTATGTTGTCTGGGCATGGTGTGGCGGTAATTCTCCTGTATGTGGTATTATTAGTCACTATGTTGTCTGGGCATGGTGTGGAGGTAATTCCCCAGTATGTGGTATTATTGGTCACTATGGTGTCTGGGCATGGTGTGGAGGTAATTCTCCTGTATGTGGTATTATTGGTCACTATGGTGTCTGGGCATGGTGTGGTGGTAATTCTCCTGTATGTGGTATTATTGGTCACTATGTTGTCTGGGCATGGTGTGGTGGTAATTCTCCTGTATGTGGTATTATTGGTCACTATGTTGTCTGGGCACGGTGTGGAGGTAATTCCCCTGTATGTGGTATTATTGGTCACTATGGTGTCTGGGCATGGTGTGGTGGTAATTCCCCTGTATGTGGTATTATTGGTCACTATGTTGTCTGGGCATGGTGTGGGGGTAATTCTCCTGTATGTGGTATTATTGGTCACTATGGTGTCTGGGCACGGTGTGGCGGGAATTCTCCTGTATGTGGTATTATTGGTCACTATGTTGTCTGGGCATGGTGTGGTGGTAATTCTCCTGTATGTGGTATTATTGGTCACTATGTTGTCTGGGCATGGTGTGGTGGTAATTCTCCTGTATGTGGTATTATTGGTCACTATGTTGTCTGGGCATGGTGTGGTGGTAATTCCCCTGTATGTGGTATTATTGGTCACTATGTTGTCTGGGCATGGTGTGGAGGTAATTCCCCTGTATGTGGTATTATTGGTCACTATATTGTCTGGGCATGGTGTGGAGGTAATTCTCCTGTATGTGGTATTATTGGTCACTATGTTGTCTGGGCATGGTGTGGTGGTAATTCCCCTGTATGTGATATTATTGGTCACTATGTTGTCTGGGCATGGTGTGGTGGTAATTCCCCTGTATGTGATATTATTGGTCACTATGTTGTCTGGGCATGGTGTGGAGGTAATTCTCCTGTATGTGGTATTATTGGTCACTATGTTGTCTGGGCATGGTGTGGTGGTAATTCTCCTGTATGTGGTATTATTGGTCACTATGTTGTCTGGGCATGGTGTGGTGGTAATTCCCCTGTATGTGGTATTATTGGTCACTATGTTGTCTGGGCATGGTGTGGAGGTAATTCTCCTGTATGTGGTATTATTGGTCACTATGTTGTCTGGGCATGGTGTGGTGGTAATTCTCCTGTATGTGGTATTATTGGTCACTATGTTGTCTGGGCATGGTGTGGAGGTAATTCCCCTGTATGTGGTATTATTGGTCACTATGTTGTCTGGGCATGGTGTGGTGGTAATTCTCCTGTATGTGGTATTATTGGTCACTATGTTGTCTGGGCATGGTGTGGAGGTAATTCTCCTGTATGTGGTATTATTGGTCACTATGTTGTCTGGGCATGGTGTGGAGGTAATTCTCCTGTATGTGGTATTATTGGTCACTATGTTGTCTGGGCATGGTGTGGTGGTAATTCTCCTGTATGTGGTATTATTGGTCACTATGTTGTCTGGGCATGGTGTGGTGGTAATTCTCCTGTATGTGGTATTATTGGTCACTATGTTGTCTGGGCATGGTGTGGTGGTAATTCCCCTGTATGTGGTATTATTGGTCACTATGTTGTCTGGGCATGGTGTGGTGGTAATTCCCCTGTATGTGGTATTATTGGTCACTATGGTGTCTGGGCATGGTGTGGTGGTAATTCTCCTGTATGTGGTATTATTGGTCACTATGTTGTCTGGGCATGGTGTGGTGGTAATTCTCCTGTATGTGGTATTATTGGTCACTATGTTGTCTGGGCATGGTGTGGTGGTAATTCTCCTGTATGTGGTATTATTGGTCACTATGTTGTCTGGGCATGGTGTGGAGGTAATTCTCCTGTATGTGGTATTATTGGTCACTATGTTGTCTGGGCATGGTGTGGTGGTAATTCTCCCTGTATGTGGTATTATTGGTCACTATGTTGTCTGGGCATGGTGTGGTGGTAATTCTCCTGTATGTGGTATTATTGGTCACTATGTTGTCTGGGCATGGTGTGGAGGTAATTCCCCTGTATGTGGTATTATTGGTCACTATGTTGTCTGGGCATGGTGTGGTGGTAATTCTCCTGTATGTGGTATTATTGGTCACTATGTTGTCTGGGCATGGTGTGGCGGTAATTCTCCTGTATGTGGTATTATTAGTCACTATGTTGTCTGGGCATGGTGTGGAGGTAATTCCCCAGTATGTGGTATTATTGGTCACTATGTTGTCTGGGCATGGTGTGGTGGTAATTCTCCTGTATGTGGTATTATTGGTCACTATGTTGTCTGGGCATGGTGTGGTGGTAATTCTCCTGTATGTGGTATTATTGGTCACTATGTTGTCTGGGCACGGTGTGGAGGTAATTCCCCTGTATGTGGTATTATTGGTCACTATGGTGTCTGGGCATGGTGTGGTGGTAATTCCCCTGTATGTGGTATTATTGGTCACTATGTTGTCTGGGCATGGTGTGGGGGTAATTCTCCTGTATGTGGTATTATTGGTCACTATGGTGTCTGGGCACGGTGTGGCGGTAATTCTCCTGTATGTGGTATTATTGGTCACTATGTTGTCTGGGCATGGTGTGGTGGTAATTCTCCTGTATGTGGTATTATTGGTCACTATGTTGTCTGGGCATGGTGTGGTGGTAATTCTCCTGTATGTGGTATTATTGGTCACTATGTTGTCTGGGCATGGTGTGGTGGTAATTCTCCTGTATGTGGTATTATTGGTCACTATGTTGTCTGGGCATGGTGTGGTGGTAATTCCCCTGTATGTGGTATTATTGGTCACTATGTTGTCTGGGCATGGTGTGGAGGTAATTCCCCTGTATGTGGTATTATTGGTCACTATGTTGTCTGGGCATGGTGTGGTGGTAATTCCCCTGTATGTGGTATTATTGGTCACTATGTTGTCTGGGCATGGTGTGGTGGTAATTCCCCTGTATGTGGTATTATTGGTCACTATGTTGTCTGGGCATGGTGTGGAGGTAATTCCCCTGTATGTGGTATTATTGGTCACTATGTTGTCTGGGCATGGTGTGGAGGTAATTCTCCTGTATGTGGTATTATTGGTCACTATGTTGTCTGGGCATGGTGTGGGGGTAATTCCCCTGTATGTGGTATTATTGGTCACTATGTTGTCTGGGCATGGTGTGGAGGTAATTCTCCTGTATGTGGTATTATTGGTCACTATGTTGTCTGGGCATGGTGTGGTGGTAATTCTCCCTGTATGTGGTATTATTGGTCACTATGTTGTCTGGGCATGGTGTGGTGGTAATTCTCCTGTATGTGGTATTATTGGTCACTATGTTGTCTGGGCATGGTGTGGAGGTAATTCCCCTGTATGTGGTATTATTGGTCACTATGTTGTCTGGGCATGGTGTGGAGGTAATTCTCCTGTATGTGGTATTATTGGTCACTATGTTGTCTGGGCATGGTGTGGCGGTAATTCTCCTGTATGTGGTATTATTGGTCACTATGTTGTCTGGGCATGGTGTGGTGGTAATTCTCCTGTATGTGGTATTATTGGTCACTATGTTGTCTGGGCATGGTGTGGG
Source organism: Anomaloglossus baeobatrachus (assembly GCF_048569485.1). Classification (NCBI taxonomy): domain Eukaryota; kingdom Metazoa; phylum Chordata; class Amphibia; order Anura; family Aromobatidae; genus Anomaloglossus; species Anomaloglossus baeobatrachus. The sequence goes on along the minus strand of NC_134353.1, from coordinate 9,141,845 downwards.
GGTAATTCCCCTGTATGTGGTATTATTGGTCACTATGTTGTCTGGGCATGGTGTGGTGGTAATTCTCCTGTATGTGGTATTATTGGTCACTATGTTGTCTGGGCATGGTGTGGCGGTAATTCTCCTGTATGTGGTATTATTGGTCACTATGTTGTCTGGGCATGGTGTGGAGGTAATTCTCCTGTATGTGGTATTATTGGTCACTATGTTGTCTGGGCATGGTGTGGAGGTAATTCTCCTGTATGTGGTATTATTGGTCACTATGTTGTCTGGGCATGGTGTGGTGGTAATTCTCCTGTATGTGGTATTATTGGTCACTATGTTGTCTGGGCATGGTGTGGTGGTAATTCTCATGTATGTGGTATTATTGGTCACTATGTTGTCTGGGCATGGTGTGGTGGTAATTCCCCTGTATGTGGTATTATTGGTCACTATGTTGTCTGGGCATGGTGTGGTGGTAATTCTCCTGTATGTGGTATTATTGGTCACTATGTTGTCTGGGCATGGTGTGGAGGTAATTCTCCTGTATGTGGTATTATTGGTCACTATGATGTCTGGGCATGGTGTGGTGGTAATTCTCCCTGTATGTGGTATTATTGGTCACTATGTTGTCTGGGCATGGTGTGGTGGGAATTCCCCTGTATGTGGTATTATTGGTCACTATGTTGTCTGGGCATGGTGTGGTGGTAATTCTCCTGTATGTGGTATTATTGGTCACTATGTTATCTGGGCATGGTGTGGAGGTAATTCTCCTGTATGTGGTATTATTGGTCACTATGTTATCTGGGCATGGTGTGGTGGTAATTCTCCTGTATGTGGTATTATTGGTCACTATGTTGTCTGGGCATGGTGTGGAGGTAATTCCCCTGTATGTGGTATTATTGGTCACTATGTTGTCTGGGCATGGTGTGGTGGTAATTCTCCTGTATGTGGTATTATTGGTCACTATGTTGTCTGGGCATGGTGTGGTGGTAATTCCCCTGTATGTGGTATTATTGGTCACTATGTTGTCTGGGCATGGTGTGGAGGTAATTCCCCTGTATGTGGTATTATTGGTCACTATGTTGTCTGGGCATGGTGTGGTGGTAATTCTCCTGTATGTGGTATTATTGGTCACTATGTTATCTGGGCATGGTGTGGAGGTAATTCTCCTGTATGTGGTATTATTGGTCACTATGTTATCTGGGCATGGTGTGGTGGTAATTCTCCTGTATGTGGTATTATTGGTCACTATGTTGTCTGGGCATGGTGTGGAGGTAATTCCCCTGTATGTGGTATTATTGGTCACTATGTTGTCTGGGCATGGTGTGGTGGTAATTCTCCTGTATGTGGTATTATTGGTCACTATGTTGTCTGGGCATGGTGTGGTGGTAATTCCCCTGTATGTGGTATTATTGGTCACTATGTTGTCTGGGCATGGTGTGGTGGTAATTCCCCTGTATGTGGTATTATTGGTCACTATGTTGTCTGGGCATGGTGTGGTGGTAATTCTCCTGTATGTGGTATTATTGGTCACTATGTTGTCTGGGCATGGTGTGGTGGTAATTCTCCTGTATGTGGTATTATTGGTCACTATGTTGTCTGGGCATGGTGTGGGGGTAATTCTCCTGTATGTGGTATTATTGGTCACTATGTTGTCTGGGCATGGTGTGGTGGTAATTCTCCTGTATGTGGTATTATTGGTCACTATGTTGTCTGGGCATGGTGTGGTGGTAATTCTCCTGTATGTGGTATTATTGGTCACTATGTTGTCTGGGCATGATGTGGTGGTAATTCTCCTGTATGTGGTATTATTGGTCACTATGTTGTCTGGACATGGTGTGGAGATAATTCTCCCTGTATGTGGTATTATTGGTCACTATGTTGTCTGGGCATGGTGTGGTGGTAATTCTCCTGTATGTGGTATTATTGGTCACTATGGTGTCTGGGCATGGTGTGGTGGTAATTCTCCCTGTATGTGGTATTATTGGTCACTATGGTGTCTGGGCACGGTGTGGTGGTAATTCCCCTGTATGTGGTATTATTGGTCACTATGTTGTCTGGGCATGGTGTGGTGGTAATTCTCCTGTATGTGGTATTATTGGTCACTATGGGTTCTGGGCATGGTGTGGAGGTAATTCTCCTGTATGTGGTATTATTGGTCACTATGATGTCTGGGCATGGTGTGGTGGTAATTCTCCCTGTATGTGGTATTATTGGTCACTATGTTGTCTGGGCATGGTGTGGTGGGAATTCCCCTGTATGTGGTATTATTGGTCACTATGTTGTCTGGGCATGGTGTGGTGGTAATTCTCCTGTATGTGGTATTATTGGTCACTATGTTATCTGGGCATGGTGTGGTGGTAATTCTCCTGTATGTGGTATTATTGGTCACTATGTTGTCTGGGCATGGTGTGGAGGTAATTCTCCTGTATGTGGGATTATTGGTCACTATGGTGTCTGGGCATGGTGTGGTGGTAATTCTCCTGTATGTGGTATTATTGGTCACTATGTTGTCTGGGCATGGTGTGGAGGTAATTCTCCTGTATGTGGTATTATTGGTCACTATGGTGTCTGGGCATGGTGTGGTGGTAATTCTCCTGTATGTGGTATTATTGGTCACTATGTTGTCTGGGCATGGTGTGGTGGTAATTCTCCTGTATGTGGTATTATTGGTCACTATGTTGTCTGGGCATGGTGTGGAGGTAATTCTCCTGTATGTGGTATTATTGGTCACTATGGTGTCTGGGCATGGTGTGGAGGTAATTCTCCTGTATGTGGTATTATTGGTCACTATGGTGTCTGGGCATGGTGTGGTGGTAATTCTCCTGTATGTGATATTATGGGTCACTATGTTGTCTGGGCATGGTGTGGTGGTAATTCTCCTGTATGTGGTATTATTGGTCACTATGTTATCTGGGCATGGTGTGGTGGTAATTCTCCTGTATGTGGTATTATTGGTCACTATGTTGTCTGGGCATGGTGTGGTGGTAATTCTCCTGTATGTGGTATTATTGGTCACTATGTTGTCTGGGCATGGTGTGGTGGTAATTCTCCTGTATGTGGTATTATTGGTCACTATGGTGTCTGGGCATGGTGTGGAGGTAATTCTCCTGTATGTGGTATTATTGGTCACTATGTTATCTGGGCATGGTGTGGTGGTAATTCTCCTGTATGTGGTATTATTGGTCACTATGTTGTCTGGGCATGGTGTGGCGGTAATTCTCCTGTATGTGGTATTATTGGTCACTATGTTGTCTGGGCATGGTGTGGTGGTAATTCCCCTGTATGTGGTATTATTGGTCACTATGTTGTCTGGGCATGGTGTGGTGGTAATTCCCCTGTATGTGGTATTATTGGTCACTATGTTGTCTGGGCATGGTGTGGTGGTAATTCTCCTGTATGTGGTATTATTGGTCACTATGTTGTCTGGGCATGGTGTGGTGGTAATTCTCCTGTATGTGGTATTATTGGTCACTATGTTGTCTGGGCATGGTGTGGTGGTAATTCTCCTGTATGTGGTATTATTGGTCACTATGGTGTCTGGGCATGGTGTGGTGGTAATTCTCCTGTATGTGGTATTATTGGTCACTATGTTGTCTGGGCATGGTGTGGAGGTAATTTTCCTGTATGTGATATTATTGGTCACTATGCTGTCTGGGCATGGTGTGGTGGTAATTCTCCTGTATGTGGTATTATTGGTCACTATGTTGTCTGGGCATGGTGTGGTGGTAATTCTCCTGTATGTGGTATTATTGGTCACTATGTTGTCTGGGCATGGTGTGGTGGTAATTCTCCTGTATGTGGTATTATTGGTCACTATGCTGTCTGGGCATGGTGTGGTGGTAATTCTCCTGTATGTGGTATTATTGGTCACTATGTTGTCTGGGCATGGTGTGGTGGTAATTCTCCTGTATGTGGTACTATTGGTCACTATGGTGTCTGGGCATGGTGTGGAGGTAATTCTCCTGTATGTGGTATTATTGGTCACTATGTTGTCTGGGCATGGTGTGGTGGTAATTCTCCTGTATGTGGTATTATTGGTCACTATGTTGTCTGGGCATGGTGTGGTGGTAATTCTCCTGTATGTGGTACTATTGGTCACTATGGTGTCTGGGCATGGTGTGGTGGTAATTCCCCTGTATGTGGTATTATTGGTCACTATGTTGTCTGGGCATGGTGTGGTGGTAATTCTCCTGTATGTGGTATTATTGGTCACTATGTTGTCTGGCATGGTGTGGAGGTAATTGCCCTGTATGTGGTATTATTGGTCACTATGTTGTCTGGGCATGGTGTGGTGGTAATTCTCCCTGTATGTGGTATTATTGGTCACTATGTTGGTATTATTGGTCACTATGTTGTCTGGGCATGGTGTGGTGGTAATTCCCCTGTATGTGGTATTATTGGTCACTATGTTGTCTGGGCATGGTGTGGTGGTAATTCTCCTGTATGTGGTATTATTGGTCACTATGTTGTCTGGGCATGGTGTGGTGGTAATTCTCCTGTATGTGGTATTATTGGTCACTATGTTGTCTGGGCATGGTGTGGTGGTAATTCTCCTGTATGTGGTATTATTGGTCACTATGTTGTCTGGGCATGGTGTGGAGGTAATTCTCCTGTATGTGGTATTATTGGTCACTATGTTGTCTGGGCATGGTGTGGTGGTAATTCTCCTGTATGTGGTATTATTGGTCACTATGGTGTCTGGGCATGGTGTGGTGGTAATTCTCCTGTATGTGGTATTATTGGTCACTATGTTGTCTGGGCATGGTGTGGTGGTAATTCTCCTGTATGTGGTATTATTGGTCACTATGCTGTCTGGGCATGGTGTGGTGGTAATTCTCCTGTATGTGGTATTATTGGTCACTATGTTGTCTGGGCATGGTGTGGAGGTAATTCTCCTGTATGTGGTATTATTGGTCACTATGGTGTCTGGGCATGGTGTGGTGGTAATTCTCCTGTATGTGGTATTATTGGTCACTATGTTGTCTGGGCATGGTGTGGTGGTAATTCTCCTGTATGTGGTATTATTGGTCACTATGTTGTCTGGGCATGGTGTGGCGGTAATTCTCCTGTATGTGGTAGTATTGGTCACTATGTTGTCTGGGCATGGTGTGGTGGTAATTCCCCTGTATGTGGTATTATTGGTCACTATGTTGTCTGGGCATGGTGTGGTGGTAATTCTCCTGTATGTGGTATTATTGGTCACTATGGTGTCTGGGCATGGTGTGGTGGTAATTCTCCTGTATGTGGTATTATTGGTCACTATGTTGTCTGGGCATGGTGTGGGGTAATTCTCCTGTATGTGGTAGTATTGGTCACTATGTTGTCTGGGCATGGTGTGGAGGTAATTCTCCTGTATGTGGTATTATTGGTCACTATGTTGTCTGGGCATGGTGTGGCGGTAATTCCCCTGTATGTGGTATTATTGGTCACTATGTTGTCTGGGCATGGTGTGGTGGTAATTCTCCTGTATGTGGTATTATTGGTCACTATGTTGTCTGGGCATGGTGTGGTGGTAATTCTCCTGTATGTGGTATTATTGGTCACTATGTTGTCTGGGCATGGTGTGGTGGTAATTCTCCTGTATGTGGTATTATTGGTCACTATGTTGTCTGGGCATGGTGTGGTGGTAATTCTCCTGTATGTGGTATTATTGGTCACTATGCTGTCTGGGCATGGTGTGGTGGTAATTCTCCTGTATGTGGTATTATTGGTCACTATGCTGTCTGGGCATGGTGTGGAGGTAATTCCCCTGTATGTGGTATTATTGGTCACTATGTTGTCTGGGCATGGTGTGGAGGTAATTCTCCTGTATGTGGTATTATTGGTCACTATGTTGTCTGGGCATGGTGTGGTGGTAATTCTCCTGTATGTGGTATTATTGGTCACTATGTTGTCTGGGCATGGTGTGGTGGTAATTCCCCTGTATGTGGTATTATTGGTCACTATGTACTATGTTGTCTGGGCATGGTGTGGTGGTAATTCTCCTGTATGTGGTATTATTGGTCACTATGTTGTCTGGGCATGGTGTGGCGGTAATTCTCCTGTATGTGGTATTATTGGTCACTATGTTGTCTGGGCATGGTGTGGTGGTAATTCTCCTGTATGTGGTATTATTGGTCACTATGTTGTCTGGGCATGGTGTGGTGGTAATTCTCCTGTATGTGGTATTATTGGTCACTATGTTGTCTGGGCATGGTGTGGTGGTAATTCTCCTGTATGTGGTATTATTGGTCACTATGTTGTCTGGGCATGGTGTGGTGGTAATTCTCCTGTATGTGGTATTATTGGTCACTATGTTGTCTGGGCATGGTGTGGCGGTAATTCTCCTGTATGTGGTATTATTGGTCACTATGTTGTCTGGGCATGGTGTGGTGGTAATTCTCCTGTATGTGGTATTATTGGTCACTATGTTGTCTGGGCATGGTGTGGCGGTAATTCCCCTGTATGTGGTATTATTGGTCACTATGTTGTCTGGGCATGGTGTGGTGGTAATTCTCCTGTATGTGGTATTATTGGTCACTATGTTGTCTGGGCATGGTGTGGTGGTAATTCTCCTGTATGTGGTATTATTGGTCACTATGTTGTCTGGGCATGGTGTGGTGGTAATTCTCCTGTATGTGGTATTATTGGTCACTATGTTGTCTGGGCATGGTGTGGTGGGAATTCCCCTGTATGTGGTATTATTGGTCACTATGTTGTCCTGGGCATGGTGTGGTGGTAATTCTCCTGTATGTGATATTATTGGTCACTATGTTGTCTGGGCATGTGTGGTGGTAATTTCTCCTGTATGTGGTATTATTGGTCACTATGTTGTCTGGGCATGGTGTGGTGGTAATTCTCCTGTATGTGGTATTATTGGTCACTATGTTGTCTGGGCATGGTGTGGTGGTAATTCTCCTGTATGTGGTATTATTGGTCACTATGTTGTCTGGGCATGGTGTGGTGGTAATTCCCCTGTATGTGGTATTATTGGTCACTATGTTGTCTGGGCATGGTGTGGTGGTAATTCTCCTGTATGTGGTATTATTGGTCACTATGTTGTCTGGGCATGGGTGTGGTGGTAATTCTCCTGTATGTGGTATTATTGGTCACTATGTTGTCTGGGCATGGTGTGGTGGTAATTCTCCTGTATGTGGTATTATTGGTCACTATGTTGTCTGGGCATGGTGTGGTGGTAATTCTCCTGTATGTGGTATTATTGGTCACTATGTTGTCTGGGCATGGTGTGGTGGGAATTCCCCTGTATGTGGTATTATTGGTCACTATGTTGTCTGGGCATGGTGTGGGGGTAATTCTCCTGTATGTGGTAGTATTGGTCACTATGTTGTCTGGGCATGGTGTGGAGGTAATTCTCCTGTATGTGGTATTATTGGTCACTATGTTGTCTGGGCATGGTGTGGCGGTAATTCCCCTGTATGTGGTATTATTGGTCACTATGTTGTCTGGGCATGGTGTGGTGGTAATTCTCCTGTATGTGGTATTATTGGTCACTATGTTGTCTGGGCATGGTGTGGTGGTAATTCTCCTGTATGTGGTATTATTGGTCACTATGTTGTCTGGGCATGGTGTGGTGGTAATTCTCCTGTATGTGGTATTATTGGTCACTATGTTGTCTGGGCATGGTGTGGAGGTAATTCCCCTGTATGTGGTATTATTGGTCACTATGTTGTCTGGGCATGGTGTGGGGGTAATTCTCCTGTATGTGGTATTATTGGTCACTATGTTGTCTGGGCATGGTGTGGTGGTAATTCTCCTGTATGTGGTATTATTGGTCACTATGTTGTCTGGGCATGGTGTGGTGGTAATTCTCCTGTATGTGGTATTATTGGTCACTATGGTGTCTGGGCATGGTGTGGTGGTAATTCTCCTGTATGTGGTATTATTGGTCACTATGTTGTCTGGGCATGGTGTGATGGTAATTCTCCTGTATGTGGTATTATTGGTCACTATGTTGTCTGGGCATGGTGTGGGGGTAATTCTCCTGTATGTGGTATTATTGGTCACTATGTTGTCTGGGCATGGTGTGATGGTAATTCTCCTGTATGTGGTATTATTGGTCACTATGTTGTCTGGGCATGGTGTGATGGTAATTCTCCTGTATGTGGTATTATTGGTCACTATGTTGTCTGGGCATGGTGTGATGGTAATTCTCCTGTATGTGGTATTATTGGTCACTATGGTGTCTGGGCACGGTGTGGTGGTAATTCTCCTGTATGTGGTATTATTGGTCACTATGTTGTCTGGGCATGGTGTGGTGGTAATTCTCCTGTATGTGGTATTATTGGTCACTATGTTGTCTGGGCATGGTGTGGTGGTAATTCTCCTGTATGTGGTATTATTGGTCACTATGTTGTCTGGGCATGGTGTGGAGGTAATTCCCCTGTATGTGGTATTATTGGTCACTATGTTGTCTGGGCATGGTGTGATGGTAATTCTCCTGTATGTGGTATTATTGGTCACTATGTTGTCTGGGCATGGTGTGGAGGTAATTCTCCTGTATGTGGTATTATTGGTCACTATGTTGTCTGGGCATGGTGTGGAGGTAATTCTCCTGTATGTGGTATTATTGGTCACTATGTTGTCTGGGCATGGTGTGGTGGTAATTCTCCTGTATGTGGTATTATTGGTCACTATGTTGTCTGGGCATGGTGTGGAGGTAATTCTCCTGTATGTGGTATTATTGGTCACTATGTTGTCTGGGCATGGTGTGGCGGTAATTCCCCTGTATGTGGTATTATTGGTCACTATGTTGTCTGGGCATGGTGTGGTGGTAATTCTCCTGTATGTGGTATTATTGGTCACTATGTTGTCTGGGCATGGTGTGGTGGTAATTCTCCTGTATGTGGTATTATTGGTCACTATGTTGTCTGGGCATGGTGTGGTGGTAATTCTCCTGTATGTGGTATTATTGGTCACTATGTTGTCTGGGCATGGTGTGGAGGTAATTCTCCTGTATGTGGTATTATTGGTCACTATGTTGTCTGGGCATGGTGTGGGGGTAATTCTCCTGTATGTGGTATTATTGGTCACTATGTTGTCTGGGCATGGTGTGGAGGTAATTCCCCTGTATGTGGTATTATTGGTCACTATGTTGTCTGGGCATGGTGTGATGGTAATTCTCCTGTATGTGGTATTATTGGTCACTATGTTGTCTGGGCATGGTGTGGAGGTAATTCTCCTGTATGTGGTATTATTGGTCACTATGTTGTCTGGGCATGGTGTGGAGGTAATTCTCCTGTATGTGGTATTATTGGTCACTATGTTGTCTGGGCATGGTGTGGAGGTAATTCTCCTGTATGTGGTATTATTGGTCACTATGGTGTCTGGGCATGGTGTGGAGGTAATTCCCCTGTATGTGGTATTATTGGTCACTATGTTGTCTGGGCATGGTTTGGTGGTAATTCTCCTGTATGTGGTATTATTGGTCACTATGTTGTCTGGGCATGGTGTGGAGGTAATTCTCCTGTATGTGGTATTATTGGTCACTATGTTGTCTGGGCATGGTGTGGAGGTAATTCTCCTGTATGTGGTATTATTGGTCACTATGTTGTCAGGGCATGGTGTGGAGGTAATTCTCCTGTATGTGGTATTATTGGTCACTATGTTGTCTGGGCATGGTGTGGAGGTAATTCTCCTGTATGTGGTATTATTGGTCACTATGTTGTCTGGGCATGGTGTGGAGGTAATTCTCCTGTATGTGGTATTATTGGTCACTATGTTGTCTGGGCACGGTGTGGTGGTAATTCTCCTGTATGTGGTATTATTGGTCACTATGTTGTCTGGGCATGGTGTGGTGGTAATTCTCCTGTATGTGGTATTATTGGTCACTATGTTGTCTGGGCATGGTGTGGAGGTAATTCTCCTGTATGTGGTATTATTGGTCACTATGTTGTCTGGGCACGGTGTGGTGGTAATTCTCCTGTATGTGGTATTATTGGTCACTATGTTGTCTGGGCATGGTGTGGAGGTAATTCTCCTGTATGTGGTATTATTGGTCACTATGTTGTCTGGGCACGGTGTGGTGGTAATTCTCCTGTATGTGGTATTATTGGTCACTATGTTGTCTGGGCATGGTGTGGAGGTAATTCCCCTGTATGTGGTATTATTGGTCACTATGTTGTCTGGGCATGGTGTGGCGGTAATTCCCCTGTATGTGGTATTATTGGTCACTATGTTGTCTGGGCATGGTGTGGAGGTAATTCTCCTGTATGTGGTATTATTGGTCACTATGTTGTCTGGGCACGGTGTGGTGGTAATTCTCCTGTATGTGGTATTATTGGTCACTATGTTGTCTGGGCATGGTGTGGTGGTAATTCTCCTGTATGTGGTATTATTGGTCACTATGTTGTCTGGGCATGGTGTGGTGGTAATTCTCCTGTATGTGGTATTATTGGTCACTATGGTGTCTGGGCATGGTGTGGTGGTAATTCTCCTGTATGTGGTATTATTGGTCACTATGTTGTCTGGGCATGGTGTGGTGGTAATTCTCCTGTATGTGGTATTATTGGTCACTATGTTGTCTGGGCATGGTGTGGAGGTAATTCCCCTGTATGTGGTATTATTGGTCACTATGTTGTCTGGGCATGGTGTGGTGGTAATTCCCCTGTATGTGGTATTATTGGTCACTATGTTGTCTGGGCATGGTGTGGAGGTAATTCTCCTGTATGTGGTATTATTGGTCACTATGTTGTCTGGGCATGGTGTGGTGGTAATTCTCCTGTATGTGGTATTATTGGTCACTATGTTGTCTGGGCATGGTGTGGTGGTAATTCTCCTGTATGTGGTATTATTGGTCACTATGCTGTCTGGGCATGGTGTGGCGGTAATTCCCCTGTATGTGGTATTATTGGTCACTATGTTGTCTGGGCATGGTGTGGTGGTAATTCTCCTGTATGTGGTATTATTGGTCACTATGTTGTCTGGGCATGGTGTGGCGGTAATTCCCCTGTATGTGGTATTATTGGTCACTATGTTGTCTGGGCATGGTGTGGTGGTAATTCTCCTGTATGTGGTATTATTGGTCACTATGTTGTCTGGGCATGGTGTGGTGGTAATTCTCCTGTATGTGGTATTATTGGTCACTATGTTGTCTGGGCATGGTGTGGTGGTAATTCTCCTGTATGTGGTATTATTGGTCACTATGTTGTCTGGGCATGGTGTGGTGGGAATTCCCCTGTATGTGGTATTATTGGTCACTATGTTGTCTGGGCATGGTGTGGAGGTAATTCTCCTGTATGTGGTATTATTGGTCACTATGTTGTCTGGGCATGGTGTGGTGGTAATTCCCCTGTATGTGGTATTATTGGTCACTATGTTGTCTGGGCATGGTGTGGAGGTAATTCTCCTGTATGTGGTATTATTGGTCACTATGTTGTCTGGGCATGGTGTGGTGGTAATTCTCCTGTATGTGGTATTATTGGTCGCTATGTTGTCTGGGCATGGTGTGGTGGTAATTCTCCTGTATGTGATATTATTGGTCACTATGTTGTCTGGGCATGGTGTGGTGGTAATTCTCCTGTATGTGGTATTATTGGTCACTATGTTGTCTGGGCATGGTGTGGTGGTAATTCTCCTGTATGTGGTATTATTGGTCACTATGTTGTCTGGGCATGGTGTGGTGGTAATTCCCCTGTATGTGGTATTATTGGTCACTATGTTGTCTGGGCATGGTGTGGTGGTAATTCTCCTGTATGTGGTATTATTGGTCACTATGTTGTCTGGGCATGGTGTGGTGGTAATTCTCCTGTATGTGGTATTATTGGTCACTATGTTGTCTGGGCATGGTGTGGTGGTAATTCTCCTGTATGTGGTATTATTGGTCACTATGTTGTCTGGGCATGGTGTGGTGGTAATTCTCCTGTATGTGGTATTATTGGTCACTATGTTGTCTGGGCATGGTGTGGTGGGAATTCCCCTGTATGTGGTATTATTGGTCACTATGTTGTCTGGGCATGGTGTGGGGGTAATTCTCCTGTATGTGGTAGTATTGGTCACTATGTTGTCTGGGCATGGTGTGGAGGTAATTCTCCTGTATGTGGTATTATTGGTCACTATGTTGTCTGGGCATGGTGTGGAGGTAATTCTCCTGTATGTGGTATTATTGGTCACTATGTTGTCTGGGCATGGTGTGGAGGTAATTCTCCTGTATGTGGTATTATTGGTCACTATGTTGTCTGGGCATGGTGTGGAGGTAATTCTCCTGTATGTGGTATTATTGGTCACTATGTTGTCTGGGCATGGTGTGGAGGTAATTCCCCTGTATGTGGTATTATTGGTCACTATGTTGTCTGGGCATGGTGTGGTGGTAATTCTCCTGTATGTGGTATTATTGGTCACTATGTTGTCTGGGCATGGTGTGGAGGTAATTCTCCTGTATGTGGTATTATTGGTCACTATGTTGTCTGGGCATGGTGTGGAGGTAATTCTCCTGTATGTGGTATTATTGGTCACTATGTTGTCTGGGCATGGTGTGGTGGTAATTCTCCTGTATGTGGTATTATTGGTCACTATGTTGTCTGGGCATGGTGTGGAGGTAATTCCCCTGTATGTGGTATTATTGGTCACTATGTTGTCTGGGCATGGTGTGGTGGTAATTCTCCTGTATGTGGTATTATTGGTCACTATGTTGTCTGGGCATGGTGTGGTGGTAATTCTCCCTGTATGTGGTATTATTGGTCACTATGGTGTCTGGGCATGGTGTGGAGGTAATTCTCCTGTATGTGGTATTATTGGTCACTATGTTGTCTGGGCATGGTGTGGAGGTAGTTCTCCTGTATGTGGTATTATTGGTCACTATGTTGTCTGGGCATGGTGTGGTGGTAATTCTCCTGTATGTGGTATTATTGGTCACTATGTTGTCTGGGCATGGTGTGGTGGTAATTCTCCTGTATGTGGTATTATTGGTCACTATGGTGTCTGGGCATGGTGTGGTGGTAATTCTCCTGTATGTGGTATTATTGGTCACTATGTTGTCTGGGCATGGTGTGGTGGTAATTCTCCTGTATGTGGTATTATTGGTCACTATGTTGTCTGGGCATGGTGTGGAGGTAATTCCCCTGTATGTGGTATTATTGGTCACTATGTTGTCTGGGCATGGTGTGGTGGTAATTCCCCTGTATGTGGTATTATTGGTCACTATGTTGTCTGGGCATGGTGTGGAGGTAATTCCCCTGTATGTGGTATTATTGGTCACTATGTTGTCTGGGCATGGTGTGGAGGTAATTCTCCTGTATGTGGTATTATTGGTCACTATGTTGTCTGGGCATGGTGTGGAGGTAATTCTCCTGTATGTGGTATTATTGGTCACTATGTTGTCTGGGCATGGTGTGGTGGTAATTCTCCTGTATGTGGTATTATTGGTCACTATGTTGTCTGGGCATGGTGTGGTGGTAATTCTCCTGTATGTGGTATTATTGGTCACTATGTTGTCTGGGCATGGTGTGGTGGTAATTCTCCCTGTATGTGGTATTATTGGTCACTATGTTGTCTGGGCATGGTGTGGTGGTAATTCTCCTGTATGTGGTATTATTGGTCACTATGTTGTCTGGGCATGGTGTGGTGGTAATTCTCCTGTATGTGGTATTATTGGTCACTATGTTGTCTGGGCATGGTGTGGTGGTAATTCTCCTGTATGTGGTATTATTGGTCACTATGTTGTCTGGGCATGGTGTGGAGGTAATTCCCCTGTATGTGGTATTATTGGTCACTATGTTGTCTGGGCACGGTGTGGTGGTAATTCCCCTGTATGTGGTATTATTGGTCACTATGTTGTCTGGGCATGGTGTGGTGGTAATTCTCCTGTATGTGGTATTATTGGTCACTATGTTGTCTGGGCACGGTGTGGCGGTAATTCCCCTGTATGTGGTATTATTGGTCACTATGTTGTCTGGGCATGGTGTGGTGGTAATTCCCCTGTATGTGGTGTTATTGGTCACTATGTTGTCTGGGCATGGTGTGGTGGTAATTCTCCTGTATGTGGTATTATTGGTCACTATGTTGTCTGGGCATGGTGCGGTGGTAATTCTCCCTGTATGTGGTATTATTGGTCACTATGTTGTCTGGGCATGGTGTGGGGGTGTGTCGCCAGGGGTTAAGGGGATACCCAGAACCGGGCCAAGGGGTTGCTTCTGGAAAGGGGATCACGGTGTCGTGGCCCGGTCCGTGCTCCCTGGTTCCACAATAAAAAGGGGGGTTATGTTCGTGACGCCACCCGTGGAATGTGATCAGAGATGACCACCGCTGCTGCAGAACCTCCGGGGTGATGGAAGGCAGCATGAGATGGGACGGCTCCCCACGGGTAGAGCCTTTTCCCCGGGGCAGTATGTTAGTCTATGGGGGGAGTGCAGGACACGAGCACAATAAACAGGCAGACTCACGGTTTTGCAGTTTCTTTGTCTTTTACTGATGATGTTATTCAGCAGAGTACTGTCCACGGAGTCTGTGAGGGGTTCAGGGTTTCTCCCACCCAGCCGGGCCGTTTTGGCTTCCTTGCCTGCACTGTGTGTCTGTGGCCCTGCTGCTGCGTGAACTATGCAGCTGGCTCTGTGCTCCTCGGTACCGACCTGACAGGCAACTCGAGTCCTTACTAGTATGTTCCTGAACTCTGCGCTTGTTGCTTGTGTCTGTGGTACAGGTGAAAGATCTGGAATCTTCACTTCTCTGGTGGTAACTGTGCAGTATGTAACCTGCAGTCTCGGATCCAGCATCCGTTCTGTGTGCTCCACTGGGATGAACTCAGCAATGCTCTGTCTCCCAGGAATGTTCCTCTGTGTACGCTTTCTCCTTTCCTCAGACCCTCAGCTAGGCCTGGAATTGGTCAGTGGATCCTGAGGTGAGCTAAAGCCAGCTTCCAACCTGCAGCGATCCTGTCTCCTCAGTGCTCTGCACTGAACTTCCAAACTGAAACTACTTCTGACCATTTCCTCCCCCCCCACCAGAATATACAGGGAAGCAGCTTGGTCTCCCCCTTCTGGCCAGGAGGTCTTGGTGTTGTGTGTGGGGAGTTAACCCTTTGTGTTGTTACTGTGGCAACCCTGGGGTGCCACATTCCCCCTTAGTGAAGAACAGTACTCCGGGACTGTGAAACAAACAAACAAGTTATCACAACAATTGTATATATACAGAGTCTCAAAAGGAAAAAATACAAAAACCTTAAAGCTCAAAAAGAGTCCAAAATGTTCAAAAATATGTAAGTGGTCATACCGTATAGTCTCTGTAGGTACTGGGCTTTTGGTCTTAACGTTGCAATTAAATAAACATTTCAATCAACAAACACTTCTTAAAGGTGTCTCTACTCTGGTCATAAGTGCAGTAGGCCTCACGGCCCTCGGGCCACCAACATGTGATCAAGTTGTAACTCTCCGTGCTGCCACCTTACACCACTCTTCTCTCACCTTTACTGTACACTAAACTGTTACGGTTTTTCATATAAACATTATAACATATGTACATTTTATATGCAATTTCACATTAGTCTTTATATCTTGCTGGTATCTGACCCTGAGTACTACGCTGTGACCTGCGTACTGCTGGTGTACTTAGCATAATGGTGTGGGTGGAAGTGTACCTATTTGGTGTTTCTGGTACTTGTGAGGATGGGGTACTGACTGTAGGACTGGCAAGCTCACTGGGACCAGGAATCTGTTCTTCCTCTACGGTTTCAACTTCCAGTTCTTCATGTCTTGTGACTTCTTGTGGTATGGGTTCTGATGTTGGTTCCACCACTTGAGGGAAGGCGATCATTGGGACTACTACTGCTCCATGGTAATTTGGCCATGTTTTTGGGAAATCTCCTAAGACTGTATGGAATACATCTTCTTCCTTCTTGACAGGTTGTACCTGTATGGGTAAGGTGACTTCTGGTGTCTTCAGGGTTTCAGGACATGGTTTGAGTTGATCTCTTGACACGACAGCTGATGTCCTTCCTTCATCCTTACTGATGAGACACACTTTGGGATTATCCATATTGGATGGTAAGACTGTATATGGGGTGGTTTCCCACTGATTATCCAATTTGTTTGTGCGCCGTTTCCTCTTGAGAACTTGGTCACCAGGTTGCAATGGGGTTGCTAGAGCATGCTGGTTGAAGGTTCTCTCCTGTCTTCCCCTAGCTTGTTGGAGACTTTTCTCTACGCACTCTTGTACTTGGCGATACTGCTGCTGACGTAGGGTATCCCAATTGGATTCTTGAACTTCTGCATCTGGCTTCAGAATTCCCATATCTAAATCAATTGGCAGTTTACCGGGCCTTGCACGCATAAGGTAAGCGGGGGTGCAGTTTGTAGAACTCACCGGGACATGATTGTACAAGTCCACTAGGTCGGGCAACTTCTCTGGCCATTGATTTCTTTCTGACTCTGGTAAGGTCTTCAACAGGTCAATCACAATATGGTTCATCTTCTCGCATAAGCCATTTGTTTGGGGATGGTATGCTGTTGTGCGGATCTTTTTACAGCCATACATGTTGCAGAATTCTTGGAAAATCTGTGATTCAAAAGCTGGACCTTGATCTGCAAGGACTTGTTCTGGGTAACCATGGGGTCTGCAAAAGTACGTCTGGAATGCTTTAGCTGCTGTTCTAGCTGTAAGGTCTTTCACGGGTACCACCACTAAGAAGCGTGAGTAATGGTCCACGATGGTTAAGGCATAGACATAGCCGGACCGGCTTGGTGACAACTTGACGTGGTCTAATGCGACTAGCTCGAGTGGTTGCTTGGTTACTATGGACTGGAGTGGAGCTCTCTGGTTCTGTTGATCCTTTCTTCTGAGGTTGCACGGTCCGCATTTTCTACACCAATCTTCAATTGATTTTCTCATGCCAACCCAGTAGAATCTTTCTCTTAAGAGCACTTCCAACTTTTTCCAACCAAAATGACCAGCACCGTTGTGGTAAGCTTCCAGAACCATCTTGACGTCTCTCTTGGGCACGATGATCTGCCAGACCAACTCATGTGTTTTTGGATTGGTGTGCCTTCTACAGAGCTTCCCTTGGTACAGGAACAGTTTACCTCTCTCCTTCCAGAGATGTTGCGTCTCAGCTGGGGCATTCTGATTAGGGTATGCACCTTGTTGTGTAAGCAGTTCTTTCACTAGCTTCACAGCTGGATCGCTGTCTTGTGTGTCAGCCCATCCGTGGTGTGCTAATGGGTTGAGAGTTGCCTGCTGTTGTTTTTGGTAGACACTCGGTTGATACTGCCCAATCTTAGGACGGTGAAAGGCCGGCAGCTCAATTTCTTCCAGTCCCTCCGGTTCCTCTTCCACGTTCCCCGAGTGTGGCATCCGGGATAAGGCATCTGCATTCCCATTCTTGTGGCCTGCCCTGTACTTGATGACAAAGTTGTAGTTTGACAGTCGGGCTATCCATCGCTGTTCCAGCGCACCTAATTTTGCCGAGTCCAGGTGGGTCAATGGATTGTTGTCAGTAAAGATGGTAAATTCTGCAGCTGCCAGGTAGTGTTTGAAACGCTCTGTTACAGCCCAAACTACTGCCAGTAGTTCTAACTTGAAGGAGCTGTAATTCTCTGGGTTTCTTTCTGTAGGCCGGAGCTTCCTGCTTGCAAAGGCAATAACTTTCTCCTTGCCTTCCTGCTTTTGAGACAATACTGCTCCCAGTCCTACGTTGCTGGCATCCGTGTACAAAATGAAGGGTTGATGGTAATCTGGATATGCCAGGATCTCTTCTCCTGTCAGTGCCCACTTCAACTTCTTAAAGGACTCTTCTCTCTCATCACTCCACTGGAAAGGAGGATTTCGGGCTGCAGACTTCTTTGACTGTCCTACCAGGATGTCTTGTAGGGGAGCTGCTAGCTTCGTGAACCCTTTTATAAATCTTCTATAGTAGCCCACCAGTCCCAGGAATTGCCTCACCTCTTTCACGCTGGTGGGTCTCGGCCAATCTCTGATCACGGTAACTTTTTCAGGATCTGGTGCTACCCCTTCTGAGCTCACGACATGTCCCAGGTACTGTACCCTTGGCTTTAGAAGGTGACACTTGGATGGCTTGATTTTCATGCCGTATCCGGATAAGGCTTCAAACACTTCCGCCAGGTCTTGTAGATGCTGTTCATAGGTCTTGGAGTAGACTATGACGTCATCCAGGTACAGGAGGACAGTTTCAAAGTTCTTATGTCCTAGGCAGCACTCCATCAGTCGCTGGAAGGTTCCAGGTGCGTTGCAGAGTCCAAACGGCATACAATTGAACTCACAGAGGCCCATCGGCGTGGTGAATGCTGTCTTCTCCTTATCAGCCTCTGCCACAGGAACTTGCCAATACCCACTAGTCAGATCTAGGGTGGAAAAGTAAGTAGCGGATTTTAATGCAGCCAATGACTCCTCTATCCTAGGTAATGGGTATGCATCCTTGTGTGTAATGCGGTTGATCTGTCTGTAGTCTACACACATCCTCATGGTCCCATCTTTTTTCTTAACTAGCACTAGTGGGGCTGCCCAGGGGCTACAACTGTCTCTTATTACCCCTGCCTCTTTCATTTCTTTGAGCATGTCTTTGGCGCATTGGTAGTGAGCCGGTGGTACTGGTCTATACCTCTCCTTTATGGGTGGATGGTTACCTGTGGGTATAGTGTGCTCTACCCCTTTGATCTGCCCAAAGTCTAATGGGTGTTTGCTGAATATTTGTTCATATTCTTTCACTACCCTGTATACTCCATGCTTTTGATGGGAGGGTGTAGAATCGGTACCTACATGTAGCTTTTGGCACCAATCCTCCAGCTTTCCCTCTGAGCCATTGTCCTCCGCCTGATTTGACGGCTTCAAGGGCTCAACGGTGGTGATGGCGTTGTTATCAACCGTATATAGCTTAGCCATGGTAGCATACTTAGGTAGGGTGACCTCATCTTCCCCACAATTTAGAAGGCGTATTGGCACTCTTCCCCGATGTACCTCAACTATTCCTCTGGCCGTCAGTACAGTGGGCCTACTGTCTGAGTACACGGGTTCTACCAGGGCCTGATAGTCTCGCCCTCTGATGCCTATTGCGGCTCTACACCAGACCAGCATTTCTGTTTTGGGAGGAATTACAATAGGTATTGGGTCACTTACCCTTGCACTGCCAATTTCACCTCCTGACATTTCTACCTGCTGCTTCAGCATCAAGGCTTTAATTTCCTTCTGCAGGAGTCTCTGTTGCCCAGGTTTGGCAGTCTCGACGATCTGCTGCAAGACAGTAATTACCTCTGCAAAACAATTTTCAATTACATTCATTCCTAGCAGCATAGTTGGTTCACGTTCTCGTCGGTCAACATCAACAATGATAATACCCTGATTCTGCAATTCTACTCTCCCAATCTTAATGGTCATTTCTCTGAAACCAACCTGTGGTACTAATTCACCATTGCTAGCCCATATATTCAATGCAACATTAGATGGACCACTGCTAACGTCTGAATCAGCCCAGTACCTCTTATAAAGGACATGCGGAATTGATGATATTTGGGAACCAGTGTCCAGCAAGGCGTTGAGCGGAATGCCATCCAGCACGATGGGGATGACTGGACGTCCTCCCACATACTTGTCATGCCAGGGTGAGGGACCTTGAGAGTTCATTCCTGAGGAGCGGCCCGCCTCCCCAGGGGATCCCCATTTAAAGCACATTCACGGGCAAAGTGACCTGGTTCCTTGCAACGGCGGCAAATGGGCTGTCCATCCGGCTGGTAGCGGTCGCTGGGTCGTCCTCTCGTCGCTTGGTATCTCCTAGGCCTCATCCATGGGACATCCTCCTTGCTGGTCGCCAGCTCAATCTTGGGTGCAGACTTGGATCCACGCAGCTCCTGGACGATTCTAGCCATGGAAGCAACAGTGTCTGTAAGGGCTTCAAGCTTTTGATGTAGAGCCTCATTAGTGATCGGCTCCAGGTGGTTAGCAGCAGCGGCTGACATGGCCGATGTCACTGGCACTACTGGCTGCTGGGGTGCCACTGTAAGGTGTTGAACAGAGTCTATATCCTGCGGCTCCTCCACCTGCTGGAGGCGGATGGCTCTATCCTTTAGCTGGGCAAATGTTAGTCCTGGATCCTGGATCACCATCATGCTCAGTTGTCCCCGGTGGGAAGGGGATGAGAGTCCATCCAGGAATTGGTCTATCAGCAGCTTATCTGCTCCAGGGGCTAAGGCAGGTTCTGCTAATTTAAGTGCTCTGAGCGCCTCCTGCAAGTTTAAGGCAAAGTCTCTTGCGCTCTCTCTAGGTTTTTGCTTGCATCCAAAGAACCTCATTTTAGCCCGGCTGCCAGCAGTGGATTCAAAAGCTGCTTTTAGTCCAGCTATTATATGCTCTACAGTGTCTTTTGCATCGTCCGGCCAGGATGTAACCTCCCGCTGGGCATTGCCAGTTAACTGTCCCATAAGCATACCAACACGCTGAGCTTCTGTCAGGGGGTACATGCTGTAGTAGATTTTTAGCTTTCCGATAAAGTCATTAAGTGTGTTGGGCTCACCTGAGTACTGCGGCAGCCACACTGCACCCGGGGTGTACGGCATCAGGAACGGCATGATAGGTGCCGCTGCACCTCCGGGTACAACAGCGTCTCCCTGCTGCGACATCTTTGCGCCCCCTTAGTTAATTTCACCAGTCTTCTTGACAGCAAGCCTGGGGCACTTTTCTGCGTTTTCGTTCGGGTCGCAGCACCGAGCGCACCTCCTCTGCAAGCGGTAGGCGGAGTCTTAGTTTAGGCGCGATGTTTTCCCGCGCGTAGCAGGTAATGGCGTGATTAAAGATGGCGCCTGGAAAATGTTACCAATGATGTTTTTGGATTTTTCCAGGTATCTTTGCAAAGTTTAAAGTCCGTTCTTTGTTGCAACAATTCACAGTGCAAGTCTTTTATGCGATGCAATAAGTCTTTACAGGCGCACGTCACCCGGGTTGCAGCCGGGTCCAGTCCGCATCCTGTTCGTGACGCCAAAGTTGTGTCGCCAGGGGTTAAGGGGATACCCAGAACCGGGCCAAGGGGTTGCTTCTGGAAAGGGGATCACGGTGTCGTGGCCCGGTCCGTGCTCCCTGGTTCCACAATAAAAAGGGGGGTTATGTTCGTGACGCCACCCGTGGAATGTGATCAGAGATGACCACCGCTGCTGCAGAACCTCCGGGGTGATGGAAGGCAGCATGAGATGGGACGGCTCCCCACGGGTAGAGCCTTTTCCCCGGGGCAGTATGTTAGTCTATGGGGGGAGTGCAGGACACGAGCACAATAAACAGGCAGACTCACGGTTTTGCAGTTTCTTTGTCTTTTACTGATGATGTTATTCAGCAGAGTACTGTCCACGGAGTCTGTGAGGGGTTCAGGGCTTCTCCCACCCAGCCGGGCCGTTTTGGCTTCCTTGCCTGCACTGTGTGTCTGTGGCCCTGCTGCTGCGTGAACTATGCAGCTGGCTCTGTGCTCCTCGGTACCGACCTGACAGGCAACTCGAGTCCTTACTAGTATGTTCCTGAACTCTGCGCTTGTTGCTTGTGTCTGTGGTACAGGTGAAAGATCTGGAATCTTCACTTCTCTGGTGGTAACTGTGCAGTATGTAACCTGCAGTCTCGGATCCAGCATCCGTTCTGTGTGCTCCACTGGGATGAACTCAGCAATGCTCTGTCTCCCAGGAATGTTCCTCTGTGTACGCTTTCTCCTTTCCTCAGACCCTCAGCTAGGCCTGGAATTGGTCAGTGGATCCTGAGGTGAGCTAAAGCCAGCTTCCAACCTGCAGCGATCCTGTCTCCTCAGTGCTCTGCACTGAACTTCCAAACTGAAACTACTTCTGACCATTTCCTCCCCCCCCACCAGAATATACAGGGAAGCAGCTTGGTCTCCCCCTTCTGGCCAGGAGGTCTTGGTGTTGTGTGTGGGGAGTTAACCCTTTGTGTTGTTACTGTGGCAACCCTGGGGTGCCACAGGGGTAATTCTCCTGTATGTGGTATTATTGGTCACTATGGTGTCTGGGCATGGTGTGGTGGTAATTCCCCTGTATGTGGTATTATTGGTCACTATGTTGTCTGGGCATGGTGTGGAGGTAATTCCCCTGTATGTGGTATTATTGGTCACTATGTTGTCTGGGCATGGTGTGGTGGTAATTCCCCTGTATGTGGTATTATTGGTCACTATGTTGTCTGGGCATGGTGTGGAGGTAATTCCCCTGTATGTGGTATTATTGGTCACTATGTTGTCTGGGCATGGTGTGGTGGTAATTCTCCTGTATGTGGTATTATTGGTCACTATGTTGTCTGGGCATGGTGTGGTGGTAATTCTCCTGTATGTGGTATTATTGGTCACTATGTTGTCTGGGCATGGTGTGGAGGTAATTCTCCTGTATGTGGTATTATTGGTCACTATGTTATCTGGGCATGGTGTGGAGGTAATTCCCCTGTATGTGGTATTATTGGTCACTATGTTGTCTGGGCATGGTGTGGTGGTAATTCCCCTGTATGTGGTATTATTGGTCACTATGTTGTCTGGGCATGGTGTGGAGGTAATTCTCCTGTATGTGGTATTATTGGTCACTATGTTGTCTGGGCATGGTGTGGAGGTAATTCTCCTGTATGTGGTATTATTGGTCACTATGTTGTCTGGGCATGGTGTGGCGGTAATTCTCCTGTATGTGGTATTATTGGTCACTATGTTGTCTGGGCATGGTGTGGTGGTAATTCCCCTGTATGTGGTATTATTGGTCACTATGTTGTCTGGGCATGGTGTGGTGGTAATTCTCCCTGTATGTGGTATTATTGGTCACTATGTTGTCTGGGCATGGTGTGGTGGTAATTCTCCTGTATGTGGTATTATTGGTCACTATGGTGTCTGGGCATGGTGTGGTGGTAATTCTCCTGTATGTGGTATTATTGGTCACTATGTTGTCTGGGCATGGTGTGGAGGTAATTCTCCTGTATGTGGTATTATTGGTCACTATGTTGTCTGGGCATGGTGTGGTGGTAATTCTCCTGTATGTGGTATTATTGGTCACTATGGTGTCTGGGCATGGTGTGGTGGTAATTCTCCTGTATGTGGTATTATTGGTCACTATGTTGTCTGGGCATGGTGTGGTGGTAATTCTCCTGTATGTGGTATTATTGGTCACTATGGTGTCTGGGCATGGTGTGGTGGTAATTCTCCTGTATGTGGTATTATTGGTCACTATGTTGTCTGGGCATGGTGTGGAGGTAATTCCCCTGTATGTGGTATTATTGGTCACTATGTTGTCTGGGCATGGTGTGGAGGTAATTCTCCTGTATGTGGTATTATTGGTCACTATGTTGTCTGGGCATGGTGTGGTGATAATTCTCCTGTATGTGGTATTATTGGTCACTATGTTGTCTGGGCATGGTGTGGAGGTAATTCCCCTGTATGTGGTATTATTGGTCACTATGTTGTCTGGGCATGGTGTGGCGGTAATTCTCCTGTATGTGGTATTATTGGTCACTATGTTGTCTGGGCATGGTGTGGTGGTAATTCTCCTGTATGTGGTATTATTGGTCACTATGTTGTCTGGGCATGGTGTGGAGGTAATTCTCCTGTATGTGGTATTATTGGTCACTATGTTGTCTAGGCATGGTGTGGAGGTAATTCCCCTGTATGTGGTATTATTGGTCACTATGTTGTCTGGGCATGGTGTGGTGGTAATTCCCCTGTATGTGGTATTATTGGTCACTATGTTGTCTGGGCATGGTGTGGCGGTAATTCTCCTGTATGTGGTATTATTGGTCACTATGTTGTCTGGGCATGGTGTGGTGGTAATTCTCCTGTATGTGGTATTATTGGTCACTATGTTGTCTGGGCATGGTGTGGAGGTAATTCCCCTGTATGTGGTATTATTGGTCACTATGTTGTCTGGGCACGGTGTGGTGGTAATTCCCCTGTATGTGGTATTATTGGTCACTATGTTGTCTGGG
The DNA here is from genome assembly GCF_048569485.1 of Anomaloglossus baeobatrachus. NCBI lineage: Eukaryota > Metazoa > Chordata > Amphibia > Anura > Aromobatidae > Anomaloglossus > Anomaloglossus baeobatrachus. Next base: position 9,117,989 of record NC_134353.1, on the reverse strand, counting down.
CATGGTGTGGTGGTAATTCTCCTGTATGTGGTATTATTGGTCACTATGTTGTCTGGGCATGGTGTGGTGGTAATTCTCCCTGTATGTGGTATTATTGGTCACTATGTTGTCTGGGCATGGTGTGGCGGTAATTCTCCTGTATGTGGTATTATTGGTCACTATGTTGTCTGGGCATGGTGTGGAGGTAATTCTCCTGTATGTGGTATTATTGGTCACTATGTTGTCTGGGCATGGTGTGGTGGTAATTCTCCTGTATGTGGTATTATTGGTCACTATGTTGTCTGGGCATGGTGTGGAGGTAGTTCTCCTGTATGTGGTATTATTGGTCACTATGTTGTCTGGGCATGGTGTGGTGGTAATTCTCCTGTATGTGGTATTATTGGTCACTATGTTGTCTGGGCATGGTGTGGTGGTAATTCTCCCTGTATGTGGTATTATTGGTCACTATGTTGTCTGGGCATGGTGTGGTGGTAATTCTCCTGTATGTGGTATTATTGGTCACTATGGTGTCTGGGCATGGTGTGGTGGTAATTCTCCCTGTATGTGGTATTATTGGTCACTATGTTGTCTGGGCATGGTGTGGAGGTAATTCTCCTGTATGTGGTATTATTGGTCACTATGTTGTCTGGGCATGGTGTGGAGGTAATTCTCCTGTATGTGGTATTATTGGTCACTATGTTGTCTGGGCATGGTGTGGAGGTAATTCCCCTGTATGTGGTATTATTGGTCACTATGGTGTCTGGGCATGGTGTGGAGGTAATTCTCCTGTATGTGGTATTATTGGTCACTATGTTGTCTGGGCATGGTGTGGAGGTAATTCTCCTGTATGTGGTATTATTGGTCACTATGTTGTCTGGGCATGGTGTGGAGGTAATTCCCTGTATGTGGTATTATTGGTCACTATGTTGTCTGGCATGGTGTGGAGGTAATTCCCCTGTATGTGGTATTATTGGTCACTATGTTGTCTGGGCATGGTGTGGTGGTAATTCTCCTGTATGTGGTATTATTGGTCACTATGTTGTATGGGCATGGTGTGGTGGTAATTCTCCTGTATGTGGTATTATTGGTCACTATGTTGTCTGGGCATGGTGTGGAGGTAATTCCCCTGTATGTGGTATTATTGGTCACTATGATGTCTGGCCATGGTGTGGAGGTAATTCCCCTGTATGTGGTATTATTGGTCACTATGATGTCTGGGCATGGTGTGGAGGTAATTCCCCTGTATGTGGTATTATTGGTCACTATGTTGTCTGGGCATGGTGTGGAGGTAATTCCCCTGTATGTGGTATTATTGGTCACTATGTTGTCTGGGCATGGTGTGGTGGTAATTCTCCTGTATGTGGTATTATTGGTCACTATGTTGTCTGGGCATGGTGTGGAGGTAATTCTCCTGTATGTGGTATTATTGGTCACTATGTTGTCTGGGCATGGTGTGGTGGTAATTCTCCTGTATGTGGTATTATTGGTCACTATGTTGTCTGGGCATGGTGTGGTGGTAATTCTCCTGTATGTTGGTATTATTGGTCACTATGTTGTCTGGGCATGGTGTGGTGGTAATTCTCCTGTATGTGGTATTATTGGTCACTATGTTGTCTGGGCATGGTGTGGTGGTAATTCCCCTGTATGTGGTATTATTGGTCACTATGGTGTCTGGGCATGGTGTGGAGGTAATTCTCCTGTATGTGATATTATTGGTCACTATGTTGTCTGGGCATGGTGTGGTGGTAATTCTCCTGTATGTGGTATTATTGGTCACTATGTTGTCTGTGCATGGTGTGGTGGTAATTCCCTGTATGTGGTATTATTGGTCACTATGTTGTCTGGGCATGGTGTGGAGGTAATTCTCCTGTATGTGGTATTATTGGTCACTATGGTGTCTGGGCATGGTGTGGAGGTAATTCTCCCTGTATGTGGTATTATTGGTCACTATGTTGTCTGGGCATGGTTGTGGTGGTAATTCTCCTGTATGTGGTATTATTGGTCACTATGTTGTCTGGGCATGGTGTGGAGGTAATTCTCCTGTATGTGGTATTATTGGTCACTATGTTGTCTGGGCATGGTGTGGAGGTAATTCTCCTGTATGTGGTATTATTGGTCACTATGTTGTCTGGGCATGGTGTGGTGGTAATTCTCCTGTATGTGGTATTATTGGTCACTATGTTGTCTGGGCATGGTGTGGTGGTAATTCCCCTGTATGTGGTATTATTGGTCACTATGTTGTCTGGGCATGGTGTGGAGGTAATTCTCCTGTATGTGGTATTATTGGTCACTATGGTGTCTGGGCATGGTGTGGAGGTAATTCTCCCTGTATGTGGTATTATTGGTCACTATGTTGTCTGGGCATGGTGTGGTGGTAATTCTCCTGTATGTGGTATTATTGGTCACTATGTTGTCTGGGCATGGTGTGGAGGTAATTCTCCTGTATGTGGTATTATTGGTCACTATGTTGTCTGGGCATGGTGTGGAGGTAATTCTCCTGTATGTGGTATTATTGGTCACTATGGTGTCTGGGCATGGTGTGGAGGTAATTCTCCCTGTATGTGGTATTATTGGTCACTATGTTGTCTGGGCATGGTGTGGTGGTAATTCTCCTGTATGTGGTATTATTGGTCACTATGTTGTCTGGGCATGGTGTGGAGGTAATTCCCCTGTATGTGGTATTATTGGTCACTATGTTGTCTGGGCACGGTGTGGTGGTAATTCTCCTGTATGTGGTATTATTGGTCACTATGTTGTCTGGGCATGGTGTGGTGGTAATTCTCCTGTATGTGGTATTATTGGTCACTATGTTGTCTGGGCATGGTGTGGTGGTAATTCTCCTGTATGTGGTATTATTGGTCACTATGTTGTCTGGGCATGGTGTGGCGGTAATTCTCCTGTATGTGGTATTATTGGTCACTATGTTGTCTGGGCATGGTGTGGGGGTAATTCTCCTGTATGTGGTATTATTGGTCACTATGTTGTCTGGGCATGGTGTGGTGGTAATTCTCCTGTATGTGGTATTATTGGTCACTATGTTGTCTGGGCATGGTGTGGTGGTAATTCTCCTGTATGTGGTATTATTGGTCACTATGTTGTCTGGGCATGGTGTGGAGGTAATTCCCCTGTATGTGGTATTATTGGTCACTATGTTGTCTGGGCATTGTGTGGTGGTAATTCTCCTGTATGTGGTATTATTGGTCACTATGTTGTCTGGGCATGGTGTGGTGGTAATTCTCCCTGTATGTGGTATTATTGGTCACTATGTTGTCTGGGCATGGTGTGGTGGTAATTCCCCCTGTATGTGGTATTATTGGTCACTGTGTTGTCTGGGCACGGTGTGGTGGTAATTCTCCTGTATGTGGTATTATTGGTCACTGTGTTGTCTGGGCATGGTGTGGAGGTAATTCTCCTGTATGTGGTATTATTGGTCACTATGTTGTCTGGGCATGGTGTGGTGGTAATTCTCCTGTATGTGGTATTATTGGTCACTATGTTGTCTGGGCATGGTGTGGAGGTAATTCCCCTGTATGTGGTATTATTGGTCACTATGGTGTCTGGGCATGGTGTGGAGGTAATTCCCCTGTATGTGGTATTATTGGTCACTATGGTGTCTGGACATGGTGTGGAGGTAATTCTCCCTGTATGTGGTATTATTGGTCACTATGGTGTCTGGGCATGGTGTGGAGGTAATTCTCCCTGTATGTGGTATTATTGGTCACTATGTTGTCTGGGCATGGTGTGGAGGTAATTCTCCTGTATGTGGTATTATTGGTCACTATGTTGTCTGGGCATGGTGTGGTGGTAATTCTCCTGTATGTGGTATTATTGGTCACTATGCTGTCTGGGCATGGTGTGGTGGTAATTCCCCTGTATGTGGTATTATTGGTCACTATGTTGTCTGGGCATGGTGTGGAGGTAATTCTCCTGTATGTGGTATTATTGGTCACTATGTTGTCTGGGCATGGTGTGGTGGTAATTCTCCTGTATGTGGTATTATTGGTCACTATGGTGTCTGGGCATGGTGTGGAGGTAATTCTCCTGTATGTGGTATTATTGGTCACTATGTTGTCTGGGCATGGTGTGGTGGTAATTCTCCTGTATGTGGTATTATTGGTCACTATGTTGTCTGGGCATGGTGTGGAGGTAATTCTCCTGTATGTGGTATTATTGGTCACTATGTTGTCTGGGCATGGTGTGGTGGTAATTCTCCTGTATGTGGTATTATTGGTCACTATGTTGTCTGGGCATGGTGTGGTGGTAATTCCCCTGTATGTGGTATTATTGGTCACTATGTTGTCTGGGCATGGTGTGGTGGTAATTATCCTGTATGTGGTATTATTGGTCACTATGTTGTCTGGGCATGGTGTGGAGGTAATTCTCCCTGTATGTGGTATTATTGGTCACTATGTTGTCTGGGCATGGTGTGGTGGTAATTCCCTGTATGTGGTATTATTGGTCACTATGTTGTCTGGGCATGGTGTGGTGGTAATTCTCCTGTATGTGGTATTATTGGTCACTATGTTGTCTGGGCATGGTGTGGAGGTAATTCTCCCTGTATGTGGTATTATTGGTCACTATGTTGTCTGGGCATGGTGTGGTGGTAATTCTCCTGTATGTGGTATTATTGGTCACTATGTTGTCTGGGCATGGTGTGGTGGTAATTCCCCTGTATGTGGTATTATTGGTCACTATGTTGTCTGGGCATGGTGTGGAGGTAATTCCCCTGTATGTGGTATTATTGGTCACTATGTTGTCTGGGCATGGTGTGGTGGTAATTCTCCTGTATGTGGTATTATTGGTCACTATGTTGTCTGGGCATGGTGTGGTGGTAATTCTCCTGTATGTGGTATTATTGGTCACTATGGTGTCTGGGCATGGTGTGGAGGTAATTCTCCTGTATGTGGTATTATTGGTCACTATGTTGTCTGGGCATGGTGTGGTGGTAATTCTCCTGTATGTGGTATTATTGGTCACTATGTTGTCTGGGCATGGTGTGGTGGTAATTCCCCTGTATGTGGTATTATTGGTCACTATGTTGTCTGGGCATGGTGTGGAGGTAATTCCCCTGTATGTGGTATTATTGGTCACTATGTTGTCTGGGCATGGTGTGGTGGTAATTATCCTGTATGTGGTATTATTGGTCACTATGTTGTCTGGGCATGGTGTGGAGGTAATTCCCCTGTATGTGGTATTATTGGTCACTATGTTGTCTGGGCATGGTGTGGTGGTAATTATCCTGTATGTGGTATTATTGGTCACTATGTTGTCTGGGCATGGTGTGGAGGTAATTCTCCCTGTATGTGGTATTATTGGTCACTATGTTGTCTGGGCATGGTGTGGTGGTAATTCCCCTGTATGTGGTATTATTGGTCACTATGTTGTCTGGGCATGGTGTGGAGGTAATTCCCCTGTATGTGGTATTATTGGTCACTATGTTGTCTGGGCATGGTGTGGTGGTAATTCTCCTGTATGTGGTATTATTGGTCACTATGTTGTCTGGGCATGGTGTGGTGGTAATTCTCCTGTATGTGGTATTATTGGTCACTATGGTGTCTGGGCATGGTGTGGAGGTAATTCTCCTGTATGTGGTATTATTGGTCACTATGTTGTCTGGGCATGGTGTGGTGGTAATTCTCCTGTATGTGGTATTATTGGTCACTATGTTGTCTGGGCATGGTGTGGTGGTAATTCTCCTGTATGTGGTATTATTGGTCACTATGGTGTCTGGGCATGGTGTGGAGGTAATTCCCCTGTATGTGGTATTATTGGTCACTATGTTGTCTGGGCATGGTGTGGTGGTAATTCTCCTGTATGTGGTATTATTGGTCACTATGTTGTCTGGGCATGGTGTGGTGGTAATTCTCCTGTATGTGGTATTATTGGTCACTATGTTGTCTGGGCATGGTGTGGAGGTAATTCTCCTGTATGTGGTATTATTGGTCACTATGTTGTCTGGGCATGGTGTGGTGGTAATTCTCCTGTATGTGGTATTATTGGTCACTATGTTGTCTGGGCATGGTGTGGTGGTAATTCTCCTGTATGTGGTATTATTGGTCACTATGTTGTCTGGGCATGGTGTGGAGGTAATTCTCCTGTATGTGGTATTATTGGTCACTATGTTGTCTGGGCATGGTGTGGTGGTAATTCTCCTGTATGTGGTATTATTGGTCACTATGTTGTCTGGGCATGGTGTGGAGGTAATTCCCCTGTATGTGGTATTATTGGTCACTATGGTGTCTGGGCATGGTGTGGAGGTAATTCCCCTGTATGTGGTATTATTGGTCACTATGTTGTCTGGGCATGGTGTGGTGGTAATTCTCCTGTATGTGGTATTATTGGTCACTATGTTGTCTGGGCATGGTGTGGTGGTAATTCTCCTGTATGTGGTATTATTGGTCACTATGTTGTCTGGGCATGGTGTGGAGGTAATTCTCCTGTATGTGGTATTATTGGTCACTATGTTGTCTGGGCATGGTGTGGTGGTAATTCTCCTGTATGTGGTATTATTGGTCACTATGTTGTCTGGGCATGGTGTGGTGGTAATTCTCCTGTATGTGATATTATTGGTCACTATGTTGTCTGGGCATGGTGTGGTGGTAATTCTCCCTGTATGTGGTATTATTGGTCACTATGTTGTCTGGGCATGGTGTGGAGGTAATTCCCCTGTATGTGGTATTATTGGTCACTATGGTGTCTGGGCATGGTGTGGTGGTAATTCTCCCTGTATGTGGTATTATTGGTCACTATGGTGTCTGGGCATGGTGTGGTGGTAATTCCCCTGTATGTGGTATTATTGGTCACTATGTTGTCTGGGCATGGTGTGGTGGTAATTCTCCTGTATGTGATATTATTGGTCACTATGTTGTCTGGGCATGGTGTGGTGGTAATTCTCCCTGTATGTGGTATTATTGGTCACTATGGTGTCTGGGCATGGTGTGGTGGTAATTCCCCTGTATGTGGTATTATTGGTCACTATGTTGTCTGGGCATGGTGTGGTGGTAATTCTCCTGTATGTGGTATTATTGGTCACTATGTTGTCTGGGCATGGTGTGGTGGTAATTCTCCTGTATGTGGTATTATTGGTCACTATGTTGTCTGGGCATGGTGTGGTGGTAATTCTCCTGTATGTGGTATTATTGGTCACTATGTTGTCTGGGCATGGTGTGGTGGTAATTCTCCTGTATGTGGTATTATTGGTCACTATGTTGTCTGGGCATGGTGTGGTGGTAATTCTCCTGTATGTGGTATTATTGGTCACTATGTTGTCTGGGCATGGTGTGGTGGTAATTCTCCTGTATGTGGTATTATTGGTCACTATGTTGTCTGGGCATGGTGTGGTGGTAATTCTCCTGTATGTGGTATTATTGGTCACTATGTTGTCTGGGCACGGTGTGGTGGTAATTCTCCTGTATGTGGTATTATTGGTCACTATGTTGTCTGGGCATGGTGTGGAGGTAATTCCCTGTATGTGGTATTATTGGTCACTATGGTGTCTGGGCATGGTGTGGAGGTAATTCTCCTGTATGTGGTATTATTGGTCACTATGTTGTCTGGGCATGGTGTGGAGGTAATTCCCCTGTATGTGGTATTATTGGTCACTATGGTGTCTGGGCATGGTGTGGAGGTAATTCTCCTGTATGTGGTATTATTGGTCACTATGTTGTCTGGGCATGGTGTGGTGGTAATTCTCCTGTATGTGGTATTATTGGTCACTATGTTGTCTGGGCATGGTGTGGTGGTAATTCTCCTGTATGTGGTATTATTGGTCACTATGTTGTCTGGGCATGGTGTGGTGGTAATTCTCCTGTATGTGATATTATTGGTCACTATGTTGTCTGGGCATGGTGTGGAGGTAATTCCCCTGTATGTGGTATTATTGGTCACTATGGTGTCTGGGCATGGTGTGGAGGTAATTCTCCTGTATGTGGTATTATTGGTCACTATGTTGTCTGGGCATGGTGTGGTGGTAATTCTCCTGTATGTGATATTATTGGTCACTATGTTGTCTGGGCATGGTGTGGAGGTAATTCCCCTGTATGTGGTATTATTGGTCACTATGGTGTCTGGGCATGGTGTGGAGGTAATTCTCCTGTATGTGGTATTATTGGTCACTATGTTGTCTGGGCATGGTGTGGAGGTAATTCCCCTGTATGTGGTATTATTGGTCACTATGGTGTCTGGGCATGGTGTGGAGGTAATTCTCCTGTATGTGGTATTATTGGTCACTATGTTGTCTGGGCATGGTGTGGTGGTAATTCCCCTGTATGTGGTATTATTGGTCACTATGTTGTCTGGGCATGGTGTGGAGGTAATTCCCCTGTATGTGGTATTATTGGTCACTATGTTGTCTGGGCATGGTGTGGAGGTAATTCTCCTGTATGTGGTATTATTGGTCACTATGTTGTCTGGGCATGGTGTGGAGGTAATTCTCCTGTATGTGGTATTATTGGTCACTATGTTGTCTGGGCATGGTGTGGCGGTAATTCTCCTGTATGTGGTATTATTGGTCACTATGTTGTCTGGGCATGGTGTGGTGGTAATTCCCCTGTATGTGGTATTATTGGTCACTATGTTGTCTGGGCATGGTGTGGTGGTAATTCTCCTGTATGTGGTATTATTGGTCACTATGTTTTCTGGGCATGGTGTGGTGGTAATTCTCCTGTATGTGGTATTATTGGTCACTATGTTGTCTGGGCATGGTGTGGTGGTAATTCCCCTGTATGTGGTATTATTGGTCGCTATGTTGTCTGGGCATGGTGTGGTGGTAATTCCCCTGTATGTGGTATTATTGGTCACTATGTTGTCTGGGCATGGTGTGGTGGTAATTCTCCTGTATGTGGTATTATTGGTCACTATGGTGTCTGGGCATGGTGTGGTGGTAATTCTCCTGTATGTGGTATTATTGGTCACTATGTTGTCTGGGCATGGTGTGGAGGTAATTCTCCTGTATGTGGTATTATTGGTCACTATGTTGTCTGGGCATGGTGTGGAGGTAATTCTCCTGTATGTGGTATTATTGGTCACTATGTTGTCTGGGCATGGTGTGGAGGTAATTCTCCTGTATGTGGTATTATTGGTCACTATGTTGTCTGGGCATGGTGTGGTGGTAATTCTCCTGTATGTGGTATTATTGGTCACTATGTTGTCTGGGCATGGTGTGGGGGTAATTCTCCTGTATGTGGTATTATTGGTCACTATGGTGTCTGGGCATGGTGTGGTAGTAATTCTCCTGTATGTGGTATTATTGGTCACTATGTTGTCTGGGCATGGTGTGGTGGTAATTCTCCTGTATGTGGTATTATTGGTCACTATGTTGTCTGGGCATGGTGTGGTGGTAATTCTCCTGTATGTGGTATTATTGGTCACTATGTTGTCTGGGCATGGTGTGGAGGTAATTCCCCTGTATGTGGTATTATTGGTCACTATGTTGTCTGGGCATGGTGTGGAGGTAATTCCCCTGTATGTGGTATTATTGGTCACTATGGTGTCTGGGCATGGTGTGGTGGTAATTCTCCTGTATGTGGTTTTATTGGTCACTATGTTGTCTGGGCATGGTGTGGAGGTAATTCCCCTGTATGTGGTATTATTGGTCACTATGGTGTCTGGGCATGGTGTGGTGGTAATTCTCCTGTATGTGGTATTATTGGTCACTATGTTGTCTGGGCATGGTGTGGTGGTAATTCTCCTGTATGTGGTATTATTGGTCACTATGGTGTCTGGGCATGGTGTGGTGGTAATTCTCCTGTATGTGGTATTATTGGTCACTATGGTGTCTGGGCATGGTGTGGTGGTAATTCTCCTGTATGTGGTATTATTGGTCACTATGGTGTCTGGGCATGGTGTGGAGGTAATTCCCCTGTATGTGGTATTATTGGTCACTATGGTGTCTGGGCATGGTGTGGTGGTAATTCTCCTGTATGTGGTATTATTGGTCACTATGTTGTCTGGGCATGGTGTGGTGGTAATTCTCCTGTATGTGGTATTATTGGTCACTATGTTGTCTGGGCATGGTGTGGAGGTAATTCTCCTGTATGTGGTATTATTGGTCACTATGTTGTCTGGGCATGGTGTGGAGGTAATTCCCCTGTATGTGGTATTATTGGTCACTATGTTGTCTGGGCATGGTGTGGAGGTAATTCCCCTGTATGTGGTATTATTGGTCACTATGGTGTCTGGGCATGGTGTGGTGGTAATTCTCCTGTATGTGGTATTATTGGTCACTATGTTGTCTGGGCATGGTGTGGTGGTAATTCTCCTGTATGTGGTTTTATTGGTCACTATGTTGTCTGGGCATGGTGTGGAGGTAATTCCCCTGTATGTGGTATTATTGGTCACTATGGTGTCTGGGCATGGTGTGGTGGTAATTCTCCTGTATGTGGTATTATTGGTCACTATGTTGTCTGGGCATGGTGTGGTGGTAATTCTCCTGTATGTGGTATTATTGGTCACTATGGTGTCTGGGCATGGTGTGGTGGTAATTCTCCTGTATGTGGTATTATTGGTCACTATGTTGTCTGGGCATGGTGTGGTGGTAATTCTCCTGTATGTGGTATTATTGGTCACTATGGTGTCTGGGCATGGTGTGGTGGTAATTCTCCCTGTATGTGGTATTATTGGTCACTATGTTATCTGGGCATGGTGTGGTGGTAATTCTCCTGTATGTGGTATTATTGGTCACTATGTTGTCTGGGCATGGTGTGGAGGTAATTCTCCTGTATGTGGTATTATTGGTCACTATGTTGTCTGGGCATGGTGTGGCGGTAATTCTCCTGTATGTGGTATTATTGGTCACTATGTTGTCTGGGCATGGTGTGGTGATAATTCTCCTGTATGTGGTATTATTGGTCACTATGTTGTCTGGGCATGGTGTGGCGGTAATTCCCCTGTATGTGGTATTATTGGTCACTATGTTGTCTGGGCATGGTGTGGTGGTAATTCTCCTGTATGTGGTATTATTGGTCACTATGTTGTCTGAGCATGGTGTGGCGGTAATTCCCCTGTATGTGGTATTATTGGTCACTATGTTGTCTGGGCATGGTGTGGTGGTAATTCTCCTGTATGTGGTATTATTGGTCACTATGTTGTCTGGGCATGGTGTGGCGGTAATTCTCCTGTATGTGGTATTATTGGTCACTATGTTGTCTGGGCATGGTGTGGTGGTAATTCTCCTGTATGTGGTATTATTGGTCACTATGTTGTCTGGGCATGGTGTGGTGGTAATTCCCCTGTATGTGGTATTCTTGGTCACTATGTTGTCTGGGCATGGTGTGGAGGTAATTCCCCTGTATGTGGTATTATTGGTCACTATGTTGTCTGGGCATGGTGTGGAGGTAATTCCCCTGTATGTGGTATTATTGGTCACTATGTTGTCTGGGCATGGTGTGGTGGTAATTCTCCTGTATGTGGTATTATTGGTCACTATGTTGTCTGGGCATGGTGTGGAGGTAATTCTCCTGTATGTGGTATTATTGGTCACTATGTTGTCTGGGCATGGTGTGGAGGTAATTCCCCTGTATGTGGTATTATTGGTCACTATGTTGTCTGGGCATGGTGTGGTGGTAATTCCCCTGTATGTGGTATTATTGGTCACTATGGTGTCTGGGCATGGTGTGGTGGTAATTCCCCTGTATGTGGTATTATTGGTCACTATGTTGTCTGGGCATGGTGTGGTGGTAATTCTCCTGTATGTGGTATTATTGGTCACTATGTTGTCTGGGCATGGTGTGGAGGTAATTCCCCAGTATGTGGTATTATTGGTCACTATGTTGTCTGGGCATGGTGTGGAGGTAATTCTCCTGTATGTGGTATTATTGGTCACTATGTTGTCTGGGCATGGTGTGGAGGTAATTCTCCTGTATGTGATATTATTGGTCACTATGTTGTCTGGGCATGGTGTGGTGGTAATTCTCCTGTATGTGGTATTATTGGTCACTATGTTGTCTGGGCATGGTGTGGTGGTAATTCTCCTGTATGTGGTATTATTGGTCACTATGTTGTCTGGGCATGGTGTGGAGGTAATTCTCCTGTATGTGATATTATTGGTCACTATGTTGTCTGGGCATGGTGTGGTGGTAATTCTCCTGTATGTGGTATTATTGGTCACTATGTTGTCTGGGCATGGTGTGGAGGTAATTCCCCTGTATGTGGTATTATTGGTCACTATGTTGTCTGGGCATGGTGTGGTGGTAATTCTCCTGTATGTGGTATTATTGGTCACTATGTTGTCTGGGCATGGTGTGGTGGGAATTCTCCTGTATGTGGTATTATTGGTCACTATGTTGTCTGGGCATGGTGTGGAGGTAATTCCCCTGTATGTGGTATTATTGGTCACTATGTTGTCTGGGCATGGTGTGGTGGTAATTCTCCTGTATGTGGTATTATTGGTCACTATGTTGTCTGGGCATGGTGTGGAGGTAATTCTCCTGTATGTGGTATTATTGGTCACTATGTTGTCTGGGCATGGTGTGGTGGTAATTCTCCTGTATGTGGTATTATTGGTCACTATGTTGTCTGGGCATGGTGTGGAGGTAATTCTCCTGTATGTGGTATTATTGGTCACTATGTTGTCTGGGCATGGTGTGGTGGTAATTCTCCTGTATGTGGTATTATTGGTCACTATGTTGTCTGGGCATGGTGTGGTGGTAATTCCCCTGTATGTGGTATTATTGGTCACTATGTTGTCTGGGCATGGTGTGGTGGTAATTCCCCTGTATGTGGTATTATTGGTCACTATGTTGTCTGGGCACGGTGTGGAGGTAATTCTCCTGTATGTGGTATTATTGGTCACTATGTTGTCTGGGCATGGTGTGGAGGTAATTCTCCCTGTATGTGGTATTATTGGTCACTATGTTGTCTGGGCATGGTGTGGAGGTAATTCCCCTGTATGTGGTATTATTGGTCACTATGTTGTCTGGGCATGGTGTGGTGGTAATTCTCCTGTATGTGGTATTATTGGTCACTATGTTGTCTGGGCATGGTGTGGTGGTAATTCTCCTGTATGTGGTATTATTGGTCACTATGTTGTCTGGGCATGGTGTGGTGGTAATTCTCCTGTATGTGGTATTATTGGTCACTATGTTGTCTGGGCATGGTGTGGAGGTAATTCTCCTGTATGTGGTATTATTGGTCACTATGTTGTCTGGGCATGGTGTGGAGGTAATTCTCCTGTATGTGGTATTATTGGTCACTATGTTGTCTGGGCATGGTGTGGAGGTAATTCTCCTGTATGTGGTATTATTGGTCACTATGTTGTCTGGGCATGGTGTGGCGGTAATTCTCCTGTATGTGGTATTATTGGTCACTATGTTGTCTGGGCATGGTGTGGTGGTAATTCTCCTGTATGTGGTATTATTGGTCACTATGTTGTCTGGGCATGGTGTGGTGGGAATTCCCCTGTATGTGGTATTATTGGTCACTATGTTGTCTGGGCATGGTGTGGTGGTAATTCTCACTGTATGTGGTATTATTGGTCACTATGTTGTCTGGGCATGGTGTGGAGGTAATTCTCCTGTATGTGGTATTATTGGTCACTATGTTGTCTGGGCATGGTGTGGAGGTAATTCTCCTGTATGTGGTATTATTGGTCACTATGTTGTCTGGGCATGGTGTGGAGGTAATTCTCCTGTATGTGGTATTATTGGTCACTATGTTGTCTGGGCATGGTGTGGCGGTAATTCTCCTGTATGTGGTATTATTGGTCACTATGTTGTCTGGGCATGGTGTGGTGGTAATTCTCCTGTATGTGGTATTATTGGTCACTATGTTGTCTGGGCATGGTGTGGTGGTAATTCTCCTGTATGTGGTATTATTGGTCACTATGTTGTCTGGGCATGGTGTGGAGGTAATTCTCCTGTATGTGGTATTATTGGTCACTATGTTGTCTGGGCATGGTGTGGTGGTAATTCTCCCTGTATGTGGTATTATTGGTCACTATGTTGTCTGGGCATGGTGTGGTGGTAATTCTCCTGTATGTGGTATTATTGGTCACTATGTTGTCTGGGCATGGTGTGGTGGTAATTCCCCTGTATGTGGTATTATTGGTCACTATGTTGTCTGGGCATGGTGTGGTGGTAATTCCCCTGTATGTGGTATTATTGGTCACTATGTTGTCTGGGCATGGTGTGGTGGTAATTCTCCTGTATGTGGTATTATTGGTCACTATGGTGTCTGGGCATGGTGTGGAGGTAATTCCCCAGTATGTGGTATTATTGGTCACTATGTTGTCTGGGCATGGTGTGGTGGTAATTCTCCTGTATGTGGTATTATTGGTCACTATGTTGTCTGGGCATGGTGTGGTGGTAATTCTCCTGTATGTGGTATTATTGGTCACTATGTTGTCTGGGCATGGTGTGGAGGTAATTCTCCTGTATGTGGTATTATTGGTCACTATGTTGTCTGGGCATGGTGTGGAGGTAATTCTCCTGTATGTGGTATTATTGGTCACTATGGTGTCTGGGCATGGTGTGGTGGTAATTCCCCTGTATGTGATATTATTGGTCACTATGTTGTCTGGGCATGGTGTGGTGGTAATTCTCCTGTATGTGGTATTATTGGTCACTATGTTGTCTGGGCACGGTGTGGTGGTAATTCTCCTGTATGTGGTATTATTGGTCACTATGTTGTCTGGGCATGGTGTGGTGGTAATTCTCCTGTATGTGGTATTATTGGTCACTATGTTGTCTGGGCATGGTGTGGTGGTAATTCTCCTGTATGTGGTATTATTGGTCACTATGTTGTCTGGGCATGGTGTGGTGGTAATTCTCCTGTATGTGGTATTATTGGTCACTATGTTGTCTGGGCATGGTGTGGTGGTAATTCTCCTGTATGTGGTATTATTGGTCACTATGTTGTCTGGGCATGGTGTGGTGGTAATTCTCCTGTATGTGGTATTATTGGTCACTATGTTGTCTGGGCATGGTGTGGAGGTAATTCTCCTGTATGTGGTATTATTGGTCACTATGTTGTCTGGGCATGGTGTGGAGGTAATTCTCCTGTATGTGGTATTATTGGTCACTATGTTGTCTGGGCATGGTGTGGTGGTAATTCTCCTGTATGTGGTATTATTGGTCACTATGTTGTCTGGGCATGGTGTGGAGGTAATTCCCCTGTATGTGGTATTATTGGTCACTATGGTGTCTGGGCATGGTGTGGTGGTAATTCCCCTGTATGTGGTATTATTGGTCACTATGTTGTCTGGGCATGGTGTGGGGGTAATTCTCCTGTATGTGGTATTATTGGTCACTATGGTGTCTGGGCACGGTGTGGCGGTAATTCTCCTGTATGTGGTATTATTGGTCACTATGTTGTCTGGGCATGGTGTGGTGGTAATTCTCCTGTATGTGGTATTATTGGTCACTATGTTGTCTGGGCATGGTGTGGAGGTAATTCTCCTGTATGTGGTATTATTGGTCATTATGTTGTCTGGGCATGGTGTGGAGGTAATTCTCCTGTATGTGGTATTATTGGTCACTATGTTGTCTGGGCATGGTGTGGTGGTAATTCCCCTGTATGTGGTATTATTGGTCACTATGTTGTCAGGGCATGGTGTGGCGGTAATTCTCCTGTATGTGGTATTATTGGTCACTATGTTGTCTGGGCATGGTGTGGTGGTAATTCTCCTGTATGTGGTATTATTGGTCACTATGTTGTCTGGGCATGGTGTGGAGGTAATTCTCCTGTATGTGGTATTATTGGTCACTATGTTGTCTGGGCATGGTGTGGTGGTAATTCCCCTGTATGTGGTATTATTGGTCACTATGTTGTCTGGGCATGGTGTGGTGGTAATTCTCCCTGTATGTGGTATTATTGGTCACTATGTTGTCTGGGCATGGTGTGGTGGTAATTCTCCTGTATGTGGTATTATTGGTCACTATGTTGTCTGGGCATGGTGTGGAGGTAATTCTCCTGTATGTGGTATTATTGGTCACTATGTTGTCTGGGCATGGTGTGGAGGTAATTCTCCTGTATGTGGTATTATTGGTCACTATGATGTCTGGGCATGGTGTGGTGGTAATTCTCCCTGTATGTGGTATTATTGGTCACTATGTTGTCTGGGCATGGTGTGGTGGGAATTCCCCTGTATGTGGTATTATTGGTCACTATGTTGTCTGGGCATGGTGTGGTGGTAATTCTCCTGTATGTGGTATTATTGGTCACTATGTTGTCTGGGCATGGTGTGGCGGTAATTCTCCTGTATGTGGTATTATTGGTCACTATGTTGTCTGGGCATGGTGTGGTGGTAATTCCCCTGTATGTGGTATTATTGGTCACTATGTTGTCTGGGCATGGTGTGGTGGTAATTCCCCTGTATGTGGTATTATTGGTCACTATGTTGTCTGGGCATGGTGTGGTGGTAATTCTCCTGTATGTGGTATTATTGGTCACTATGTTGTCTGGGCATGGTGTGGTGGTAATTCTCCTGTATGTGGTATTATTGGTCACTATGTTGTCTGGGCATGGTGTGGTGGTAATTCTCCTGTATGTGGTATTATTGGTCACTATGGTGTCTGGGCATGGTGTGGTGGTAATTCTCCTGTATGTGGTATTATTGGTCACTATGTTGTCTGGGCATGGTGTGGTGGTAATTCCCCTGTATGTGGTATTATTGGTCACTATGTTGTCTGGGCATGGTGTGGTGGTAATTCTCCTGTATGTGGTATTATTGGTCACTATGTTGTCTGGGCATGGTGTGGTGGTAATTCTCCTGTATGTGGTATTATTGGTCACTATGGTGTCTGGGCATGGTGTGGAGGTAATTCTCCTGTATGTGGTATTATTGGTCACAATGTTGTCTGGGCATGGTGTGGTGGTAATTCCCCTGTATGTGGTATTATTGGTCACTATGTTGTCTGGGCATGGTGTGGTGGTAATTCTCCTGTATGTGGTATTATTGGTCACTATGTTGTCTGGGCATGGTGTGGTGGTAATTCTCCTGTATGTGGTATTATTGGTCACTATGGTGTCTGGGCATGGTGTGGAGGTAATTCTCCTGTATGTGGTATTATTGGTCACAATGTTGTCTGGGCATGGTGTGGTGGTAATTCCCCTGTATGTGGTATTATTGGTCACTATGTTGTCTGGGCATGGTGTGGTGGTAATTCTCCCTGTATGTGGTATTATTGGTCACTATGTTGTCTGGGCATGGTGTGGTGGTAATTCCCCTGTATGTGGTATTATTGGTCACTATGTTGTCTGGGCATGGTGTGGTGGTAATTCTCCTGTATGTGGTATTATTGGTCACTATGTTGTCTGGGCATGGTGTGGGGGTAATTCTCCTGTATGTGGTATTATTGGTCACTATGTTGTCTGGGCATGGTGTGGTGGGAATTCCCCTGTATGTGGTATTATTGGTCACTATGTTGTCTGGGCATGGTGTGGAGGTAATTCCCCTGTATGTGGTATTATTGGTCACTATGTTGTCTGGGCATGGTGTGGTGGTAATTCCCCTGTATGTGGTATTATTGGTCACTATGTTGTCTGGGCATGGTGTGGTGGTAATTCTCCTGTATGTGGTATTATTGGTCACTATGTTGTCTGGGCATGGTGTGGTGGTAATTCTCCTGTATGTGGTATTATTGGTCACTATGTTGTCTGGGCATGGTGTGGTGGTAATTCTCCTGTATGTGGTATTATTGGTCACTATGTTGTCTGGGCATGGTGTGGTGGTAATTCTCCTGTATGTGGTATTATTGGTCACTATGTTGTCTGGGCATGGTGTGGAGGTAATTCTCCTGTATGTGGTATTATTGGTCACTATGTTGTCTGGGCATGGTGTGGTGGTAATTCTCCTGTATGTGGTATTATTGGTCACTATGGTGTCTGGGCATGGTGTGGTGGTAATTCTCCTGTATGTGGTATTATTGGTCACTATGTTGTCTGGGCATGGTGTGGTGGTAATTCTCCTGTATGTGGTATTATTGGTCACTATGCTGTCTGGGCATGGTGTGGTGGTAATTCTCCTGTATGTGGTATTATTGGTCACTATGTTGTCTGGGCATGGTGTGGTGGTAATTCTCCTGTATGTGGTATTATTGGTCACTATGTTGTCTGGGCATGGTGTGGTGGTAATTCTCCTGTATGTGGTATTATTGGTCACTATGTTGTCTGGGCATGGTGTGGCGGTAATTCTCCTGTATGTGGTAGTATTGGTCACTATGTTGTCTGGGCATGGTGTGGTGGTAATTCCCCTGTATGTGGTATTATTGGTCACTATGTTGTCTGGGCATGGTGTGGGGGTAATTCTCCTGTATGTGGTAGTATTGGTCACTATGTTGTCTGGGCATGGTGTGGAGGTAATTCTCCTGTATGTGGTATTATTGGTCACTATGTTGTCTGGGCATGGTGTGGCGGTAATTCCCCTGTATGTGGTATTATTGGTCACTATGTTGTCTGGGCATGGTGTGGTGGTAATTCTCCTGTATGTGGTATTATTGGTCACTATGTTGTCTGGGCATGGTGTGGTGGTAATTCTCCTGTATGTGGTATTATTGGTCACTATGTTGTCTGGGCATGGTGTGGTGGTAATTCTCCTGTATGTGGTATTATTGGTCACTATGCTGTCTGGGCATGGTGTGGTGGTAATTCTCCTGTATGTGGTATTATTGGTCACTATGTTGTCTGGGCATGGTGTGGTGGTAATTCTCCTGTATGTGGTATTATTGGTCACTATGTTGTCTGGGCATGGTGTGGTGGTAATTCTCCTGTATGTGGTATTATTGGTCACTATGTTGTCTGGGCATGGTGTGGTGGTAATTCTCCTGTATGTGGTATTATTGGTCACTATGTTGTCTGGGCATGGTGTGGTGGTAATTCTCCTGTATGTGGTATTATTGGTCACTATGTTGTCTGGGCATGGTGTGGCGGTAATTCTCCTGTATGTGGTATTATTGGTCACTATGTTGTCTGGGCATGGTGTGGTGGTAATTCTCCTGTATGTGGTATTATTGGTCACTATGTTGTCTGGGCATGGTGTGGTGGTAATTCTCCTGTATGTGGTATTATTGGTCACTATGTTGTCTGGGCATGGTGTGGCGGTAATTCCCCTATATGTGGTATTATTGGTCACTATGTTGTCTGGGCATGGTGTGGTGGTAATTCTCCTGTATGTGGTATTATTGGTCACTATGTTGTCTGGGCATGGTGTGGTGGTAATTCTCCTGTATGTGGTATTATTGGTCACTATGTTGTCTGGGCATGGTGTGGTGGTAATTCTCCTGTATGTGGTATTATTGGTCACTATGTTGTCTGGGCATGGTGTGGTGGGAATTCCCCTGTATGTGGTATTATTGGTCACTATGTTGTCTGGGCATGGTGTGGTGGTAATTCTCCTGTATGTGATATTATTGGTCACTATGTTGTCTGGGCATGGTGTGGAGGTAATTCTCCTGTATGTGGTATTATTGGTCACTATGCTGTCTGGGCATGGTGTGGAGGTAATTCCCCTGTATGTGGTATTATTGGTCACTATGTTGTCTGGGCATGGTGTGGTGGTAATTCTCCTGTATGTGGTATTATTGGTCACTATGCTGTCTGGGCATGGTGTGGTGGTAATTCTCCTGTATGTGGTATTATTGGTCACTATGTTGTCTGGGCATGGTGTGGTGGTAATTCTCCTGTATGTGGTATTATTGGTCGCTATGTTGTCTGGGCATGGTGTGGTGGTAATTCTCCTGTATGTGGTATTATTGGTCACTATGTTGTCTGGGCATGGTGTGGTGGTAATTCTCCTGTATGTGGTATTATTGGTCACTATGTTGTCTGGGCATGGTGTGGTGGTAATTCTCCTGTATGTGGTATTATTGGTCACTATGTTGTCTGGGCATGGTGTGGTGGTAATTCCCCTGTATGTGGTATTATTGGTCACTATGTTGTCTGGGCATGGTGTGGTGGTAATTCTCCTGTATGTGGTATTATTGGTCACTATGTTGTCTGGGCATGGTGTGGAGGTAATTCTCCTGTATGTGGTATTATTGGTCACTATGTTGTCTGGGCATGGTGTGGTGGTAATTCCCCTGTATGTGGTATTATTGGTCACTATGTTGTCTGGGCATGGTGTGGTGGTAATTCTCCTGTATGTGGTATTATTGGTCACTATGTTGTCTGGGCATGGTGTGGTGGTAATTCTCCTGTATGTGGTATTATTGGTCACTATGTTGTCTGGGCATGGTGTGGTGGTAATTCTCCTGTATGTGGTATTATTGGTCACTATGTTGTCTGGGCATGGTGTGGTGGGAATTCCCCTGTATGTGGTATTATTGGTCACTATGTTGTCTGGGCATGGTGTGGTGGTAATTCTCCTGTATGTGATATTATTGGTCACTATGTTGTCTGGGCATGGTGTGGTGGTAATTCTCCTGTATGTGGTATTATTGGTCACTATGTTGTCTGGGCATGGTGTGGTGGTAATTCTCCTGTATGTGGTATTATTGGTCACTATGTTGTCTGGGCATGGTGTGGTGGTAATTCTCCTGTATGTGGTATTATTGGTCACTATGTTGTCTGGGCATGGTGTGGTGGTAATTCCCCTGTATGTGGTATTATTGGTCACTATGTTGTCTGGGCATGGTGTGGTGGTAATTCTCCTGTATGTGATATTATTGGTCACTATGTTGTCTGGGCATGGTGTGGTGGTAATTCCCCTGTATGTGGTATTATTGGTCACTATGTTGTCTGGGCATGGTGTGGTGGTAATTCTCCTGTATGTGGTATTATTGGTCACTATGTTGTCTGGGCATGGTGTGGTGGTAATTCCCCTGTATGTGGTATTATTGGTCACTATGTTGTCTGGGCATGGTGTGGTGGTAATTCTCCTGTATGTGATATTATTGGTCACTATGTTGTCTGGGCATGGTGTGGAGGTAATTCTCCTGTATGTGGTATTATTGGTCACTATGTTGTCTGGGCATGGTGTGGTGGTAATTCCCCTGTATGTGGTATTATTGGTCACTATGTTGTCTGGGCATGGTGTGGTGGTAATTCTCCTGTATGTGGTATTATTGGTCACTATGTTGTCTGGGCATGGTGTGGTGGTAATTCTCCCTGTATGTGGTATTATTGGTCACTATGTTGTCTGGGCATGGTGTGGTGGTAATTCCCCTGTATGTGGTATTATTGGTCACTATGTTGTCTGGGCATGGTGTGGTGGTAATTCCCCTGTATGTGGTATTATTGGTCACTATGGTGTCTGGGCATGGTGTGGAGGTAATTCTCCTGTATGTGGTATTATTGGTCACTATGTTGTCTGGGCATGGTGTGGTGGTAATTCCCCTGTATGTGGTATTATTGGTCACTATGTTGTCTGGGCATGGTGTGGTGGTAATTCCCCTGTATGTGGTATTATTGGTCACTATGTTGTCTGGGCATGGTGTGGAGGTAATTCTCCTGTATGTTGTATTATTGGTCACTATGTTGTCTGGGCATGGTGTGGTGGTAATTCTCCTGTATGTGGTATTATTGGTCACTATGTTGTCTGGGCATGGTGTGGTGGGAATTCCCCTGTATGTGGTATTATTGGTCACTATGTTGTCTGGGCACGGTGTGGTGGTAATTCTCCTGTATGTGGTATTATTGGTCACTATGTTGTCTGGGCATTGTGTGGTGGTAATTCTCCTGTATGTGGTATTATTGGTCACTATGTTGTCTGGGCATGGTGTGGTGGTAATTCTCCCTGTATGTGGTATTATTGGTCACTATGTTGTCTGGGCATGGTGTGGTGGTAATTCCCCCTGTATGTGGTATTATTGGTCACTGTGTTGTCTGGGCACGGTGTGGTGGTAATTCTCCTGTATGTGGTATTATTGGTCACTGTGTTGTCTGGGCATGGTGTGGAGGTAATTCTCCTGTATGTGGTATTATTGGTCACTATGTTGTCTGGGCATGGTGTGGTGGTAATTCTCCCTGTATGTGGTATTATTGGTCACTATGTTGTCTGGGCATGGTGTGGTGGTAATTCCCCCTGTATGTGGTATTATTGGTCACTATGTTGTCTGGGCATGGTGTGGTGGTAATTCTCCTGTATGTGGTATTATTGGTCACTATGTTGTCTGGGCATGGTGTGGAGGTAATTCGCCTGTATGTGGTATTATTGGTCACTATGTTGTCTGGGCATGGTGTGGTGGTAATTCCCCTTTATGTGGTATTATTAGTCACTCTGTTGTCTGGGCATGGTGTGGTGGTAATTCCCCTTTATGTGGTATTATTAGTCACTCTGTTGTCTGGGCATGGTGTGGTGGTAATTCTCCTATATGTGGTATTATTGGTCACTATGTTGTCTGGGCACGGTGTGGTGGTAATTCTCCTGTATGTGGTATTATTGGTCACTATGTTGTCTGGGCATGGTGTGGAGGTAATTCTCCTGTATGTGGTATTATTGGTCACTATGTTGTCTGGGCATGGTGTGGAGGTAATTCCCCTGTATGTGGTATTATTGGTCACTATGTTGTCTGGGCATGGTGTGGTGGTAATTCCCCTGTATGTGATATTATTGGTCACTATGTTGTCTGGGCATGGTGTGGTGGTAATTCCCCTGTATGTGGTATTATTGGTCACTATGTTGTCTGGGCATGGTGTGGAGGTAATTCTCCTGTATGTGGTATTATTGGTCACTATGTTGTCTGGGCATGGTGTGGTGGTAATTCTCCTGTATGTGGTATTATTGGTCACTATGTTGTCTGGGCATGGTGTGGTGGGAATTCCCCTGTATGTGGTATTATTGGTCACTATGTTGTCTGGGCACGGTGTGGTGGTAATTCTCCTGTATGTGGTATTATTGGTCACTATGTTGTCTGGGCATTGTGTGGTGGTAATTCTCCTGTATGTGGTATTATTGGTCACTATGTTGTCTGGGCATGGTGTGGTGGTAATTCTCCCTGTATGTGGTATTATTGGTCACTATGTTGTCTGGGCATGGTGTGGTGGTAATTCCCCCTGTATGTGGTATTATTGGTCACTGTGTTGTCTGGGCACGGTGTGGTGGTAATTCTCCTGTATGTGGTATTATTGGTCACTATGTTGTCTGGGCATGGTGTGGTGGTAATTCCCCTGTATGTGGTATTATTGGTC
This sequence comes from Anomaloglossus baeobatrachus, assembly GCF_048569485.1. NCBI lineage: Eukaryota > Metazoa > Chordata > Amphibia > Anura > Aromobatidae > Anomaloglossus > Anomaloglossus baeobatrachus. The sequence goes on along the minus strand of NC_134353.1, from coordinate 9,094,949 downwards.
ACTATGTTGTCTGGGCATGGTGTGGAGGTAATTCTCCTGTATGTGGTATTATTGGTCACTATGTTGTCTGGGCATGGTGTGGTGGTAATTCTCCTGTATGTGGTATTATTGGTCACTATGTTGTCTGGGCATGGTGTGGTGGGAATTCCCCTGTATGTGGTATTATTGGTCACTATGTTGTCTGGGCACGGTGTGGAGGTAATTCTCCTGTATGTGGTATTATTGGTCACTATGTTGTCTGGGCATGGTGTGGTGGTAATTCTCCTGTATGTGGTATTATTGGTCACTATGTTGTCTGGGCATGGTGTGGTGGGAATTCCCCTGTATGTGGTATTATTGGTCACTATGTTGTCTGGGCACGGTGTGGAGGTAATTCTCCTGTATGTGGTATTATTGGTCACTATGTTGTCTGGGCATGGTGTGGTGGGAATTCCCCTGTATGTGGTATTATTGGTCACTATGTTGTCTGGGCATGGTGTGGAGGTAATTCTCCTGTATGTGGTATTATTGGTCACTATGTTGTCTGGGCATTGTGTGGTGGTAATTCTCCTGTATGTGGTATTATTGGTCACTATGTTGTCTGGGCATGGTGTGGTGGTAATTCTCCCTGTATGTGGTATTATTGGTCACTATGTTGTCTGGGCATGGTGTGGTGGTAATTCCCCCTGTATGTGGTATTATTGGTCACTGTGTTGTCTGGGCATGGTGTGGTGGTAATTCCCCCTGTATGTGGTATTATTGGTCACTGTGTTGTCTGGGCACGGTGTGGTGGTAATTCTCCTGTATGTGGTATTATTGGTCACTGTGTTGTCTGGGCATGGTGTGGAGGTAATTCTCCTGTATGTGGTATTATTGGTCACTATGTTGTCTGGGCATGGTGTGGTGGTAATTCTCCTGTATGTGGTATTATTGGTCACTATGTTGTCTGGGCATGGTGTGGAGGTAATTCCCCCTGTATGTGGTATTATTGGTCACTATGTTGTCTGGGCATGGTGTGGTGGTAATTCTCCTGTATGTGGTATTATTGGTCACTATGTTGTCTGGGCATGGTGTGGAGGTAATTCTCCTGTATGTGGTATTATTGGTCACTATGTTGTCTGGGCATGGTGTGGTGGTAATTCTCCTGTATGTGGTATTATTGGTCACTATGTTGTCTGGGCATGGTGTGGAGGTAATTCCCCCTGTATGTGGTATTATTGGTCACTATGTTGTCTGGGCATGGTGTGGTGGTAATTCTCCCTGTATGTGGTATTATTGGTCACTATGTTGTCTGGGCATGGTGTGGTGGTAATTCTCCTGTATGTGGTATTATTGGTCACTATGTTGTCTGGGCATGGTGTGGTGGTAATTCTCCTGTATGTGGTATTATTGGTCACTATGTTGTCTGGGCATGGTGTGGTGGTAATTCTCCTGTATGTGGTATTATTAGTCACTATGTTGTCTGGGCATGGTGTGGTGGTAATTCTCCTGTATGTGGTATTATTGGTCACTATGTTGTCTGGGCATGGTGTGGTGGTAATTCCCCTTTATGTGGTATTATTAGTCACTCTGTTGTCTGGGCATGGTGTGGTGGTAATTCCCCTTTATGTGGTATTATTAGTCACTCTGTTGTCTGGGCATGGTGTGGTGGTAATTCTCCTATATGTGGTATTATTGGTCACTATGTTGTCTGGGCACGGTGTGGTGGTAATTCTCCTGTATGTGGTATTATTGGTCACTATGTTGTCTGGGCATGGTGTGGAGGTAATTCTCCTGTATGTGGTATTATTGGTCACTATGTTGTCTGGGCATGGTGTGGAGGTATTTCTCCTGTATGTGGTATTATTGGTCACTATGTTGTCTGGGCATGGTGTGGAGGTAATTCTCCTGTATGTGGTGATATTGGTCACTATGTTGTCTGGGCATGGTGTGGTGGTAATTCTCCTGTATGTGGTATTATTGGTCACTATGTTGTCTGGGCATGGTGTGGAGGTAATTCTCCTGTATGTGGTATTATTGGTCACTATGTTGTCTGGGCATGGTGTGGAGGTATTTCTCCTGTATGTGGTATTATTGGTCACTATGTTGTCTGGGCATGGTGTGGAGGTAATTCTCCTGTATGTGGTGATATTGGTCACTATGTTGTCTGGGCATGGTGTGGAGGTAATTCTCCTGTATGTGGTATTATTGGTCACTATGTTGTCTGGGCATGGTGTGGTGGTAATTCTCCTGTATGTGGGATTATTGGTCACTATGGTGTCTGGGCATGGTGTGGTGGTAATTCTCCTGTATGTGGTATTATTGGTCACTATGTTGTCTGGGCATGGTGTGGAGGTAATTCTCCTGTATGTGGTATTATTGGTCACTATGTTGTCTGGTCATGGTGTGGTGGTAATTCCCCTGTATGTGGTATTATTGGTCACTATGTTGTCTGGGCATGGTGTGGCGGTAATTCTCCTGTATGTGGTATTATTGGTCACTATGTTGTCTGGTCATGGTGTGGTGGTAATTCCCCTGTATGTGGTATTATTGGTCACTATGTTGTCTGGGCATGGTGTGGTGGTAATTCCCCTGTATGTGGTATTATTGGTCACTATGTTGTCTGGGCATGGTGTGGAGGTAATTCCCCTGTATGTGGTATTATTGGTCACTATGTTGTCTGGGCATGGTGTGGTGGTAATTCTCCTGTATGTGGTATTATTGGTCACTATGTTGTCTGGGCATGGTGTGGTGGTAATTCTCCTGTATGTGGTATTATTGGTCACTATGTTGTCTGGGCATGGTGTGGAGGTAATTGTCCTGTATGTGGTATTATTGGTCACTATGGTGTCTGGGCATGGTGTGGAGGTAATTCTCCCTGTATGTGGTATTATTGGTCACTATGTTGTCTGGGCATGGTGTGGAGGTAATTCCCCTGTATGTGGTATTATTGGTCACTATGTTGTCTGGGCATGGTGTGGAGGTAATTCTCCTGTATGTGGTATTATTGGTCACTATGGTGTCTGGGCATGGTGTGGAGGTAATTCTCCCTGTATGTGGTATTATTGGTCACTATGTTGTCTGGGCATGGTGTGGAGGTAATTCCCCTGTATGTGGTATTATTGGTCACTATGTTGTCTGGGCATGGTGTGGAGGTAATTCTCCTGTATGTGGTATTATTGGTCACTATGTTGTCTGGGCATGGTGTGGCGGTAATTCTCCTGTATGTGGTATTATTGGTCACTATGTTGTCTGGGCATGGTGTGGAGGTAATTCTCCTGTATGTGGTATTATTGGTCACTATGTTGTCTGGGCATGGTGTGGAGGTAATTCTCCTGTATGTGGTATTATTGGTCACTATGTTGTCTGGGCATGGTGTGGAGGTAATTCCCCTGTATGTGGTATTATTGGTCACTATGTTGTCTGGGCATGGTGTGGAGGTAATTCTCCCTGTATGTGGTATTATTGGTCACTATGTTGTCTGGGCATGGTGTGGTGGTAATTCTCCTGTATGTGGTATTATTGGTCACTATGTTGTCTGGGCATGGTGTGGAGGTAATTCTCCTGTATGTGGTATTATTGGTCACCATGTTGTCTTGGCATGGTGTGGTGGTAATTCCCCTGTATGTGGTATTATTGGTCACTATGTTGTCTGGGCATGGTGTGGTGGTAATTCCCCTGTATGTGGTATTATTGGTCACTATGGTGTCTGGGCATGGTGTGGTGGTAATTCTCCCTGTATGTGGTATTATTGGTCACTATGTTGTCTGGGCATGGTGTGGTGGTAATTCTCCTGTATGTGGTATTATTGGTCACTATGGTGTCTGGGCATGGTGTGGTGGTAATTCCCCTGTATGTGATATTATTGGTCACTATGTTGTCTGGGCATGGTGTGGAGGTAATTCTCCTGTATGTGGTATTATTGGTCACTATGTTGTCTGGGCATGGTGTGGTGGTAATTCCCCTTTATGTGGTATTATTAGTCACTATGTTGTCTGGGCATGGTGTGGTGGTAATTCCCCTTTATGTGGTATTATTAGTCACTCTGTTGTCTGGGCATGGTGTGGAGGTAATTCCCCTGTATGTGGTATTATTGGTCACTATGTTGTCTGGGCATGGTGTGGCGGTAATTCTCCTGTATGTGGTATTATTGGTCACTATGTTGTCTGGGCATGGTGTGGTGGTAATTCTCCTGTATGTGGTATTATTGGTCACTATGTTGTCTGGGCATGGTGTGGAGGTAATTCTCCTGTATGTGGTATTATTGGTCACTATGTTGTCTGGGCATGGTGTGGTGGTAATTCTCCTGTATGTGGTATTATTGGTCACTATGTTGTCTGGGCATGGTGTGGTGGTAATTCCCCTGTATGTGGTATTATTGGTCACTATGTTGTCTGGGCATGGTGTGGTGGTAATTCTCCGGTATGTGGTATTATTGGTCACTATGTTGTCTGGGCATGGTGTGGTGGTAATTCTCCTGTATGTGGTTGTGGCACCCCAGGGTTGCCACAGTAACAACACAAAGGGTTAACTCCCCACACACAACACCAAGACCTCCTGGCCAGAAAGGGGAGACCAAGATGCTTCCCTGTACATTCTGGTGGGGGGGGAGGAAATGGTCGGAAGTAGTTTCAGTTTGGAAGTTCAGTGCAGAGCACTGAGGAGACAGGATCTCTGCAGGTTGGAGGCTGGCTTTAGCTCACCTCAGGATCCACTGACCAATTCCAGGCCTAGCTGAGGGTCTGAGGAAAGGAGAAAGCGTACACAGAGGAACATTCCTGGGAGACAGAGCATTGCTGAGATCATCCCAGTGGAGCACACAGAACGGGTGCTGGATCCGAGACTGCAGGTTATATACTGCACAGTTACCACCAGAGAAGTGAAGATTCCAGATCTTTCACCTGTACCACAGACACAAGCAACAAGCGCAGAGTTCAGGAACATACTAGTAAGGACTCGAGTTGCCTGTCAGGTCGGTACCGAGGAGCACAGGGCCGGCTGCATAGTTCACACAGCAGCAGGCCACAGACACACAGTGCAGGCAAGGAAGCCAAAACGGCCCGGCTGGGTGGGAGAAGCCCTGAACCCCTCACAGACTCCGTGGACAGTACTCTGCTGAATACCATCATCAGTAAAAGACAAAGAAACTGCAAAACCGTGAGTCTGCCTGTTTATTGTGCTCGTGTCCTGCACTCCCCCCATAGACTTACACACTGCCCCGGGGAAAAGGCTCTACCCGTGGGGAGCCGTCCCATCTCAAGCTGCCTTCCATCACCCCGGAGGTTCTGCAGCAGCGGTGGTCATCTCTGATCACATTCCACGGGTGGCGTCACGAACATAACCCCCCTTTTTATTGTGGAACCAGGGAGCACAGACCGGGTCACGACACCGTGATCCCCTTTCCAGAAGCGACCCCTTGGCCCGGTTCTGGGTATCCCCTTAACCCCTGGCGACACAACTTTGGCGTCACGAACAGGATCCGGACTGGACCCGGCTGCAACCCGGGTGACGTGCGCCTGTAAAGACTTATTGCATAGCATAAAAGACTTGCACTGTGAATTGTTGCAACAAAGAACGGACTTTAAACTTTGCAAACATACCTGGAAAAATCCAAAAACATCATTGGTAAAATTTTCCAGGCGCCATCTTTAATCACGCCATTACCTGCTACGCGCGGGAAAACATCGCGCCTAAACTAAGACTCCGCCCACCGCTTGCTGAGGAGGTGCGCTCGGTGCTGCGACCCGAACGAAAACGCAGAAAAGTGTCCCAGGCTTGCTGTCAAGAAGACTGGTGAAATTAACTAAGGGGGCGCAAAGATGTCGCAGCAGGGAGACGCTGTTGTACCCGGCGGTGCAGCGGCACCTATCATGCCGTTCCTGATGCCGTACACCCCGGGTGCAGTGTGGCTGCCACAGTACTCAGGTGAGCCCAACACACTTAATGACTTTATCGGAAAGCTAAAAATCTACTACAGCATGTACCCCCTGACAGAAGCTCAGCGTGTTGGTATGCTTATGGGACAGTTAACTGGCAATGCCCAGCGGGAGGTTACATCCTGGCCGGACGATGCAAAGGACACTGTAGAGCATATAATAGCTGGACTAAAAGCAGCTTTTGAATCCACTGCTGGCAGCCGGGCTAAAATGAGGTTCTTTGGATGCAAGCAAAAACCTAGAGAGAGCGCAAGAGACTTTGCCTTAAACTTACAGGAGGCGCTCAGAGCACTTAAATTAGCAGAACCTGCCTTAGCCCCTGGAGCAGATAAGCTGCTGATAGACCAATTCCTGGATGGACTCTCATCCCCTTCCCACCGGGGACAACTGAGCATGATGGTGATCCAGGATCCAGGACTAACATTTGCCCAGCTAAAGGATAGAGCCATCCGCCTCCAGCAGGTGGAGGAGCCGCAGGATATAGACTCTGTTCAACACCTTACAGTGGCACCCCAGCAGCCAGTGGTGCCGGTGACATCGGCCATGTCAGCGGCTGTTGCTAACCACCTGGAGCCGATCACTAATGAGGCTCTACATCAAAAGCTTGAAGCCCTTACAGACACTGTTGCTTCCATGGCTAGAATCGTCCAGGAGCTGCGTGGATCCAAGTCTGCACCCAAGATTGAGCTGGCGACCAGCAAGGAGGATGTCCCATGGATGAGGCCTAGGAGATACCAAGCGACGAGAGGACGACCCAGCGACCGCTACCAGCCGGATGGACAGCCCATTTGCCGCCGTTGCAATGAGCCAGGTCACTTTGCCCGTGAATGTGCTTTAAATGGGGATCCCCTGGGGAGGCGGGCCGCTCCTCAGGAATGAACTCTCAAGGTCCTTCACCCTGGCACGACAAGTATGTGGGGGGACGTCCAGTCATCCCCATCGTGCTGGATGGCATTCCGCTCAACGCCTTGCTGGACACTGGTTCCCAAATATCATCAATTCCGCATGTCCTTTATAAGAGGTACTGGGCTGATTCAGACGTTAGCAGTGGTCCATCTAATGTTGCATTGAATATATGGGCTAGCAATGGTGAATTAGTACCACAGGTTGGTTTCAGAGAAATGACCATTAAGGTTGGGAGAGTAGAATTGCAGAATCAGGGTATTATCATTGTTGATGTTGACCGACGAGAACGTGAACCAACTATGCTGCTAGGAATGAATGTAATTGAAAATTGTTTTGCAGAGGTAATTACTGTCTTGCAGCAGATCGTCGAGACTGCCAAACCTGGGCAACAGAGACTCCTGCAGAAGGAAATTAAAGCCTTGATGCTGAATCAGCAGGTAGAAATGTCAGGAGGTGAAATTGGCAGTGCAAGGGTAAGTGACCCAATACCTATTGTAATTCCTCCCAAAACTGAAATGCTGGTCTGGTGTAGAGCCGCAATAGGCATCAGAGGGCGAGACTATCAGGCCCTGGTAGAACCTGTGTACTCAGACAGTAGGCCCACTGTATTGACGGCCAGAGGAATAGTTGAGGTACACAGGGGAAGAGTGCCAATACGCCTTCTAAATTGTGGGGAAGATGAGGTCACCCTACCAAAGTATGCTACCATGGCTAAGCTATATACGGTTGATAACAACGCCATCACCACCGTTGAGCCCTTGAAGCCGTCAAGTCAGGCGGAAGACAATGGCTCAGAGGGAAAGCTGGAGGATTGGTGCCAAAAGCTACATGTAGGCACCGATTCTACACCCTCCCATCAAAAGCATGGAGTATACAGGGTAGTGAAAGAATATGAACAAATATTCAGCAAACACCCATTAGACTTTGGGCAGATCAAAGGGGTAGAGCACACTATACCCACAAGTAACCATCCACCCATAAAGGAGAGGTATAGACCAGTACCACCGGCTCACTACCAATGCGCCAAAGACATGCTCAAAGAAATGAAAGAGGCAGGGGTAATAAGAGACAGTTGTAGCCCCTGGGCAGCCCCACTAGTGCTAGTTAAGAAAAAAGATGGGACCATGAGGATGTGCGTAGACTACAGACGGATCAACCGCATTACACACAAGGATGCATACCCATTACCTAGGATAGAAGAGTCATTGGCTGCATTAAAGTCCGCTACTTACTTTTCCACCCTAGATCTGACTAGTGGGTATTGGCAAGTTCCTGTGGCAGAGGCTGATAAGGAGAAGACAGCATTCACCACGCCGATGGGCCTCTGTGAGTTCAATTGTATGCCGTTTGGACTCTGCAACGCGCCTGGTACCTTCCAGCGAATGATGGAGTGCTGCCTAGGACATAAGAACTTTGAAACTGTCCTCCTGTACCTGGATGACGTCATAGTCTACTCCAAGACCTATGAACAGCATCTACAAGACCTGGCAGAAGTGTTTGAAGCCTTATCCGGATACGGCATGAAAATCAAGCCATCCAAATGTCACCTTCTAAAGCCAAGGGTACAGTACCTGGGACATGTCGTGAGCTCAGAAGGGGTAGCACCAGATCCTGAAAAAGTTACCGTGATCAGAGATTGGCCGAGACCCACCAGCGTGAAAGAGGTGAGGCAATTCCTGGGACTGGTAGGCTACTATAGAAGATTTATAAAAGGGTTCACGAAGCTAGCAGCTCCCCTACAAGACATCCTGGTAGGACAGTCAAAGAAGTCTGCAGCCCGAAATCCTCCTTTCCAGTGGAGTGATGAGAAAGAAGAGTCCTTTAAGAAGTTGAAGTGGGCACTGACAGGAGAAGAGATCCTGGCATATCCAGATTACCATCAACCCTTCATTTTGTACACGGATGCCAGCAACGTAGGACTGGGAGCAGTATTGTCTCAAAAACAGGAAGGCAAGGAGAAAGTTATTGCCTTTGCAAGCAGGAAGCTCCGGCCTACAGAAAGAAACCCAGAGAATTACAGCTCCTTCAAGTTAGAACTACTGGCAGTAGTTTGGGCTGTAACAGAGCGTTTCAAACACTACCTGGCAGCTGCAGAATTTACCATCTTTACTGACAACAATCCATTGACCCACCTGGACTCTGCAAAATTAGGTGCACTGGAACAGCGATGGATAGCCCGACTGTCAAACTACAACTTTGTCATCAAGTACAGGGCAGGCCACAAGAATGGGAATGCAGATGCCTTATCCCGGATGCCACACTCGGGGAACGTGGAAGAGGAACCGGAGGGACTGGAAGAAATTGAGTTACCGGCCTTTCACCGTCCTAAGGTGGGACAGTATCAACCAAGTGTCTACCAAAAACAACAGCAGGCAACTCTCAACCCATTAGCACACCACGGATGGGCTGAAACACAAGACAGTGATCCAGCTGTGAAGCTAGTGAAAGAACTGCTTACACAACAAGGTGCATACCCTAATCAGAATGCCCCAGCTGAGACACAACATCTCTGGAAAGAGAGAGGTAAATTGTTCCTGTACCAAGGGAAGCTCTGTAGAAGGCACACCAATCCAAAAACACATGAGTTGGTCTGGCAGATCATCGTGCCCAAGAGAGACGTCAAGATGGTTCTGGAAGCTTACCACGACGGTGCTGGTCATTTTGGTTGGAAAAAGTTGGAAGTGCTCTTAAGAGAAAGATTCTACTGGGTTGGCATGAGAAAATCAATTGAAGATTGGTGTAGAAAATGCGGACCGTGCAACCTCAGAAGAAAGGATCAACAGAACCAGAGAGCTCCACTCCAGTCCATAGTAACCAAGCAACCACTCGAGCTAGTCGCATTAGACCACGTCAAGTTGTCACCAAGCCGGTCCGGCTATGTCTATGCCTTAACCATCGTGGACCATTACTCACGCTTCTTAGTGGTGGTACCCGTGAAAGACCTTACAGCTAGAACAGCAGCTAAAGCATTCCAGACGTACTTTTGCAGACCCCATGGTTACCCAGAACAAGTCCTTGCAGATCAAGGTCCAGCTTTCGAATCACAGATCTTCCAAGAATTCTGCAACATGTATGGCTGTAAAAAGATCCGCACAACAGCATACCACCCCCAAACAAATGGCTTATGTGAGAAGATGAACCATATTGTGATTGACCTGTTGAAGACCTTACCAGAGTCAGAAAGAAATCAATGGCCAGAGAAATTGCCAGACTTGGTGGACTTGTACAATCATGTCCCGGTGAGTTCTACAAACTGCACCCCCGCTTACCTCATGCGTGCAAGGCCCGGTAAACTGCCAATTGATCTAGATATGGGAATTCTGAAGCCAGATGCAGAAGTTCAAGAATCCAATTGGGATACCCTACGTCAGCAGCAGTATCGCCAAGTACAAGAGTGCGTAGAGAAAAGTCTCCAACAAGCTAGGGGAAGACAGGAGAGAACCTTCAACCAGCATGCTCTAGCAACCCCATTGCAACCTGGTGACCAAGTTCTCAAGAGGAAACGGCGCACAAACAAATTGGATAATCAGTGGGAAACCACCCCATATACAGTCTTACCATCCAGTATGGATAATCCCAAAGTGTGTCTCATCAGTAAGGATGAAGGAAGGACATCAGCTGTCGTGTCAAGAGATCAACTCAAACCGTGTCCTGAAACCCTGAAGACACCAGAAGTCACCTTACCCATACAGGTACAACCTGTCAAGAAGGAAGAAGATGTATTCCATACAGTCTTAGGAGATTTCCCAAAAACATGGCCAAATTACTATGGAGCAGTAGTAGTCCCAATGATCGCCTTCCCTCAAGTGGTGGAACCACAATCAGAACCCATACCACAAGAAGTCTCAAGACAAGAAGAACTGGAAGTCGAAACCGTAGAGGAAGAACAGATTCCTGGTCCCAGTGAGCTTGCCAGTCCTACAGTCAGCCCCCCATCCTCACAAGTACCAGAAACACCAAATAGGTACACTTCCACTCACACCATTATGCTAAGTACACCCAGTACAGCAACAGTACGCAGATCACAGCGTAGTACTCAGGGTCAGATACCAGCAAGATATAGAGACTAATGCGAAATTGCATATAAAATGTACATATGTTATAATGTTTATATGAAAAACCGTAACAGTTTAGTGTACAGAAAAGGTGAGAGAAGAGTGGTGTAAGGTGGCAGCCCGGAGAGTTACAACTTGATCACATGTTGGTGGCCCGAGGGCCGTGAGGTCTACTGCACTTACGACCAGAGTAGAGACACCTTTAAGAAGTGTTTGTTGATTGAAATGTTTATTTAATTGCAACGTTAAGACCAAAAGCCCAGTACCTACAGAGACTATACTGTATGAACACTTACATATTTTTGAACATTTTGGACTCTTTTTGAGCTTTAAGGTTTTTGTATTTTTTTCCTTTTGAGACTCTGTATTTATATATACACTTATTGTTGATAACTTGTTTGTTTGTTTCACAGTCCCGGAGTACTGTTCTTCACTAAGGGGGAATGTGGCACCCCAGGGTTGCCACAGTAACAACACAAAGGGTTAACTCCCCACACACAACACCAAGACCTCCTGGCCAGAAGGGGGAGACCAAGATGCTTCCCTGTACATTCTGGTGGGGGGGGAGGAAATGGTCAGAAGTAGTTTCAGTTTGGAAGTTCAGTGCAGAGCACTGAGGAGACAGGATCTCTGCAGGTTGGAGGCTGGCTTTAGCTCACCTCAGGATCCACTGACCAATTCCAGGCCTAGCTGAGGGTCTGAGGAAAGGAGAAAGCGTACACAGAGGAACATTCCTGGGAGACAGAGCATTGCTGAGATCATCCCAGTGGAGCACACAGAACGGGTGCTGGATCCGAGACTGCAGGTTATATACTGCACAGTTACCACCAGAGAAGTGAAGATTCCAGATCTTTCACCTGTACCACAGACACAAGCAACAAGCGCAGAGTTCAGGAACATACTAGTAAGGACTCGAGTTGCCTGTCAGGTCGGTACCGAGGAGCACAGGGCCGGCTGCATAGTTCACACAGCAGCAGGCCACAGACACACAGTGCAGGCAAGGAAGCCAAAACGGCCCGGCTGGGTGGGAGAAGCCCTGAACCCCTCACAGACTCCGTGGACAGTACTCTGCTGAATACCATCATCAGTAAAAGACAAAGAAACTGCAAAACCGTGAGTCTGCCTGTTTATTGTGCTCGTGTCCTGCACTCCCCCCATAGACTTACACACTGCCCCGGGGAAAAGGCTCTACCCGTGGGGAGCCGTCCCATCTCAAGCTGCCTTCCATCACCCCGGAGGTTCTGCAGCAGCGGTGGTCATCTCTGATCACATTCCACGGGTGGCGTCACGAACATAACCCCCCTTTTTATTGTGGAACCAGGGAGCACAGACCGGGTCACGACACCGTGATCCCCTTTCCAGAAGCGACCCCTTGGCCCGGTTCTGGGTATCCCCTTAACCCCTGGCAAAACATGGTATTATTGGTCACTATGTTGTCTGGGCATGGTGTGGTGGTAATTCTCCTGTATGTGGTATTATTGGTCACTATGGTGTCTGGGCATGGTGTGGTGGTAATTCCCCTGTATGTGGTATTATTGGTCACTATGGTGTCTGGGCATGGTGTGGTGGTAATTCCCCTGTATGTGGTATTATTGGTCACTATGTTGTCTGGGCATGGTGTGGTGGTAATTCCCCTGTATGTGGTATTATTGGTCACTATGTTGTCTGGGCATGGTGTGGTAGTAATTCTCCTGTATGTGGTATTATTGGTCACTATGTTGTCTGGGCATGGTGTGGAGGTAATTATCCTGTATGTGGTATTATTGGTCACTATGTTGTCTGGGCATGGTGTGGAGGTAATTCCCTTGTATGTGGTATTATTGGTCACTATGTTGTCTGGGCATGGTGTGGAGGTAATTCTCCTGTATGTGGTATTATTGGTCACTATGTTGTCTGGGCATGGTGTGGAGGTAATTCCCTTGTATGTGGTATTATTGGTCACTATGTTGTCTGGGCATGGTGTGGAGGTAATTCTCCTGTATGTGGTATTATTGGTCACTATGTTGTCTGGGCATGGTGTGGAGGTAATTCCCTTGTATGTGGTATTATTGGTCACTATGGTGTCTGGGCATGGTGTGGTGGTAATTCCCCTGTATGTGGTATTATTGGTCACTATGTTGTCTGGGCATGGTGTGGAGGTAATTCTCCTGTATGTGGTATTATTGGTCACTATGGTGTCTGGGCATGGTGTGGTGGTAATTCCCCTGTATGTGGTATTATTGGTCACTATGGTGTCTGGGCATGGTGTGGAGGTAATTCTCCTGTATGTGGTATTATTGGTCACTATGTTGTCTGGGCATGGTGTGGAGGTAATTCTCCTGTATGTGGTATTATTGGTCACTATGGTGTCTGGGCATGGTGTGGTGGTAATTCCCCTGTATGTGGTATTATTGGTCACTATGTTGTCTGGGCATGGTGTGGTGGTAATTCTCCTGTATGTGGTATTATTGGTCACTATGTTGTCTGGGCATGGTGTGGTGGTAATTCCCCTGTATGTGGTATTATTGGTCACTATGGTGTCTGGGCATGGTGTGGAGGTAATTCTCCTGTATGTGGTATTATTGGTCACTATGCTGTCTGGGCATGGTGTGGTGGTAATTCTCCTGTATGTGATATTATTGGTCACTATGTTGTCTGGGCATGGTGTGGTGGTAATTCTCCCTGTATGTGGTATTATTGGTCACTATGGTGTCTGGGCATGGTGTGGAGGTAATTCCCCTGTATGTGGTATTATTGGTCACTATGTTGTCTGGGCATGGTGTGGTGGTAATTCCCCTGTATGTGGTATTATTGGTCACTATGTTGTCTGGGCATGGTGTGGAGGTAATTCTCCTGTATGTGGTATTATTGGTCACTATGTTGTCTGGGCATGGTGTGGTGGTAATTCCCCTGTATGTGGTATTATTGGTCACTATGTTGTCTGGGCATGGTGTGGTGGTAATTCTCCCTGTATGTGGTATTATTGGTCACTATGTTGTCTGGGCATGGTGTGGAGGTAATTCCCCTGTATGTGGTATTATTGGTCACTATGGTGTCTGGGCATGGTGTGGAGGTAATTCCCCTGTATGTGGTATTATTGGTCACTATGGTGTCTGGGCATGGTGTGGAGGTAATTCCCCTGTATGTGGTATTATTGGTCACTATGGTGTCTGGGCATGGTGTGGTGGTAATTCCCCTGTATGTGGTATTATTGGTCACTATGTTGTCTGGGCATGGTGTGGTGGTAATTCCCCTGTATGTGGTATTATTGGTCACTATGGTGTCTGGGCATGGTGTGGAGGTAATTCCCCTGTATGTGGTATTATTGGTCACTATGGTGTCTGGGCATGGTGTGGTGGTAATTCCCCTGTATGTGGTATTATTGGTCACTATGGTGTCTGGGCATGGTGTGGAGGTAATTCCCCTGTATGTGGTATTATTGGTCACTATGGTGTCTGGGCATGGTGTGGTGGTAATTCCCCTGTATGTGGTATTATTGGTCACTATGTTGTCTGGGCATGGTGTGGTGGTAATTCTCCCTGTATGTGGTATTATTGGTCACTATGGTGTCTGGGCATGGTGTGGAGGTAATTCCCCTGTATGTGGTATTATTGGTCACTATGTTGTCTGGGCATGGTGTGGTGGTAATTCCCCTGTATGTGGTATTATTGGTCACTATGTTGTCTGGGCATGGTGTGGTGGTAATTCTCCCTGTATGTGGTATTATTGGTCACTATGTTGTCTGGGCATGGTGTGGTGGTAATTCTCCTGTATGTGGTATTATTGGTCACTATGTTGTCTGGGCATGGTGTGGTGGTAATTCTCCTGTATGTGGTATTATTGGTCACTATGTTGTCAGGGCATGGTGTGGAGGTAATTCTCCTGTATGTGGTATTATTGGTCACTATGTTGTCTGGGCATGGTGTGGTGGTAATTCTCCTGTATGTGGTATTATTGGTCACTATGTTGTCTGGGCATGGTGTGGAGGTAATTCCCCTGTATGTGGTATTATTGGTCACTATGTTGTCTGGGCATGGTGTGGAGGTAATTCTCCTGTATGTGATATTATTGGTCACTATGTTGTCTGGGTATGGTGTGGAGGTAATTCTCCTGTATGTGATATTATTGGTCACTATGGTGTCTGGGCATGGTGTGGAGGTAATTCCCCTGTATGTGGTATTATTGGTCACTATGGTGTCTGGGCATGGTGTGGTGGTAATTCCCCTGTATGTGGTATTATTGATCACTATGTTGTCTGGGCATGGTGTGGTGGTAATTCCCCTGTATGTGGTATTATTGGTCACTATGGTGTCTGGGCATGGTGTGGAGGTAATTCTCCTGTATGTGGTATTATTGGTCACTATGTTGTCTGGGCATGGTGTGGTGGTAATTCTCCTGTATGTGGTATTATTGGTCACTATGTTGTCTGGGCATGGTGTGGTGGTAATTCCCCTGTATGTGGTATTATTGATCACTATGTTGTCTGGGCATGGTGTGGAGGTAATTCCCCTGTATGTGGTATTATTGGTCACTATGCTGTCTGGGCATGGTGTGGTGGTAATTCTCCTGTATGTGGTATTATTGGTCACTATGTTGTCTGGGCATGGTGTGGAGGTAATTCCCCTGTATGTGGTATTATTGGTCACTATGTTGTCTGGGCATGGTGTGGAGGTAATTCTCCTGTATGTGATATTATTGGTCACTATGTTGTCTGGGTATGGTGTGGAGGTAATTCTCCTGTATGTGGTATTATTGGTCACTATGGTGTCTGGGCATGGTGTGGAGGTAATTCTCCTGTATGTGGTATTATTGGTCACTATGTTGTCTGGGCATGGTGTGGAGGTAATTCTCCTGTATGTGGTATTATTGGTCACTATGGTGTCTGGGCATGGTGTGGTGGTAATTCCCCTGTATGTGGTATTATTGGTCACTATGGTGTCTGGGCATGGTGTGGAGGTAATTCTCCATGTATGTGGTATTATTGGTCACTATGTTGTCTGGGCATGGTGTGGAGGTAATTCTCCTGTATGTGGTATTATTGGTCACTATGTTGTCTGGGCATGGTGTGGTGGTAATTCTCCTGTATGTGGTATTATTGGTCACTATGGTGTCTGGGCATGGTGTGGTGGTAATTCTCCTGTATGTGGTATTATTGGTCACTATGGTGTCTGGGCATGGTGTGGTGGTAATTCTCCTGTATGTGGTATTATTGGTCACTATGTTGTCTGGGCATGGTGTGGTGGTAATTCTCCTGTATGTGGTATTATTGGTCACTATGGTGTCTGGGCATGGTGTGGTGGTAATTCCCCTGTATGTGGTATTATTGGTCACTATGGTGTCTGGGCATGGTGTGGAGGTAATTCTCCTGTATGTGGTATTATTGGTCACTATGGTGTCTGGGCATGGTGTGGTGGTAATTCTCCTGTATGTGGTATTATTGGTCACTATGTTGTCTGGGCATGGTGTGGTGGTAATTCTCCTGTATGTGGTATTATTGGTCACTATGTTGTCTGGGCATGGTGTGGAGGTAATTCCCCTGTATGTGGTATTATTGGTCACTATGGTGTCTGGGCATGGTGTGGTGGTAATTCTCCCTGTATGTGGTATTATTGGTCACTATGTTGTCTGGGCATGGTGTGGAGGTAATTCCCCTGTATGTGGTATTATTGGTCACTATGTTGTCTGGGCATGGTGTGGTGGTAATTCTCCTGTATGTGGTATTATTGGTCACTATGTTGTCTGGGCATGGTGTGGTGGTAATTCTCCTGTATGTGGTATTATTGGTCACTATGTTGTCTGGGCATGGTGTGGTGGTAATTCCCCTGTATGTGGTATTATTGGTCACTATGGTGTCTGGGCATGGTGTGGTGGTAATTCCCCTGTATGTGGTATTATTGGTCACTATGTTGTCTGGGCATGGTGTGGTAGTAATTCTCCTGTATGTGGTATTATTGGTCACTATGTTGTCTGGGCATGGTGTGGAGGTAATTCTCCTGTATGTGGTATTATTGGTCACTATGTTGTCTGGGCATGGTGTGGAGGTAATTCCCCTGTATGTGGTATTATTGGTCACTATGTTGTCTGGGCATGGTGTGGTGGTAATTCTCCTGTATGTGGTATTATTGGTCACTATGTTGTCTGGGCATGGTGTGGTGGTAATTCTCCTGTATGTGGTATTATTGGTCACTATGTTGTCTGGGCATGGTGTGGTGGTAATTCTCCTGTATGTGGTATTATTGGTCACTATGTTGTCTGGGCATGGTGTGGTGGTAATTCTCCCTGTATGTGGTATTATTGGTCACTATGCTGTCTGGGCATGGTGTGGTGGTAATTCTCCTGTATGTGGTATTATTGGTCACTATGTTGTCTGGGCATGGTGTGGAGGTAATTCTCCTGTATGTGGTATTATTGGTCACTATGTTGTCTGGGCATGGTGTGGTGGTAATTCTCCTGTATGTGGTATTATTGGTCACTATGTTGTCTGGGCATGGTGTGGTGGTAATTCCCCTGTATGTGGTATTATTGGTCACTATGTTGTCTGGGCATGGTGTGGTGGTAATTCTCCCTGTATGTGGTATTATTGGTCACTATGTTGTCTGGGCATGGTGTGGTGGTAATTCTCCTGTATGTGGTATTATTGGTCACTATGTTGTCTGGGCATGGTGTGGTGGTAATTCTCCTGTATGTGGTATTATTGGTCACTATGTTGTCTGGGCATGGTGTGGTGGTAATTCTCCTGTATGTGGTATTATTGGTCACTATGTTGTCTGGGCATGGTGTGGAGGTAATTCTCCTGTATGTGGTATTATTGATCACTATGTTGTCTGGGCATGGTGTGGTGGTAATTCTCCTGTATGTGGTATTATTGGTCACTATGTTGTCTGGGCATGGTGTGGAGGTAATTCTCCTGTATGTGGTATTATTGGTCACTATGTTGTCTGGGCATGGTGTGGTGGTAATTCTCCTGTATGTGGTATTATTGGTCACTATGTTGTCTGGGCATGGTGTGGTGGTAATTCCCCTGTATGTGGTATTATTGGTCACTATGTTGTCTGGGCATGGTGTGGTGGTAATTCTCCTGTATGTGGTATTATTGGTCACTATGTTGTCTGGGCATGGTGTGGTGGTAATTCCCCTGTATGTGGTATTATTGGTCACTATGTTGTCTGGGCATGGTGTGGAGGTAATTCTCCTGTATGTGGTATTATTGGTCACTATGTTGTCTGGGCATGGTGTGGTGGTAATTCTCCTGTATGTGGTATTATTGGTCACTATGTTGTCTGGGCATGGTGTGGTGGTAATTCCCCTGTATGTGGTATTATTGGTCACTATGTTGTCTGGGCATGGTGTGGTGGTAATTCCCCTGTATGTGGTATTATTGGTCACTATGTTGTCTGGGCATGGTGTGGTGGTAATTCTCCTGTATGTGGTATTATTGGTCACTATGTTGTCTGGGCATGGTGTGGAGGTAATTCTCCTGTATGTGGTATTATTGGTCACTATGTTGTCTGGGCATGGTGTGGAGGTAATTCTCCTGTATGTGGTATTATTGGTCACTATGTTGTCTGGGCATGGTGTGGTGGTAATTCTCCCTGTATGTGGTATTATTGGTCACTATGTTGTCTGGGCATGGTGTGGAGGTAATTCCCCTGTATGTGGTATTATTGGTCACTATGTTGTCTGGGCATGGTGTGGTGGTAATTCTCCTGTATGTGGTATTATTGGTCACTATGTTGTCTGGGCATGGTGTGGAGGTAATTCCCCTGTATGTGGTATTATTGGTCACTATGTTGTCTGGGCATGGTGTGGTGGTAATTCTCCTGTATGTGGTATTATTGGTCACTATGTTATCTGGGCATGGTGTGGTGGTAATTCTCCTGTATGTGGTATTATTGGTCACTATGTTGTCTGGGCATGGTGTGGTGGTAATTCTCCTGTATGTGGTATTATTGGTCACTATGGTGTCTGGGCATGGTGTGGAGGTAATTCTCCTGTATGTGGTATTATTGGTCACTATGTTGTCTGGGCATGGTGTGGTGGTAATTCTCCTGTATGTGGTATTATTGGTCACTATGTTGTCTGGGCATGGTGTGGTGGTAATTCTCCTGTATGTGGTATTATTGGTCACTATGTTGTCTGGGCATGGTGTGGTGGTAATTCTCCTGTATGTGGTATTATTGGTCACTATGTTGTCTGGGCATGGTGTGGTGGTAATTCTCCTGTATGTGGTATTATTGGTCACTATGTTGTCTGGGCATGGTGTGGTGGTAATTCTCCTGTATGTGGTATTATTGGTCACTATGTTGTCTGGGCATGGTGTGGTGGTAATTCCCCTGTATGTGGTATTATTGGTCACTATGTTGTCTGGGCATGGTGTGGTGGTAATTCCCCTGTATGTGGTATTATTGGTCACTATGTTGTCTGGGCATGGTGTGGTGGTAATTCTCCTGTATGTGGTATTATTGGTCACTATGTTGTCTGGGCATGGTGTGGTGGTAATTCTCCTGTATGTGGTATTATTGGTCACTATGTTGTCTGGGCATGGTGTGGTGGTAATTCTCCTGTATGTGGTATTATTGGTCACTATGGTGTCTGGGCATGGTGTGGTGGTAATTCCCCTGTATGTGGTATTATTGGTCACTATGTTGTCTGGGCATGGTGTGGTGGTAATTCTCCTGTATGTGGTATTATTGGTCACTATGTTGTCTGGGCATGGTGTGGAGGTAATTCTCCTGTATGTGGTATTATTGGTCACTATGTTGTCTGGGCATGGTGTGGAGGTAATTCTCCTGTAAGTGGTATTATTGGTCACTATGTTGTCTGGGCATGGTGTGGTGGTAATTCCCCTGTATGTGGTATTATTGGTCACTATGTTGTCTGGGCATGGTGTGGTGGTAATTCCCCTGTATGTGGTATTATTGGTCACTATGTTGTCTGGGCATGGTGTGGTGGTAATTCCCCTGTATGTGGTATTATTGGTCACTATGGTGTCTGGGCATGGTGTGGAGGTAATTCTCCTGTATGTGGTATTATTGGTCACTATGTTGTCTGGGCATGGTGTGGAGGTAATTCTCCCTGTATGTGGTATTATTGGTCACTATGTTGTCTGGGCATGGTGTGGTGGTAATTCCCCTATATGTGGTATTATTGGTCACTATGTTGTCTGGGCATGGTGTGGTGGTAATTCTCCTGTATGTGGTATTATTAGTCACTATGTTGTCTGGGCATGGTGTGGTGGTAATTCTCCCTGTATGTGGTATTATTGGTCACTATGTTGTCTGGGCATGGTGTGGTGGTAATTCTCCTGTATGTGGTATTATTGGTCACTATGTTGTCTGGGCATGGTGTGGTGGTAATTCTCCTGTATGTGGTATTATTGGTCACTCTGTTGTCTGGGCATGGTGTGGAGGTAATTCCCCTGTATGTGGTATTATTGGTCACTATGTTGTCTGGGCATGGTGTGGTGGTAATTCTCCTGTATGTGGTATTATTGGTCACTATGTTGTCTGGGCATGGTGTGGTGGTAATTCCTCTGTATGTGGTATTATTGGTCACTATGTTGTCTGGGCATGGTGTGGTGGTAATTCTCCTGTATGTGGTATTATTGGTCACTATGTTGTCTGGGCATGGTGTGGTGGTAATTCCCCTGTATGTGGTATTATTGGTCACTATGTTGTCTGGGCATGGTGTGGAGGTAATTCTCCTGTATGTGGTATTATTGGTCACTATGTTGTCTGGGCATGGTGTGGTGGTAATTCTCTCTGTATGTGGTATTATTGGTCACTATGGTGTCTGGGCATGGTGTGGGGGTAATTCTCCTGTATGTGGTATTATTGGTCACTATGTTGTCTGGGCATGGTGTGGTGGTAATTCTCCTGTATGTGGTATTATTGGTCACTATGTTGTCTGGGCATGGTGTGGCGGTAATTCTCCTGTATGTGGTATTATTGGTCACTATGTTGTCTGGGCATGGTGTGGTGGTAATTCTCCTGTATGTGGTATTATTGGTCACTATGTTGTCTGGGCATGGTGTGGAGGTAATTCTCCTGTATGTGGTATTATTGGTCACTATGGTGTCTGGGCATGGTGTGGAGGTAATTCTCCTGTATGTGGTATTATTGGTCACTATGGTGTCTGGGCATGGTGTGGTGGTAATTCCCCTGTATGTGGTATTATTGGTCACTATGGTGTCTGGGCATGGTGTGGTGGTAATTCTCCTGTATGTGGTATTATTGGTCACTATGGTGTCTGGGCATGGTGTGGAGGTAATTCTCCTGTATGTGGTATTATTGGTCACTATGTTGTCTGGGCATGGTGTGGAGGTAATTCTCCTGTATGTGGTATTATTGGTCACTATGGTGTCTGGGCATGGTGTGGAGGTAATTCTCCTGTATGTGGTATTATTGGTCACTATGGTGTCTGGGCATGGTGTGGTGGTAATTCCCCTGTATGTGGTATTATTGGTCACTATGGTGTCTGGGCATGGTGTGGAGGTAATTCTCCTGTATGTGGTATTATTGGTCACTATGTTGTCTGGGCATGGTGTGGAGGTAATTCCCCTGTATGTGGTATTATTGGTCACTATGTTGTCTGGGCATGGTGTGGCGGTAATTCTCCTGTATGTGGTATTATTGGTCACTATGTGGTCTGGGCATGGTGTGGTGGTAATTCTCCTGTATGTGGTATTATTGGTCACTATGTTGTCTGGGCATGGTGTGGTGGTAATTCCCCTGTATGTGGTATTATTGGTCACTATGTTGTCTGGGCATGGTGTGGTGGTAATTCTCCTGTATGTGATATTATTGGTCACTATGTTGTCTGGGCATGGTGTGGTGGTAATTCCCCTGTATGTGGTATTATTGGTCACTATGTTGTCTGGGCATGGTGTGGAGGTAATTCTCCTGTATGTGGTATTATTGGTCACTATGTTGTCTGGGCATGGTGTGGAGGTAATTCTCCTGTATGTGGTATTATTGGTCACTATGTTGTCTGGGCATGGTGTGGTGGTAATTCCCCTGTATGTGGTATTATTGGTCACTATGTTGTCTGGGCATGGTGTGGAGGTAATTCTCCTGTATGTGGTATTATTGGTCACTATGTTGTCTGGGCATGGTGTGGAGGTAATTCTCCTGTATGTGGTATTATTGGTCACTATGTGGTCTGGGCATGGTGTGGTGGTAATTCTCCTGTATGTAGTATTATTGGTCACTATGTTGTCTGGGCATGGTGTGGTGGTAATTCCCCTGTATGTGGTATTATTGGTCACTATGTTGTCTGGGCATGGTGTGGTGGTAATTCTCCTGTATGTGATATTATTGGTCACTATGTTGTCTGGGCATGGTGTGGTGGTAATTCCCCTGTATGTGGTATTATTGGTCACTATGTTGTCTGGGCATGGTGTGGAGGTAATTCTCCTGTATGTGGTATTATTGGTCACTATGTTGTCTGGGCATGGTGTGGAGGTAATTCTCCTGTAAGTGGTATTATTGGTCACTATGTTGTCTGGGCATGGTGTGGTGGTAATTCCCCTGTATGTGGTATTATTGGTCACTATGTTGTCTGGGCATGGTGTGGTGGTAATTCCCCTGTATGTGGTATTATTGGTCACTATGTTGTCTGGGCATGGTGTGGTGGTAATTCCCCTGTATGTGGTATTATTGGTCACTATGGTGTCTGGGCATGGTGTGGAGGTAATTCTCCTGTATGTGGTATTATTGGTCACTATGGTGTCTGGGCATGGTGTGGTGGTAATTCTCCTGTATGTGGTATTATTGGTCACTATGTTGTCTGGGCATGGTGTGGTGGTAATTCTCCTGTATGTGGTATTATTGGTCACTATGTTGTCTGGGCATGGTGTGGAGGTAATTCTCCCTGTATGTGGTATTATTGGTCACTATGTTGTCTGGGCATGGTGTGGTGGTAATTCCCCTATATGTGGTATTATTGGTCACTATGTTGTCTGGGCATGGTGTGGTGGTAATTCTCCTGTATGTGGTATTATTAGTCACTATGTTGTCTGGGCATGGTGTGGTGGTAATTCTCCCTGTATGTGGTATTATTGGTCACTATGTTGTCTGGGCATGGTGTGGTGGTAATTCTCCTGTATGTGGTATTATTGGTCACTATGTTGTCTGGGCATGGTGTGGTGGTAATTCTCCTGTATGTGGTATTATTGGTCACTCTGTTGTCTGGGCATGGTGTGGAGGTAATTCCCCTGTATGTGGTATTATTGGTCACTATGTTGTCTGGGCATGGTGTGGTGGTAATTCTCCTGTATGTGGTATTATTGGTCACTATGTTGTCTGGGCATGGTGTGGTGGTAATTCCTCTGTATGTGGTATTATTGGTCACTATGTTGTCTGGGCATGGTGTGGTGGTAATTCTCCTGTATGTGGTATTATTGGTCACTATGGTGTCTGGGCATGGTGTGGCGGTAATTCTCCTGTATGTGGTATTATTGGTCACTATGTTGTCTGGGCATGGTGTGGTGGTAATTCCCCTGTATGTGGTATTATTGGTCACTATGTTGTCTGGGCATGGTGTGGTGGTAATTCTCCTGTATGTGGTATTATTGGTCACTATGTTGTCTGGGCATGGTGTGGTGGTAATTCCCCTGTATGTGGTATTATTGGTCACTATGTTGTCTGGGCATGGTGTGGAGGTAATTCTCCTGTATGTGGTATTATTGGTCACTATGTTGTCTGGGCATGGTGTGGTGGTAATTCCTCTGTATGTGGTATTATTGGTCACTATGTTGTCTGGGCATGGTGTGGTGGTAATTCCTCTGTATGTGGTATTATTGGTCACTATGTTGTCTGGGCATGGTGTGGTGGTAATTCTCCTGTATGTGGTATTATTGGTCACTATGTTGTCTGGGCATGGTGTGGTGGTAATTCTCCTGTATGTGGTATTATTGGTCACTATGTTGTCTGGGCATGGTGTGGTGGTAATTCCCCTGTATGTGGTATTATTGGTCACTATGTTGTCTGGGCATGGTGTGGAGGTAATTCTCCTGTATGTGGTATTATTGGTCACTATGTTGTCTGGGCATGGTGTGGTGGTAATTCTCTCTGTATGTGGTATTATTGGTCACTATGTTGTCTGGGCATGGTGTGGTGGTAATTCTCCTGTATGTGGTATTATTGGTCACTATGTTGTCTGGGCATGGTGTGGTGGTAATTCTCCTGTATGTGGTATTATTGGTCACTATGTTGTCTGGGCATGGTGTGGTGGTAATTCCACTGTATGTGGTATTATTGGTCACTATGTTGTCTGGGCATGGTGTGGTGGTAATTCTCCTGTATGTGGTATTATTGGTCACTATGTTGTCTGGGCATGGTGTGGCGGTAATTCTCCTGTATGTGGTATTATTGGTCACTATGTTGTCTGGGCATGGTGTGGTGGTAATTCTCCTGTATGTGGTATTATTGGTCACTATGTTGTCTGGGCATGGTGTGGTGGTAATTCTCCTGTATGTGGTATTATTGGTCACTATGTTGTCTGGGCATGGTGTGGAGGTAATTCTCCTGTATGTGGTATTATTGGTCACTATGGTGTCTGGGCATGGTGTGGAGGTAATTCTCCTGTATGTGGTATTATTGGTCACTATGGTGTCTGGGCATGGTGTGGTGGTAATTCCCCTGTATGTGGTATTATTGGTCACTATGGTGTCTGGGCATGGTGTGGTGGTAATTCTCCTGTATGTGGTATTATTGGTCACTATGGTGTCTGGGCATGGTGTGGAGGTAATTCTCCTGTATGTGGTATTATTGGTCACTATGTTGTCTGGGCATGGTGTGGAGGTAATTCTCCTGTATGTGGTATTATTGGTCACTATGGTGTCTGGGCATGGTGTGGAGGTAATTCTCCTGTATGTGGTATTATTGGTCACTATGGTGTCTGGGCATGGTGTGGTGGTAATTCCCCTGTATGTGGTATTATTGGTCACTATGTTGTCTGGGCATGGTGTGGAGGTAATTCCCCTGTATGTGGTATTATTGGTCACTATGTTGTCTGGGCATGGTGTGGCGGTAATTCTCCTGTATGTGGTATTATTGGTCACTATGTGGTCTGGGCATGGTGTGGTGGTAATTCTCCTGTATGTGGTATTATTGGTCACTATGTTGTCTGGGCATGGTGTGGAGGTAATTCCCCTGTATGTGGTATTATTGGTCACTATGTTGTCTGGGCATGGTGTGGTGGTAATTCTCCTGTATGTAGTATTATTGGTCACTATGTTGTCTGGGCATGGTGTGGTGGTAATTCCCCTGTATGTGGTATTATTGGTCACTATGTTGTCTGGGCATGGTGTGGTGGTAATTCCCCTGTATGTGGTATTATTGGTCACTATGTTGTCTGGGCATGGTGTGGAGGTAATTCTCCTGTATGTGGTATTATTGGTCACTATGTTGTCTGGGCATGGTGTGGAGGTAATTCTCCTGTATGTGGTATTATTGGTCACTATGGTGTCTGGGCATGGTGTGGTGGTAATTCCCCTGTATGTGGTATTATTGGTCACTATGGTGTCTGGGCATGGTGTGGAGGTAATTCTCCTGTATGTGGTATTATTGGTCACTATGTTGTCTGGGCATGGTGTGGTGGTAATTCTCCTGTATGTGGTATTATTGGTCACTATGGTGTCTGGGCATGGTGTGGAGGTAATTCCCCTGTATGTGGTATTATTGGTCACTATGTTGTCTGGTCATGGTGTGGAGGTAATTCTCCTGTATATGGTATTATTGGTCACTATGTTGTCTGGGCATGGTGTGGTGGTAATTAGAGATGAGCGAACCGGTCCCGGTTCGGCTCGAGGCGGTTCGCCGAACGGGGGGTCTGGCTCGAGTTCGGCTCGTCGAACGTTCGACGAACCGAACTAGAACCAATAGGCTATAATGGGAGGCAATCACAAACACATAAAAATGCATTATAAATGTACACAAACAGTTAATAAACATTGCCATAACACTTACCGGTCCTCGCGATCCCTTCTGCACTCTGTCTCCTGCCGCTATTCCATCCGATGATCGCTGAATCCTCCCGGTGACCTGCACTGCCAGCAGAGAAGCAGGACCTATCGTGACGTCAAAATAGCCATGTGACCAGTCACGTGGCTATTATCTCATTGGCTACAGACTGGTCACATGACTATGACACGTCATGTAGGACCTGCGAGTGCATCTCTCCGGTACACGGTGCACATATGTGTATCGCCGTGTACCGGCGACATGCTCTAGCACACGGTCGACTCCCCGTTCCGTTAGGGACCGGCTGACACAGCCGGTCATTAACGGAGATCACCGTTGCCATAGCAACGCAGTTAGCGGTGACGTCACCGCTAACCGCGGCTCCGGGAGCACCGTTGCTATGGTAACGCGTCTGTCAGCGTTACCGCTGTTACCGCTAGCAGCCAGCAGTGATCACTCACGGAGTGAAGGCTGCACGCTGCTTCCCGATTGTAGTGAGCATTGTAGTTAGGATGGAGGTTCCCCAGCCCCAAGTGATGCCCCTCACTACAATCGTCACTACTACTACACTAGAAAGAAAGAAGACAGAAGAGCAGGATCGTGGAGGGCTGACAGGGGTAATAAAGATGGAGTCTCTAATGTGTCTGTGTATTTATTTCTATTAAAGTATTTTTTCTCTGTGTGGTGTCTTTTTTTAACCCTTTATTGGAGATTCTTAATGGCCGGGTCAAACGTGCCTGACATTAAGAATCTCTGGCTTAATACTGGCTGGTAAAACAAAGCCAGTATTAACTCATGATTACCCAACAAGCCACCCGGCTCCAGGGCTGTTGGAAGAGTTGGATACAGCGCCAGATGATGGCGCTTCTATGAGAGCGCCATTTTCTGGGACGGCTGCGGACTGAAATCCGCAGCAGAGGCGCCCACAAACCTCGGGCTAACCTGTGCTGCGGATTCCAATCCCCAGCTGCCTAGTTGTACCCGGCTGGACACAAAAATAGGGCGAAGCCCACGTCATTTGTTTTTTAATTATTTCATGAAATAAGTGAAATAATTAAAAAAAACGGGCTTCCCTATATTTTTGGTTCCCAGCCGGGTACAAATAGGCAACTGGGGGTTGGAGGCAGCCCGTGGCTGCCAGCTGTACCTGGCTAGCATACAAAAATATGGCGAAGCCCACGTCATTTTTTTGGTGGGCAAAAAACTTCTGCATGCAGTCCTGGATGGAGTATGCTGAGCCTTGTAGTTCTGCAGCTGCTGTCTGCTCTTCTCCATACAGACAGACAGCAGCTGCAGAACTACAAGGCTCAGCATACTCCATCCAGGACTGTATGCAGAAGTTTTTTGCCCCCTGAAAAAATTATGTGGCTTCGCCATATTTTTGTATGCTAGCCAGGTACAGCAGGCAGGTACGGCTGCCCCCAACCCCCAGTTGCCTATTTGTACCCGGCTGGGAACCAAAAATAAAGGGAAGCCCTTTTTTTATTATTTCATGAATTTCATGAAATAATTAGAAAACAAATGACGTAGGCTTTGCCCCATTTTTGTGTCCAGCCAGGTACAACTAGGCAGCTGGGGATTGGAATCCGCAGCACAGGTTGGCCTGAGCTTTCTGGGCCCCACTGCTGCGATTTGCAGTCTGCAGCCGCCTCAGAAAATGGCATTTTCATAGAAGCGCCATCTTCTGGCGCTGTATCCAACTCTTCCAGCACCTGCCTGCTATACCTGGCTAGCATACAAAAATATGGCGAAGCTCACGTCCTTTTTTTGTAGCTTTTTGGCAAAAAAAAAAAAAAATGCTTCCCTGGATTTTCCATTGCCAGTGAAGGTAACACCAAGCAGTGGGGGTTAGCAGCCAGTAGCTGCTTGGATTACCCTTAGCTAGCAATACAAAAAATGCAGTGGGAGCTAACATATATTTTTTTTAATTATTTATTTAAATAACTAAAAATAAAATGGGCTTCCCTGTATTTTGATTGCTGGACATCACAGTGCTGTAAAAATAAATCTTTAAAAAAATGACGTAGCGCTCCGCGGTATTTTTGATTCTCAGCGCAGATAAAGCAGACAGCTATGGGTTGCCACCCCCATCTGCCTGCCGTTACCTTGGTTGGCAATCAAAATACAGGGAAGCCCATTAATTTTTTCTATTTAAAAAATAGTTAAAAAAAAAAAATTACGTTGGGTCCCCCCATTTTTGATAGCCAGCTAGGGTAAAGCAGACGGCTGTAGCCTGAAAACCACAGCTGGCAGCTTTACCGTGGTTGGGGATCCAATGTGGAGGTCCCCTCAGGCTCTTTTTTATAATTATTTTATAAATATTAATAATTACACAATAAAAGTAGGGGACCCCCCAAATTGGATCACCAGCCAAGGTAAAGCGGACAGCTGTGGTCTGGTATTCTCAGGGTGGGAAGGTCCATAGTTATTGGGCCTTCACAGCCTAAAAATAGCAGGCCGCAGGCACCCCAGACGTGGCGCATCCACTAGATGCGCCAATCCTGGCGCTTCACCCCAGCTCATCCCGTGCCCTGGTGCAGTGGCAAACGGGGTAATAAATCGGGTTGATACTAGCTGTAAAGTCACCTGAGATCAAGCCCAGCAGTTTGTGATGTCATGGCGTCTATTAGATACCCAACATCATAAACTGTCAGTACTAACAAAAACAAAAAATCGACAAAAGAAATTTATTTGAAAAAACAGTCCCCAAAACATTTCCTCTTTCACCAATTTATTGTAAGAAAAAAAATAAAGGGGTCCCACGACGACTCTGGACCGTCTAGAATATGGGGGGGGAGACACTCAGGGAACGTATCCCCCATTTTCTAGGAGTGCGGACCCTTCATGTGAGGAGTGTGGGTGCAATGAATCTGCACTCACTCTCCCCGGGTCCACAGCAGCAGAGTCCATGTCGTAATGGTTGCTACCAAAGCTGCAATGCCCTGCTCATGAGGTAAGGGCATGCCTAATCAGGAGAACTACTGTAGAGGAAGCTCTGCTCACTGGTATATAGGTGCTCAGAGGTAATAATAGATAAAATTAGTGAGTAACCTCGGCACTCTATATCTCCCAGACTAAGTCAGTAAGTCACAACGGATAGTAATGCAAAATCACTCTTTATTGGTCCGTATTAAGAAAATTTTTTTTTCATAAGCATATATGTTTTTGTCCAAAACAAGTTACAAATGACGTTTCGGCCTGAGCCTTCGTCAGATTGGACTTATCTGCATGTAATCATGAAAAATGACAATAATCAGTATCACATAAGAGTGAGAGAACAATAACATAAACTCGAACAATGTAGAGGTACAATTGGGATGCAGCAAAAAAATTGCAACACAGCAAGAAATGAAACACATGATACAAATGTCATAATACAGTACAAGGACAATATAGTAATGACAAATATGGGGTCAGAGTAGACTTAGACAGCTCTGGTACGAAAGAGATGTCAATCATAAAGTAACATGTGCAGTAGGTGTAGAGCTACACTATGCATGGCAGAGCTAATGGGTAGACCGACCATAGAAAAAGTAGAGAAAAAGTGGAGAAAAAGTGGAGAATAAGTGGAACATAAGAGGAGAAAAAGTGGAGAAAAAGTGGAGAAAAAAGTGGAGAAAAAGTGGAGAAAAAGTGGAGAAAAAGTGGAGAAAAAGTGGAGAAAAAGTGGAGATTAAGAGGAGAAAAAGTGGAGAAAAAGTGGAGAAAAAGTGGAGCATAAGAGGAGAAAAAGTGGAGAAAAAGTGGAGAAAAAGTGGAGAAAAAGTGGAGCATAAGAGGAGAAAAAGTGGAGAAAAAAGTGGAGAAAAAGTGGAGAAAAAGTGGAGCATAAGAGGAGAAAAAGTGGAGAAAAAAGTGGAGAAAAAGTGGAGTAAAAGTGGAGAAAAAATGGAGAAAAAGTGGAGAAAAAGTGGAGATTAAGAGGAGAAAAAGTGGAGAAAAAGTGGAGAAAAAGTGGAGCATAAGAGGAGAAAAAGTGGAGAAAAAAGTGGAGAAAACGTGGAGAAAACGTGGAGGAAAAAGTGGAGAAAAAGTGGAGAAAAAGTGGAGAAAAAGTGGAGAAAAAGTGGAGCATAAGAGGAGAAAAAGTGGAGAAAAAAGTGGAGAAAACGTGGAGAAAAAGTGGAGCATAAGAGGAGAAAAAGTGGAGATTAAGAGGAGAAAAAGTGGAGAAAAAGTGGAGAAAAAGTGGAGAAAAAGTGGAGAAAAAGTGGAGAAAAAGTGGAGCATAAGAGGAGAAAAAGTGGAGAAAAAGTGGAGAAAAAAGTGGAGAAAAAGTGGAGAAAAAGTGGAGAAAAAGTGGAGAAAAAGTGGAGATTAAGAGGAGAAAAAGTGGAGAAAAAGTGGAGAAAAAGTGGAGCATAAGAGGAGAAAAAGTGGAGAAAAAAGTGGAGAAAACGTGGAGAAAACGTGGAGAAAAAGTGGAGAAAAAGTGGAGAAAAAGTGGAGAAAAAGTGGAGCATAAGAGGAGAAAAAGTGGAGAAAAAGTGGAGAAAAAAGTGGAGAAAAAGTGGAGAAAAAGTGGAGAAAAAGTGGAGAAAAAGTGGAGATTAAGAGGAGAAAAAGTGGAGAAAAAGTGGAGAAAAAGTGGAGAAAAAGTGGAGCATAAGAGGAGAAAAAGTGGAGAAAAAGTGGAGAAAAAGTGGAGAAAAAGTGGAGCATAAGAGGAGAAAAAGTGGAGAAAAAAGTGGAGAAAAAGTGGAGAAAAAGTGGAGCATAAGAGGAGAAAAAGTGGAGAAAAAAGTGGAGAAAAAGTGGAGTAAAAGTGGAGAAAAAATGGAGAAAAAGTGGAGAAAAAGTGGAGATTAAGAGGAGAAAAAGTGGAGAAAAAGTGGAGAAAAAGTGGAGCATAAGAGGAGAAAAAGTGGAGAAAAAAGTGGAGAAAACGTGGAGAAAACGTGGAGGAAAAAGTGGAGAAAAAGTGGAGAAAAAGTGGAGAAAAAGTGGAGAAAAAGTGGAGCATAAGAGGAGAAAAAGTGGAGAAAAAAGTGGAGAAAACGTGGAGAAAAAGTGGAGCATAAGAGGAGAAAAAGTGGAGATTAAGAGGAGAAAAAGTGGAGAAAAAGTGGAGAAAAAGTGGAGAAAAAGTGGAGAAAAAGTGGAGAAAAAGTGGAGAAAAAGTGGAGCATAAGAGGAGAAAAAGTGGAGAAAAAGTGGAGAAAAAAGTGGAGAAAAAGTGGAGAAAAAGTGGAGAAAAAGTGGAGAAAAAGTGGAGAAAAAGTGGAGAAAAAGTGGAGAAAAAGTGGAGAAAAAGTGGAGCATAAGAGGAGAAAAAGTGGAGAAAAAAGTGGAGAAAACGTGGAGAAAACGTGGAGAAAAAGTGGAGAAAAAGTGGAGAAAAAGTGGAGAAAAAGTGGAGCATAAGAGGAGAAAAAGTGGAGAAAAAAGTGGAGAAAACGTGGAGAAAACGTGGAGAAAAAGTGGAGAAAAAGTGGAGAAAAAGTGGAGAAAAAGTGGAGATTAAGAGGAGAAAAAGTGGAGAAAAAGTGGAGAAAAAGTGGAGCATAAGAGGAGAAAAAGTGGAGAAAAAGTGGAGAAAAAGTGGAGAAAAAGTGGAGCATAAGAGGAGAAAAAGTGGAGAAAAAAGTGGAGAAAAAGTGGAGAAAAAGTGGAGCATAAGAGGAGAAAAAGTGGAGAAAAAAGTGGAGAAAAAGTGGAGTAAAAGTGGAGAAAAAATGGAGAAAAAGTGGAGAAAAAGTGGAGATTAAGAGGAGAAAAAGTGGAGAAAAAGTGGAGAAAAAGTGGAGCATAAGAGGAGAAAAAGTGGAGAAAAAAGTGGAGAAAACGTGGAGAAAACGTGGAGGAAAAAGTGGAGAAAAAGTGGAGAAAAAGTGGAGAAAAAGTGGAGCATAAGAGGAGAAAAAGTGGAGAAAAAAGTGGAGAAAACGTGGAGAAAAAGTGGAGCATAAGAGGAGAAAAAGTGGAGATTAAGAGGAGAAAAAGTGGAGAAAAAGTGGAGAAAAAGTGGAGAAAAAGTGGAGAAAAAGTGGAGAAAAAGTGGAGAAAAAGTGGAGCATAAGAGGAGAAAAAGTGGAGAAAAAGTGGAGAAAAAAGTGGAGAAAAAGTGGAGAAAAAGTGGAGAAAAAGTGGAGAAAAAGTGGAGATTAAGAGGAGAAAAAGTGGAGAAAAAGTGGAGAAAAAGTGGAGCATAAGAGGAGAAAAAGTGGAGAAAAAAGTGGAGAAAACGTGGAGAAAACGTGGAGAAAAAGTGGAGAAAAAGTGGAGAAAAAGTGGAGCATAAGAGGAGAAAAAGTGGAGAAAAAAGTGGAGAAAACGTGGAGAAAACGTGGAGAAAAAGTGGAGAAAAAGTGGAGAAAAAGTGGAGAAAAAGTGGAGCATAAGAGGAGAAAAAGTGGAGAAAAAAGTGGAGAAAACGTGGAGAAAAAGTGGAGAAAAAGTGGAGAAAAAGTGGAGCATAAGAGGAGAAAAAGTGGAGATTAAGAGGAGAAAAAGTGGAGAAAAAGTGGAGAAAAAGTGGAGAAAAAGTGGAGAAAAAGTGGAGAAAAAGTGGAGAAAAAGTGGAGCATAAGAGGAGAAAAAGTGGAGAAAAAAGTGGAGAAAAAGTGGAGAAAAAGTGGAGAAAAAGTGGAGATTAAGAGGAGAAAAAGTGGAGCATAAGAGGAGAAAAAGTGGAGAAAAAAGTGGAGAAAAAGTGGAGAAAGTGGAGAAAAAAATGGAGAAAAAGTGGAGAAAAAGTGGAGAAAAAGTGGAGAAAAAGTGGAGAATAAGAGGAGAAAAAGTGGAGAAAAAGTGGAGAAAAAGTGGAGAATAAGAGGAGAAAAAGTGGAGAATAAGTGGAGAAAAAAATGGAGAAAAAGTGGAGAAAAAGTGGAGAGAAAGTGGAGAAAAAAATGGAGAAAAAGTGGAACACCCTTTGGTACCTTTCATGTGGCACTAAGGGGTGCTTAGCTTTGTATTTAGCCAAAAAAATGAAAAAAAAAATGACATAGGGTTCCCCCTAGTTTTGTAGCCAGCTAGGGTAAAGCAGACGGCTGCAGCCTGCAGACCACAGCTGGCAACCTCACCTTGGCTGGTAATCCAAAACTGAGGGCACCCCACGCTGTTATTTTAAATTAAATAAATAATTAAAAAAAAAAACCACGTAGGGGTCCCCCAAAATTGGATCACCAGCCAAGGTAAAGCAGACAGCTGGGGCCTGATATTCTCAGACTAGGGAGGTCCATGGTTATTGGAATCTCCCCAGCCTAAAAATAGCAGGCCGCAGCCGCCCCAGAAGTGGCGCATCCATTAGATGCGCCAATCCTGGTGCTTCGCCCCAGCTCATCCCGCGCCCTGGTGCGGTGGCAAACGGGGTAATATTTGGGGTTAATACCAGATGTGTAATGTCACCTGGCATCAAGCCCTGGGGTTGGTGAGGTCAGGCGTCTATCAGATACCCGACATCACCAACCCAGTCAGTAATAAAAAAAAATACACGACAAACACATTTTTATTTGAAAAAACACTCCCCAAAACATTCCCTCTTTAACCAATTTATTAGATTGAAAAACAAATCCAGGTCTGGTGTAATCCAAGGGGTTGCCATGACGATGCACACTGTCCCAGTCAATGAAGAGCAGGATGTTCCCCATTGGCTGGGAGAGCAGTGCAGTGACCTGAGCTAACATCAATGGGTCAGCCCAGGTCACTGCAGGGCATGAGAAGTGCTGCTGTCAGTGAGGTACATTACCTGCGCTGATCTCCAGCACACTGACAGCCCCTGTCACTGAGGTCAATGACCGGCGCCTTCACATCAAGTATCGCGAGAGGTCCGTGACGTCACCGCCAGTGTCAGTCTCGGGTCGGAAGCGAGAGGTGATGTGACAAGCGGCGGCCATGGAGGACAGTGACAGCGCTGAGGTCGGGATGGCGGGACTTCATCACCGCAGGTAAGCCGAGCGAGCGAGCGAGCGAGCGAGCGGGCGGGCGGGCGGGCGGGCGGGCGGGGGGGGGGGGGGTGGATGTGTGTGTGTGTGTGTGTTTGTGTATGTGTATGTATGTGTACATGCCGCGGGCAGGAGGGGGTGGAGTGAGCTGAGCGGGAAAGTGTGGGCTTCCTGCACGTAACTAAGATAAACATCGGGTTACTAACCAAAGCGCTTTGCTTGGATACCCGATGTTTATCTTGGTTACCAGCTTGTGGCAGGCTGCCAGCGATGGCTCCTGCTCACTGTAGCTGTAAAAAGCCCTGCTTTTTGCTGCTAGAACCGTTCTCGAACGTATCTAGAACTATCGAGCTTTTAGCAAAAAGCTCGAGTTCTAGTTCGATCTCGAACAGCCCAAAAATCACTCGAGCCGCGAACTGGAGAACCACGAACCACGAACCGCGCTCAACTCTAGTGGTAATTCCCCTGTATGTGGTATTATTGGTCACTATGTTGTCTGGGCATGGTGTGGAGGTAATTCTCCTGTATGTGGTATTATTGGTCACTATGTTGTCTGGGCATGGTGTGGAGGTAATTCTCCCTGTATGTGATATTATTGGTCACTATGTTGTCTGGGCATGGTGTGGTGGTAATTCCCCTGTATGTGGTATTATTGGTCACTATGTTGTCTGGGCATGGTGTGGAGGTAATTCTCCTGTATGTGGTATTATTGGTCACTATGTTGTCTGGGCATGGTGTGGTGGTAATTCTCCTGTATGTGGTATTATTGGTCACTATGTTGTCTGGGCATGGTGTGGTGGTAATTCTCCTGTATGTGGTATTATTGGTCGCTATGTTGTCTGGGCATGGTGTGGTGGTAATTCCCCTGTATGTGGTATTATTGGTCACTATGTTGTCTGGGCATGGTGTGGTGGTAATTCTCCCTGTATGTGGTATTATTGGTCACTATGTTGTCTGGGCATGGTGTGGTGGTAATTCCCCTGTATGTGGTATTATTGGTCACTATGTTGTCTGGGCATGGTGTGGTGGTAATTCTCCTGTATGTGGTATTATTGGTCACTATGTTGTCTGGGCATGGTGTGGTGGTAATTCTCCTGTATGTGATATTATTGGTCACTATGTTGTCTGGGCATGGTGTGGTGGTAATTCTCCTGTATGTGGTATTATTGGTCACTATGTTGTCTGGGCATGGTGTGGTGGTAATTCTCCTGTATGTGGTATTATTGGTCACTATGTTGTCTGGGCATGGTGTGGAGGTAATTCTCCTGTATGTGGTATTATTGGTCACTATGTTGTCTGGGCATGGTGTGGTGGTAATTCTCCTGTATGTGGTATTATTGGTCACTATGTTGTCTGGGCATGGTGTGGTGGTAATTCTCCTGTATGTGGTATTATTGGTCACTATGTTGTCTGGGCATGGTGTGGTGGTAATTCTCCCTGTATGTGGTATTATTGGTCACTATGTTGTCTGGGCATGGTGTGGTGGTAATTCTCCCTGTATGTGGTATTATTGGTCACTATGTTGTCTGGGCATGGTGTGGAGGTAATTCCCCTGTATGTGGTATTATTGGTCACTATGTTGTCTGGGCATGGTGTGGTGGTAATTCTCCCTGTATGTGGTATTATTGGTCACTATGTTGTCTGGGCATGGTGTGGAGGTAATTCTCCTGTATGTGGTATTATTGGTCACTATGTTGTCTGGGCATGGTGTGGAGGTAATTCTCCTGTATGTGGTATTATTGGTCACTATGTTGTCTGGGCATGGTGTGGTGGTAAATCTCCTGTATGTGGTATTATTGGTCACTATGTTGTCTGGGCATGGTGTGGTGGTAATTCTCCTGTATGTGGTATTATTGGTCACTATGTTGTCTGGGCATGGTGTGGAGGTAATTCTCCTGTATGTGGTATTATTGGTCACTATGTTGTCTGGGCATGGT
The DNA here is from genome assembly GCF_048569485.1 of Anomaloglossus baeobatrachus. Classification (NCBI taxonomy): domain Eukaryota; kingdom Metazoa; phylum Chordata; class Amphibia; order Anura; family Aromobatidae; genus Anomaloglossus; species Anomaloglossus baeobatrachus. The sequence continues at coordinate 9,059,329 of NC_134353.1, read as the reverse complement.
GTGGTGGTAATTCTCCTGTATGTGGTATTATTGGTCACTATGTTGTCTGGGCATGGTGTGGTGGTAATTCTCCTGTATGTGGTATTATTGGTCACTATGTTGTCTGGGCATGGTGTGGTGGTAATTCCCCTGTATGTGGTATTATTGGTCACTATGTTGTCTGGGCATGGTGTGGTGGTAATTCTCCTGTATGTGGTATTATTGGTCACTATGTTGTCTGGGCATGGTGTGGTGGTAATTCTCCTGTATGTGGTATTATTGGTCACTATGTTGTCTGGGCATGGTGTGGAGGTAATTCTCCTGTATGTGGTATTATTGGTCACTATGTTGTCTGGGCATGGTGTGGTGGTAATTCTCCTGTATGTGGTATTATTGGTCACTATGTTGTCTGGGCATGGTGTGGTGGTAATTCTCCTGTATGTGGTATTATTGGTCACTATGTTGTCTGGGCATGGTGTGGAGGTAATTCTCCTGTATGTGGTATTATTGGTCACTATGTTGTCTGGGCATGGTGTGGTGGTAATTCCCCTGTATGTGGTATTATTGGTCACTATGTTGTCTGGGCATGGTGTGGAGGTAATTCCCCTGTATGTGATATTATTGGTCACTATGTTGTCTGGGCATGGTGTGGAGGTAATTCTCCTGTATGTGGTATTATTGGTCACTATGTTGTCTGGGCATGGTGTGGAGGTAATTCCCCTGTATGTGGTATTATTGGTCACTATGTTGTCTGGGCATGGTGTGGTGGTAATTCTCCCTGTATGTGGTATTATTGGTCACTATGGTGTCTGGGCATGGTGTGGAGGTAATTCTCCTGTATGTGGTATTATTGGTCACTATGGTGTCTGGGCATGGTGTGGCGGTAATTCCCCTGTATGTGGTATTATTGGTCACTATGTTGTCTGGGCATGGTGTGGTGGTAATTCTCCCTGTATGTGGTATTATTGGTCACTATGTTGTCTGGGCATGGTGTGGTGGTAATTCCCCTGTATGTGGTATTATTGGTCACTATGTTGTCTGGGCACGGTGTGGAGGTAATTCCCCTGTATGTGGTATTATTGGTCACTATGTTGTCTGGGCATGGTGTGGTGGTAACTCTCCTGTATGTGGTATTATTGGTCACTATGTTGTCTGGGCATGGTGTGGAGGTAATTCTCCTGTATGTGGTATTATTGGTCACTATGTTGTCTGGGCATGGTGTGGTGGTAATTCTCCTGTATGTGGTATTATTGGTCACTATGTGGTCTGGGCATGGTGTGGAGGTAATTCCCCTGTATGTGGTATTATTGGTCACTATGTTGTCTGGGCATGGTGTGGTGGTAATTCTCCTGTATGTGGTATTATTGGTCACTATGTTGTCTGGGCATGGTGTGGTGGTAATTCCCCTGTATGTGGTATTATTGGTCACTATGGTGTCTGGGCATGGTGTGGTGGTAATTCTCCTGTATGTGGTATTATTGGTCACTATGTTGTCTGGGCATGGTGTGGTGGTAATTCCCCTGTATGTGGTATTATTGGTCACTATGTTGTCTGGGCATGGTGTGGTGGTAATTCTCCTGTATGTGGTATTATTGGTCACTATGTGGTCTGGGCATGGTGTGGAGGTAATTCTCCTGTTTGTGGTATTATTGGTCACTATGTTGTCTGGGCATGGTGTGGTGGTAATTCTCCTGTATGTGGTATTATTGGTCACTATGTTGTCTGGGCATGGTGTGGTGGTAATTCTCCTGTATGTGGTATTATTGGTCACTATGGTGTCTGGGCATGGTGTGGAGGTAATTCTCCCTGTATGTGGTATTATTGGTCACTATGTTGCCTGGGCATGGTGTGGAGGTAATTCTCCTGTATGTGGTATTATTGGTCACTATGTTGTCTGGGCATGGTGTGGTGGTAATTCTCCCTGTATGTGGTATTATTGGTCACTATGTTGTCTGGACATGGTGTGGTGGTAATTCTCCTGTATGTGGTATTATTGGTCACTATGTTGTCTGGGCATGGTGTGGCGGTAATTCCCCTGTATGTGGTATTATTGGTCACTATGTTGTCTGGGCATGGTGTGGCGGTAATTCCCCTGTATGTGGTATTATTGGTCACTATGGTGTCTGGGCATGGTGTGGTGGTAATTCCCCTGTATGTGGTATTATTGGTCACTATGTTGTCTGGTCATGGTGTGGCGGTTATTATTATTATTATTTATTATTATAGCGCCATCAATTCCATGGGACTTTACATGTGAAATGTGTATACATAATAGGGACAAGTACAATAATCATAAACAGTACAAGACACAGACAGGTACAGGAGGATAGAGGTCCCTGCCCAGAGGGCTCACAGTCTAAAAGGAATAGGTGAGGATACAGTAGGTTAGGGTAGAGTTGAATTCTCCCTGTATGTGTCACGCTCCCCGGTCCCCGTGCCCCGCTCTCCGGTCCCCGTGCCCCGCTCTCCGGGTCCCGTGCCCCGCTCTCTGTGTCCCGTGCCGTGCTCTCCGAGTCCCCCCGCTCTCTGGGTCCCGACGGCGCCCCCTGGTCACCACTCCGGGCCTCTGGCCTCCTCCTCCACGGCCTTCCTGCTTCCTCTCCCTCGCCTGCATCCTCTGCACCGCTTCCTGCCCTGGCGTCTGGCACACAAGCTTCGCACATGCGCACTAGGGCGCACACGCGGTCATTGACCCTCTCTTAAAGGGCCAGCGTCCAGAAACAGGATATTGCATATGCAGGTACAGGGTATAAGAGGGTTATCATTCCAGGTGGGCGGGGTCTGTTCTACGTGTTTAGTGAGCTAGGAGTTCAGGTCCTCCTTTGCCTTGTCTGGTATTAACCCTTGTTTGTCTCGCAGAGCCCGTCTTGTCTCACCATCCGGTCCTAACCACGACTGCTGCGTAATTCCTGTCGGGGGTTGTCAGCTGAGGACTCCACCATCATTTTCAGTCCGGACCCGGTTCCGATTCCCAACGCCACGTGGTGACCTCCGTCCTCTTGTCCAATTGGATCCGGATCCACTTGTCATCTCCACCCGGCACCGGAACCAAAGCCTTGTCGTTGGGACTACCATCTGGACCCTTGTGACCTCAGGGACATCTGTCTTCGTCCTTCCGGAACGGACTGTGCCCTCACAGCTAGTGCTTCGGCTACCGTGCATCTAGGCCCTCTAACGGGGTGACCGGACAGTCCCTGTATAGGGGTTAGCTCCGGGTTGCTCTGCTGGAGGAGTTCGGTGCACGGCCCAGTTGTTCCACCACCAGAACCTTACAGTATGTGGTGGTATTGGTCTAGGTGTATTGGATTGTGCTGTGTATGGGGGTCACTTTTTCTCTCTATCAATTTGGGGAAGATTCTTTATATACAGAATAAATTCTTGAATGTTTAACCCCTGCCTGTCCTGTAACTATTATACTGCAACATATATGCACTTACAGAGGTTCTCTGCTGGAATCCAGTAATCCTCTATTCTAAGGCCACGTGCACTTGGTCAGTATTTTACAGCAGTATTTGTAGCCAGAACCAGGAGCGGTAAAATCAGAGGAAAAGTCTAATAGAAGCACAGCACCACTTCTGCATTTTCACCCACTCCTGGTTTTGCCAACAAATACTGATGCAACGTACTGACCAATATCTAAAAGTGTGAACGTGGCCTAAGGATTAGTGATAATGTATTAATCAGTGGGGGCCCGACTACTGGGACCTGCACCGATCGCAAAATGTGCAATTTCATCCCCATTACACTGGAAGTCATGTCCGACTCGACTCCTGATAAATTCATTCCCTCAGTAGCTGCAAGCACCGCATTTGTTCTCATCTGGCTACTCCACAGAGGATGAATGGAGCTACGGTCACACATTCCACCCCACAGAGGATGAATGGAGCTACGGTCACACATTCCACCCCACAGAGGATGAATGGAACTGTGGTCACACACCCCACCCCACAGAGGATGAATGGAGCTACGGTCACACACCCCACCCCACAGAGGATGAATGGAGCTGTGGTCACACACCCCACCCCACAGAGGATGAATGGAACTGCGGTCACACATCCCACCCCACGGAGGATGAATGGAGCTACAGTCACACACCCCGCCCCACAGAGGATGAATGGAGCTGTGGTCACACACCCCTCCCCACAGAGGATGAATGGAACTGCGGTCACACATCCCACCCCACGGAGGATGAATGGAGCTACAGTCACACACCCCGCCCCACAGAGGATGAATGGAGCTGTGGTCACACACCCCACCCCACAGAGGATGAATGGAACTGCGGTCACACACCCCACCCCACAGAGGATGAATGGAACTGCGGTCACACATCCCACCCCACGGAGGATGAATGGAGCTACGGTCACACACCCCGCCCCACAGAGGATGAATGGAACTGCGGTCACACACCCCACCCCACAGAGGATGAATGGAGCTGCGGTCACACACCCCTCCCCACAGAGGATGAATGGAGCTACGGTCACACACCCCACCCCACAGAGGATGAATGGAGCTACGGTCACACACCCCGCCCCACAGAGGATGAATGGAGCTGCGGTCACATCCCACTCCACAGAGGATGAATGGAGCTGCGGTCATACACCCCACCCCACAGAGGATGAATGGAACTGCGGTCACACACCCCACCCCACAGAGGATGAATGGAGCTGCGGTCACACATCCCACCCCACAGAGGATGAATTGAGCTGCGGTCACACACCCTACCCCACAGAGGATGAATGGAACTGCGGTCATACACCCCACCCCACAGAGGATGAATGGAACTGCGGTCATACACCCCACCCCACAGAGGATGAATGGAACTGCGGTCATACACCCCACCTCACAGAGGATGAATGGAACTGCGGTCATACACCCCACCTGCCACCCCTGCATTATATAATGGGGATAAAAGTGTCATGTCGGGGATAAAACTTCCACATTCTTCTGATCGGTGCGGTTTCCACTGGTCTGGTTCCATCAGTCAATAAGTTATCTTCTACCAATCCTGTGGATCCTGTGGATCAAAGATAACTTGTCTTTACCAAAGATCCCCTTTACAGTAAACTACAGTAATTGTACATCAGTTATGGTGCACAGGAGATGTGCAGGAGCCACCTGTGTTTTACAGTTTATCCGTGGATTCAGCAGAGCCGAGGCAGCTTCACGGCATATTGAATCGATGGACCACACTTTCTGAATGGCGCACGACATCGTTATTGACCGGCAGCGCGGAATAACCACTAATCGTCCTCTCCTTGTTATCGGCTCTTTGATCCTGTGGATCTGCAGCTGCGGTCATTTATAGGCCTTATTCCCACCGAGATGAGCACATATGATCATTTCTATTTCCTCAGATAAACGCATTGCACAGTTTCTCCCTCTCTGCATAGATCTGGAGCCTGGAATAATGCCCTTACAAGAGGCAGCTTTTTGCATTTACTCATATTTATTCCTTTATAAACATGTGTTATTCTAATAATTGCACTGATAACCGGAGATATTACATGTATTTGTTACATGTTTATATGTCTCCTTCATACACGAGCCGATAGAGAAGCTCTACTGTAATATGGCCTCCTCTAATGCACAGAATCAGTCACTATCACCACACGGCTAATATCTCACAGTGGAGAAAAAAAAAGGTTTTCAGCTCACCGGCTGTCTGAGTGTTGAAATGCACATGCACGGCATCCACCGGGAGGTCCCAGCCGGTAATCGAGGGTAAGGAGTAGTGGAAAAAAGGATCCGGCACGATTAGATTATAAAAACATCAAAAAACTTTATTTCCATGGTTAAAAAAGTACCTGTGGAGACCAAGCGGTGTACCTCACAAGAGACTTACCTGTGGAGACCAAGCGGTGTACCTCACAAGAGACTTACCTGTGGAGACCAAGCGGTGTACCTCACAAGAGACTTACCTGTGGAGACCAAGCGGTGTACCTCACAAGAGACTTACCTGTGGAGACCAAGCGGTGTACCTCACAAGAGACTTACCTGTGGAGACCAAGCGGTGTACCTCACAAGAGACTTAACGCGTTTCGGACTGCGGTAAAAACAAGAGAGTCCTTAATCATAAGCATTTTCTCTGTGACACAAGACTACTGAAATAGGTTACTCCATTAGATGAGCCAAGGGGGGGGAGGAGCAAGGATTCCTTGATTAAACGAGGAACCAGGTGGGTAAAAGGGATCACATAGAAACATATGAAATCAAATAATCATGTGATGTGAGTAATATTAAATACTCATTGCAAGTGTCACCATAAATATCACAATAAAAATATATATGTATCTATAAAAGATACCACATATGAACAATGTTAGTGATAATAATTTGCAAAAAATGGCATCAAAAATATCAAGAATTTACAAAAAAAAAAAAAAAAACTTTTTTTAAAAAAAAAAAATTTTGAGAAAAAAAAAACCCAGCATGAATAAACAAAATGAAATTTTCTTTGGTATAGACAAGGAATTTGATTACTCAGAAAATGTAACGTAAATCTGAGCGATAGTTCAGACCATCAGGGTATGCAAGAATATAGTGTAATATGTATATTTTCCTCCCCCGTTAAGACCTATAGTGGCTAGCACGGGTTCCCTGACAAGTAATTTGAGTGACTGGCTGGACCACCATATCCAGCCACTCATGAAACGCTCTACTGGGTATATTAAAGATACAAGAAGCGTATTGCAGAACCTTGATAAAATGACCTGGACAGAGGATTCCATTTGGGTGACAAGTGATGTGGTATCACTATATTCTTGCATACCACATAGAGAAGTGTTACAGGCACTTAATTACCATTTGGAAAAATATAATTCATCTAGTGAGGTGTTCACAGAATTCATCCTCATGGCAACAGGCTTTCTGTTGACACACAACTTTTTCCAATTTAATGGGATTTTTTATCTCCAGACAACCGGATGCCCAATGGGCGCGAGTTTCTCGTGAGCTCTTGCCAACGTTTACATGGCCTATTGGGAGGAACGATGCATCTATGCGGACAATAATCCATTTTTAGATTCCATCATATGGTACGCAAGATACATAGATGATCAGCTTTTGATCTGTAATTTAAAAAAGTTTGACACCCCCCAACGAGCCGTGGAGGCTATTGGCACATTCTTCAATGATAATTCTTTAAATTTAAAATTCATAGTAAGTTATCATGAGGAATCTGCGCCCTTTTTGGACATTCGTTTGTCTGGTGACCCCCTAACTGGATCTATAAGTTCTACCCTGTATAGAAAGCCTATTAGTGGGAACACTTCCCTTCATGCAGGCAGCTGCCATATGCCCCATACTTTGCACAACTTGCCAGTAGGCGAGTTTCTGCGGGCCAAAAGATTATGTTCATCTGAGAAATCTTATCAGACTGAGGCCAATCTCATCAGGAACAGACTAAGTAAGAGGGGATATTCAGATCATATTTTGCATCGAGCTTCCTCTATTACCGCTAATAGAAGCCGGAAGAGCCTATTGGAAGACCGCACTAAAACTTCCATTTCCACAAATAAGGTCACTTTTTCCCTCCGTTCAGTACGGATTTCTTCCACATTAAACATATCATCCAACGCTTTATTCCCCTCTTAAAACAGGATACTGTCCTTGATTCCATCCTTCGATCAGGGGTTAATATAGTTGCTAGAAGAGCCTGTACTGTTGGCAACTTAATTGCCCCCAGTATGTACACCACCAAAAAACATAGTAAATCCTGGCTCAGCATCTCTGGTTCTTATAGATGTGGGTCTAGCCGATGTGGTCTCTGTAAATTCATACATAATACCAAGTCAATTGTGAGGAATCATGGGGAGAATTTTTCCATCAACTCCTTTATTAATTGCTCCTCAACTCATATCATCTACAGTATGTAGCCACATGCATGGCATGCCACAGGGACTACGTCGGCTGCACTTCCAGAGCCCTTAGAACCAGAATCTCAGAGCACACCCGAATACCATGAACCGCATCAGATCCTACTACTGTGAATTATGCCATATTGGTTAGGAAACGCTCCCTATCTGGCTTGACCAGACATTTTATTGAGCACCACCTGGCAGATTTTTCAACATTGGTTGTTACCGGGATTGAATATGTACCTAGACCCCCCCCGGGGGGGAACTGGTTTCAGGCTCTTCTTGCTGAAGCAAAATGGATTTTAAAACTCAATTCCAGGTACCCTGATGGTCTCCTTGCTCCTCCCCCCCTTGGCTCATCTAATGGAGTAACCTATTTCAGTAGTCTTGTGTCACAGAGAAAATGCTTATGATTAAGGACTCTCTTGTTTTTACCGCAGTCCGAAACGCGTTAAGTCTCTTGTGAGGTACACCGCTTGGTCTCCACAGGTACTTTTTTAACCATGGAAAAAAAGTTTTTTGATGTTTTTATAATGTAATCGTGCCGGATCCTTTTTTCCACTACTCCTTACCCTAATATCTCACAGTCTTTCATTACTTTTCCGGAGCAGATCAGTTTTTCTATTCCTTTCAGATCTAAATAAAATAATAAAACATTTTGGGAAAAACACACAACCCAGGAGCCCAGCACTGGAAGCCATGACCGCAAATACCTCCACAGCCACCATGGACTTCCCTCTGGTGCTCAGATAAGCCGGGATCATGGCGATCCAGACGCTGATGAACACCAGCATGCTGAAGGTGATGAACTTGGCCTCATTAAAACTGTCCGGTAATGTCCTCACCATGAAAGCCAGAACAAAGCTGACAGCCGCCAGGAGCCCCAGATAACCCAACATGGAGCAGAACCATAGATCTGAGCCTTCATTACACTGAATGATGATTGTCCCAGGGTAAGACTCGGTGTCCAGGTCCTTGAATGGGGGAGAAATAGACAACCAGATAGCACAGATCACAACCTGAAGAGAAGAACACAACAATACTATGGTATAGGGCAGTTTCACACTCAGCCATCTTCTCCATTGGCTTCCAAGCTTGGTGGACTTAAAAGCCACACAAACCATGATAGTCTTGGCGAGAAGTGAAGAGATGGCGACTGAGAAGAAAATACCAAAACTGGTCTCACGTAATCTACAAGTTACATCAGTGGGACGACCAAGAAACAAGAAGCCTGAGAGGAAGCTGAGGAAGATGGAGACCAGGAGGAGATAACTCAGGTTCCGGTTATTAGCTCTAACAATAGGAGTGTCCCGGTAGGAAATAAATATTCCAAATATGAAGCCGGTCACAAGACATCCGAAGAGTGAAACACCGGAAAATACAGAAGCAATGGGGTCCTTCTGGTAAGAGATGAAGTCTATCACTTTGGGCAGACACCGGTCACTCTTCTCATTTGGCCATTCACTACTTGAGCATTTTATGCATTTGTCAGCGTCTGTAAAAAAAATGTCATCAAATATTACATATATAACAGTAAAAAGTATCTATTTATTTATTATTCATCTATTATCTATCTATTATCTATCTGTTCTATGCATCATTATCCACTGTTTACTGATCATTGTCCTATAGAGATAACTAGTAGAAATTGTGACAAATCATCATCAGGCCACTTATGTCTGGAGTGAACTGCTCTTAATTAGGCCAGACGTATTGTTCCTTTGTTCGGTAAATCAAGACAGGTTTGCCATTGTTTCATGTCAGACTGACTGGAGCCTTTTTGTCTGTTACCCACTTAAGGACGAAGCCAATTTTGTACTTAAAGCACAGGCAAAATTTTTGAAATCTGACCAGTGTCACTTTGACAGGTTATAACTCTGGAAAGCTTCAATGGATTAAAGTGATTCTGAGACAGTTTTTTTGTGACATATTGTACTTCATGGAGTAAAGAAAAAATCCCTTTCGGCGCTTCCGGAGGATAAATGGGATATCAGTGCAAGTTTGCAAAAACTTCAAGAATAAGGGTTTATTAATAGGTTCGATAAAAAGCGGACAATTACGGACAACGCGTTTCAGCTAACAAAAGCCTTCATCAGGTATAGTCTACATTGCTGATATTAAGAAAATCTAATTTATAGACTGATCTGTCTATGTGTATGATGTAGGCGGGTATGAGGAACATGGGTGTGTACTTCCAATTAGATTATCACTCAACCTCAAGAGGTAAATGGTGGTTCTTGTGCTGAAATGCTTATATGGATCATGTGTAGGGGCAAGCAAATATTGCTGCTATGCATGAATGATACAAATTATGAATGAAAAAGAATAAAAATTCAAATTATTAATAAAGAAAATTTTGGTGTTTAAAATATGCGGTAAATAAGAGACAAAGGAAAATAAATAAATAAATAAATAAATATCCATATACATTAATACATTCTCTATTACATCGTTCAAACCATCTGGGTATAAGGTTTTCAGCTTAAAAATCTAATAGGACTCCTTCCTATTTAATTTTTTAAAATGCTTTTGAGTTTCAGGACTATTTATATCTGCAGCGGTACGGCACCGCGATGGGGACTCGGGTCGCACCAAGTTTCGCTAATCTTTTCATGGAGCGATTCGAGTCCTCATCGCCCCTGAATACTACACCCTTTAAGGAAAATATATTGCTATACAAACGCTATATAGATGATCTTATTATTTTCTGGAAGGGCTCGGAGGAAGATGCCAACTTACTCATACATGAGCTTAACAAAAACAGTTGGGGCATTTCCTTTACCCATAACATGAGTAAGGATAAAATTCACTATCTAGACCTTGAAATTAGTCATGCAGACAACAAAATTATAACTAAAACCTTCTTTAAGAAAACTGACTCAAACGGATTTCTGGATCTTCGTAGTGCTCACTATCCTAAATGGAAGCAGAATATACCGTTTGGTCAATACTGACGAATTCGGAAGAATAATACTTTGGAGTCAGATTATATTGAACAATCCAAAATTTTAACAAAAAATTTTTTGGATAAAAAATATCCCCAAAAATTAGTAACAGAAGCCTTTGACATAAACCTAAAAAAAAACCAGCTGGATTGTTTGGAAAGAAAAAATAAAGAAAATACTACTTTGATTCAGTTAAACACAGAACAACAGGTAGATCCACATGGGAATAATAACAAAAGAAAAATTAAACACAGAGGGACAAAATGGCAATATAATTTTATAACTGCATTTAACCAGGGTAGTAATTTGATCAGGACAATTTTAAATAAACATTGGCACATTTTAAAAATGGATCCTTTTTTAAATAAATGGTTACCAGAGGTTCCAGGTATTACGTTTAAAAGGGGCATAACGGTGAAGAATATTATTGCACCGACTGTTTTAAAAAAACCTTTGTCAGTTTTTAGCGCAGCAAAATTCGCCACACAAAAATCCCCGGGCGTTTTCAAATGTGGATCAAAGAAATACTCCTGTTGTGGTATTATTATTAGTCACAAACAGAATAGTATCACATCAAATAGTACAGGAGAGACAATTAATATTAATCGACATCTAACATGTGACAGTGACCATGTAGTCTATGTGGTCAGCTGCGAGTGTGGTCTTCAGTACGTTGGCCGCACCACACAAACGGTGCATGAATGGCCACAGGCACAATGCGAAAAAAGGTTTTCTTAAACATAGTCTCTCCAGACACCTGTTAATCAAACATCAAAAAAAATTTGATATTAAAGTGACCCCTGTAGAAAGAATTGCAGAGGACGATAGTGACAGTTTTAAAAAATTAAATAGGAAGGAGTCCTATTGGATTTTTAAGCTGAAAACCTTATACCCAGATGGTTTGAATGATGTAATAGAGAATGTCTAAATGTATATGGATATTTATTTATTTTTATTTTTTCCTTTGTCTCTTATTTATAAGTGCAATATAACTGGAAGTGATTTTTATATAAGTGCATGAATTGTAAACTATTCTCTAAAGGAAAAGGGAAGGAAAGGGAGAGAGCAAAAGGAGAAAAAAAAATATTGTGTTTTTAATCTGAATAATTTTTTATGTGTTTTATATCACAGCATATTTTAAACACCAACATTTTCTTTATTAATAATTAGAATTTTTATTCTTTTTCATTCATAAATTGTATCATTCATGCATAGCAGCAATATTTGCTTGCCCCTACACATGATCCATACAAGGATTTCAGCACAAGAACCACCATTTACCTCTTGAGGTTGAGTGATAATCTAATTGGAAGTACACACCCATGTTCCCCATACCCGCCTACATCATACACATAGACAGATCAGTCTATAAATTAGAATTTCTTAATACCAGCAATATAGACTATACCTGATGAAGGCTTTTGTTAGCTGAAACGCGTTGTCCGTAATTGTCCGTTTTTTATCGAACCTATTAATAAACCCTTGTTCTTGAAGTTTTTGCAAACTTGCACTGATATCCCATTTATCCTCCGGAAGCGCCAAAAGGGATTTTTTCTTTACTCCATTACCCACGTGGGAGCACCTGTTCAGGACTCTCATTGGTTTTCCCGAGGATTCGTGCTGCATATTGGAGGATTAATAAAAGAGTTGATCCACTACATGGATCATACTAGCGAAAACAGAAGAAATCTGCACGGTGAGTGTAAAATTCGTACGATCATTGCAATCTGTGTTTACATACGTCTACACTTAGATTTGGCGCCCCGTTGTCCTCTTCTTTATTTCTTTCCTTTATATTGTACTTCATGATAGTGGTACATTTAGGACGATAATTTTTGCTTTTGTTTGTGAAAAAATTCAAAATTTGACAATTTTGAAAATTTTGCAATTTTCAAAGTTTTAATTTACATGCTCTTAAACCAGAGAGTTATGGCACACAAAATAGTTAATAAATTACGTTTGCCACATGTTACTTTACACCAGCAGAATTTTTGAAACAATTTTTTGGGTGGGTTAGGAAATTAGAAAGGTTCAAAGTTCATCAGCAATTTCTAATTTTTTCAACAAAATTTACAAAACCATTTTTTTTAGGGACCACATCACATTTGAAGTGACTTTAAGAGGCTTAAGTTACAGAAAATACCCAAAAGTGACACACTTCTAAAAATGGCACCCCTCACGCTGCTCAAAACCACATTAAAAAAGTGTATTAACCCTTCAGGTGATTCACAGGAACTAAAGCCTTGTATAATGAAAAAAAAATCATTTTACCTAAAAATGTTGCTCTAACCCAAATTTATTCACTTTTAGAAGAAACAATACAACAGTTTCTTCAGCGTGCGCTGATACCCCACATGTGGTCAGAAACCTCTGTTAGCACAAATGAGAAGGCATGGAACAGAAGAAGCACTATTTGAATGTTTGAAAATAAATTTTGCTTAAATAGAATTGCCAACATGTTGGATTTGCAGGGCCCCTTAGATACCTAAACAGTAGAAACCTCCCACAAGTGACCCCATTTTGAAAATTAGACCCCTCAAGGATTTTATCTAGGGGTGAATTGAGAATTTTTAACACACAGGTTCTTCATAGAATTTTATAACATTAGGCCATCAAACTTAACATTTTCATTTTTTTTTTTTACAAAAATGTTAACATCAAATGTCACACTTTTTCGAAAGGTAACACCAAAATGTTGACCACATGATTTGTTACTCATTTTCTTATGAGCGCAGTGATACTCTATATGTAGTCAGAAACCTCACTTTGGACAAATGGGAGGGCTCGGAACAAAAGGAGCAATATTTGAATTTTGGAAAGCAAATTTGGCTGCAAAAGATTGCGGATATCATGTTGCATTTGTAGGGCCACTAAGGTACCTAAACAGAATAAATCCCCCACAAATGACCCCATTTTGGAAACTAGACCTCTCAAGGAATTTAGCTAGATGTTTGGTGAGCACCTTAAGTCCACGAGTGCTTCACAGAATTTTGTAACGTTGAGCTGTGAAAATATACAAAAAAAAAATATATTTTTATCACATAATGGTTACTTCAACCAGATAGCTTTTTCACAAGGGTAACAGGAGAAAATGCACCTTATAATTTATTGTGCAATTTCTCCTGAGTACGCTGACACTTTACATGTGGTGGAAATCAACTGTTTGGGCGCAAGACAGGGAAGAAGCCCCATTTGACTGTAAAATTTGCTTGAATCATTAGCAGACACTGTGAAGACAAAGGGGTCAGTGGGTGCTCTCGTACGCTGGTCCCAGCCACCTTTAGAAGGAACGCATGGACTAGGGCTCATCCCACCAACTGATAGCCCTAATACCGTACCCATGGGCAGGACACTACTCAGACAACACAGGGTGCTGGAAGCACAAAAAATAGACTTTATTGGATCCCCAACAGTCAAATGCATATAACACAAAACTATGCAAACCCCACAATGTAACAGTTAACAGAGTCTCACCCTTCTGCTGGCTCACCAGAAATTTGAAAATTTGTGCCTTCAGAGCTTCCAGGGCCACATACCCCAAACCAACAGCACCCTTCTATTTGGCGATACCCACCGAGAATAGGATAGTGACAAGCATAGGAAGCTTCACAAGCACAGCAAAGTCCGTAGCCAAGTAACCAAATCATCCCTAAACTGGGTTTCTTCCAGCTGAATCCTAGGATACTTGGTGGCTCTCCTGCACAATGTAATCCAGTTTTAGATTCCCTATCCAGAGCTGAAGTGCCTAGGCTGGGTAAGGGTCTTCCAACCGGGATCGAAACCCCTAGATTGGAGCGATGTAGCAAAAGAACAACCAACAGTCCCTTTTTATATGTCATGGCCATTCACGCTAGGCTATGGTGGTCTCACCAGATTGGAATAAAGCTGTCCTCTGATTGGGTGGCATTTCAATCTGCATAGGTAATTCTCCTCTGAGGTAGGTAGACAGAGAGGCTGGGGGAAGTTACATTAATTCAGCAATCCACAATCACAGGTAATGGGGAGATCCAATAGTTCTGTGTAAGACAATGACTCAACAAACACTAGTTAACATGCAAAAGAGACCCATGTCTGGCCAAATTAAGAATATTAACCCCTAATAGACATTTTCCAGGACTGTGTCTTCAAAGACACCATGTTGCATTTCGGGACCACTTGAGATGCCTAAACAATGGAGTTCCCCAAAATTGACCCCATTCTGGAAACTAGACCCCTCAAGGCTTTTATCTAGAGGTATAGTGAGCATTTTGACACCACAGGTACTTCACAAAATTTAATAAACTTAGGTCGGCATATTTAAAATTTTAATTATTTTCATTCATAAAAATGTTGCTTTAGCACCAAATTTCTCACTTTTTCAAGAGGTAACACCATAAGTGGACCCCACAGTTTATTATCCACTTTCCTAAGAGCGCAGTGGTACCACAAATGTGGCTAAACAACTCAGTTTGAACAAACGAGAGGACTCAGAACGGAAGAAACACCATGTGACATTTGGAGAAGTTGAAATAAAATGAGGGCATGGTGTCACATTTGCAGGGCCCCTAAGTTATCTATATAGCAGAAACCACACACAAGTAACCCCATTTTGGAAACTAGACCCTTCAAGGATTTTATTTAAGAGCATAGTGAGCATTTTGAACCCACAGATATGTCACAGAAATGTTGCTGTAGTGCCTAATTTCTCCCTATGTGCCCATGACCTGGCAGCACTATGTATAGGATGCAGTGCCAGCCGCCAGCCCTCCTGCAGAGATGTACGTGCTGTCCAAAGGAGAATGTAGCTGCCCATATCCACGATCCAGGTTTCAGGCTCTGTGGACTTTAGCTCTATTTTCCCTGCAGACAACACTCATCTCATCAACCTAAATTGACATGCTGCAGCTCAGGAATTTACGTCACAGCTCAGTTTATGCTGCGGAGAAAAGAAGTATAGTTGGCATGGCATTTCCAAAAATCCTTCCAATGCATTTGTACTGCACATTGCAGCATTTTGGATGCAGTGAAAACACTCTGCATTCAAAATGCTGCAAACTCTGATCGTGCACAGGCAGCCTAAAAAGCTAGGATGGATGGATGAATAGATAGATATATAGATAGACAGAGGTAAAATACATAAATAATATTTCACCCCTCTAAATATTCTGAGCTGGCACTCTATAGTGCCTTTCATGTGACACTAAAGGGTGTTTAGCCTTATATTTAGCCAAAAAATAAATAAATAATTAAAAAAAATGACTTGGGGTTCTCCCCATGTTTTATAGCGAGCCAGGGTAAAGCAGATGGCTATAACCTGCAGACCATAGCTGGTAGCTTCACCTTGGCTGGTAATGCAAAAAAGAAGGCACCCCCACGTTGTTTTTTTAAAATTATTTATAAATAAATAATTTTAAAAAATGTGCAGTCCCCCAAATTGGTTCACTAGCCAAGGTTAAGCTGACAATTGGGGTCTGGTATTCTCAGAGTGGGAAGGGCCATGGTTATTTGTCCCTCGTTAGCCTAAAAATAGCAGGCTGCAGCCATTCCAGAAGTGGTGCATCCATTAGATGTGCCAATTCTGGCACTTTGCCATGGCTTCTCTCCTTGCCCTGTCAAGGTGACAATTGGGGTAATAAACGGGGGTTGAGACCAGCTGTGTAATGTCACCTGGCATCAAGAGGTTAGTGATGTCATGGCTAGAGATGAGCGAACCAGCCGTGGTTTCGCTCGAGTTCGGTTCGTCGAATGGAGGTCTCGTTCGAGTTCAGTTCGGCGAACGTTCGACGAACCGAACTCGAACCAATAGGATATAATGGGAGGCAATCACAAACACATAAAAACGCATTATAAATGTACATATACAGTTAATAAACATTGCCATAACACTTACCGGTCCCCGCGATCCTTCCTGCACTCTGTCTCCTGCCGCTATTCCATCCGATGATCGCTGAATCCTCCCGGTGACCAGCACTGCCAGCAGTGATGCAGGACCTATCGTGACGTCAAAATAGCCATGAGACCAGTCACGTCGCTATTATCTCATTGGCTACAGACTGGTCACATGACTATGACGCGTCATGTAGGACCTGTCATTGCACTCTCCGGTACACGGTGCACATTTGTGTATCGCCATGTACCGGCGACATGCTCTAGCACACGGTCGACTCCCCATTCCGTTAGGGACCGGCTGACACAGCCGGTCATTAACGGAGATCACCGTTGCCATAGCAACGCAGTTAGCGGTGACGTCACCGCTAACCGCGGCTCCGGGAATCACATGATCGGAGCCCTGTTGCTATGGTAATGCGTCTGTCAGCGTTACCGCTGTTACCGGTAGCAGCACTGATCTCTCACGGAGTGAAGGCTGCACGGGAAGCAGTGTCTTCCCCCATGTAGCAGTGATGTAGCAAAGCTGCATTTGTTGAACGAGAAAGACAGAAGACCATGGATCGTGGAGGGCTGACAGGGGGTAATAAAGATGGAGTCTCTAATGTGTCTGTGTATTTATTTCTATTAAAGTATTTTTTCTCTGTGTGGTGTTTTTTTTTAACCCTTTATTGGAGATTCTTAATGGCCGGGTCAAACGTGCCTGACATTAAGAATCTCTGGCTTAATACTGGCTAGTAAAACAAAGCCAGTATTAACTCATGATTACCCAACAAGCCACCTGGCTCCAGGGCTGTTGGAAGAGTTGGATACAGCGCCAGATGATGGCGCTTCTATGAGAGCGCCATTTTCTGGGGCGGCTGCGGACTGAAATTCGCAGCAGAGGCGCCCAGAAACCTCGGGCTAACCTGTGCTGCGGATTCCAATCCCCAGCTGCCTAGTTGTACCTGGCTGGACACAAAAATGGGGCGAAGCCCACGTCATTTGTTTTTTAATTATTTCATGAAATAAGTGAAATAATTAAAAAAAACGGGCTTCCCTATATTTTTGGTTCCCAGCCGGGTACAAATAGGCAACTGGGGGTTGGAGACAGCCCGTGGCTGCCTGCTGTACCTAGCTAGCATACAAAAATATGGCGAAGCCCACGTAATTTTTTTGGTGGGCAAAAAACTTCTGCATACAGTCCTGGATGGAGTATGCTGAGCCTTTAGTTCTGCAGCTGCTGTCTGCTCTTCTCCATACAGACAGACAGCAGCTGCAGAACTACAAGGCTCAGCATACTCCATCCAGGACTGTATGCAGAAGTTTTTTGCCCCCTGAAAAAATTATGTGGGCTTCGCCATATTTTTGTATGCTAGCCAGGTTCAGCAGGCAGGTACGGCTGCCCCCAACCCCCAGTTGCCTATTTGTACCCGGCTGGGAACCAAAAATAAAGGGAAGCCTTTTTTTATTATTTCATGAATTTCATGAAATAATTAGAAAACAAATGACGTAGGCTTCGCCCCATTTTTGTGTCCAGCCAGGTACAACTAGGCAGCTGGGGATTAGAATCCGCAGCACAGGTTGGTCTGAGCTTTCTGGGCCCCACTGCTGCGAATTGCAGTCTGCAGCCGCCTCAGAAAATGGCACTTTCATAGAAGCGCCATCTTCTGGCGCTGTATCCAACTCTTCCAGCACCTGCCTGCTATACCTGGCTAGCATACAAAAATATGGCGAAGCTCACGTCCTTTTTTTGTAGTTTTTTGGCAAAAAAAATAAAAAATGCTTCCCTGGATTTTCCATTGCCAGTGAAGGTAACACCAAGCAGTGGGGGTTAGCAGCCAGTAGCTGCTTGGATTACCCTTAGCTAGCAATACAAAAAATGCAGCGGGAGCCCATATATATTTTTATTAATTATTTATTTAAATAACTAAAAACAAAATGGGCTTCCCTGTATTTTGATTGCTGGACATCAAAGTGCTGTAAAAATAAATCTTTAAAAAAAATGACGTAGCGCTCCGCGGTATTTTTGATTCTCAGCGCAGATAAAGCAGACAGCTATGGGTTCCCACCCCCATCTGCCTGCCGTTACCTTGGTTGGCAATCAAAATACAGGGAAGCCCATTAATTTTTTCTATTTAAAAAATAGTTTAAAAAAAAAAATGACGTTGTGTCCCCCCATTTTTGATAGCCAGCTAGGGTAAAGCAGACGGCTGTGACCTGAAAACCACAGCTGGCAGCTTTCCCGTGGTTGGGGATCCAATGTGGAGGTCCCCCCAGGCTCTTTTTTTATAATTATTTTATAAATATTAATAATTACACAAAAAAAGTAGGGTCCCCCCCAAATTGGATCACCAGCCAAGGTAAAGCGGACAGCTGTGGTCTGGTATTCTGAGGGTGGGAAGGTCCATAGTTATTGGGCCTTCACAGCCTAAAAATAGCAGGCTGCAGGCACCCCAGACGTGGCGCATCCACTAGATGCGCCAATCCTGGCGCTTCACCCCAGCTCATCCCGTGCCCTGGTGCAGTGGCAAACGGGGTAATAAATCGGGTTGATACTAGCTGTAAAGTCACCTGAGATCAAGCCCAGCAGTTTGTGATGTCATGGCATCTATTAGATACCCAACATCATAAACTGTTAGTACTAAGAAAAAAAAAATCGACAAAAGAAATTTATTTGAAAAAACAGTCCCCAAAACATTTCCTTTTTCACCAATTTATTGTAAGAAAAAAAATAAAGGGGTCCCACGACGACTCTGGACCGTCTAGAATATGGGGGGGAGACACTCAGGGAATGTATCCCCCATTTTCTAGGAGTGCGGACCCTTCATGTGAGGAGTGTGGGTGCAATGAATCTGCACTCACTCTCCCCGGGTCCACAGCAGCAGAGTCCATGTCGTAATGGTTGCTACCAAAGCTGCAATGCCCTGCTCATGAGGTAAGGGCATGCCTAATCAGGAGAACTATTCTACATTTCCAAATATTGGTATTTGCTGATATTATTGCTATTCCACCTACTATATATTGGGAATAGGATCTTGGAGATGGAATACCCCTTTAAGTCCAGTTATCCAGATGAATGAATACTTAACAACAGAGCTCGCTATTTAGATGTGTTTTCTTGTGGCGTATAACGGACTCTCATGTTTGGTAGTCGTTCAGCAGGGAAGCTATAAAAGCAAATCCCTCCATTTGGAAATGTAGTATATGGCTCTCCTGATCAATTATGTTCCTTACCTCATGAGCAGGGCATTGCAGTAATAATAGTAATTTATTCATTTATATAGCGTTATTAATTCCATAGCGCTGTATGTCTTTGGAGTGTGGGAGGAAATCAGAGAACCCGGAGGAAACCCACGCAAACACGGGGAGAACATACAAACTCCTTGCAGATGGTGCCCTTGGTGAGAATTGAACCCAAGACCACAGTGCTGCAAGACTGCAGTGCTAACCACTGAACCACCACAAGACTGCAGTGCTAACCACTGAGCCACCGTGCCACTCATTTAGCTTACAGATGCATAACCACCACTCACTGTGTCTGAACACAGGAAGCTGAGCTGACAGCCGCTCTGTGCATGCGGCAGCGTCTATTGTGAAGGAGAGGGCCGTGGGGGGATCAACGCTGCACAGGTACCGTGGGACACCGGGGAACACCGGTGGGGTTATAGGGGATGACCTGGCAGGACCTGGGGAGGAGTTTTCTGTCGCATGTGTCATGGCACATGCGACAGAAATCAGAGGAGTAGGGTGAATGCGGCCGGCGCGCTGCTGTGCGCGCGGCCATCTTGGATTTCTGGGAGGGCATCAGGGGGGGCACTTTGGCGACACCGGGGGACTGGAGGGGACCGGGGAGGAGATTTATCATGTTTGTTCATGCCAGATGGGAGATAAATAATTTTTTACCGGCGCTGTCATTTACTGTAACGTGATCATCGGTGTACGGTGTATATCTGTGATCACGTGAGCGGGGACCGGAAAAACCGTCCTGAATCATGATCTCCAGGGTCTCAGCTACCCCTGAAACCCCGGAGATTTTCTGACGCCGGGGGGCGTTATTCACTTATTTCTGCCTGATGTTTATAAACGGCAGATCAGAATAATGCTACATTAACACGACCGATCCATTTTTGCGGTCTGCAAAAAACAGTCCATTTTTTTTCACGGGTGCATCCGTGTGGCATCCGTTTCCGTTCCGTAGACGGTCATCTGTTTGTCATCCGTGTGCCTTCCGTTTTTTTTTGTGTACTGCAAAAAAACTGAAGGAGGGAAAATACATAAATTTACCCAGGATCCGTAGCTTCATCCTACATGAGGCGGTCACATGTTCACTCCACTGCCATTTTCTACTGCTTTTCACAGCGTAGAGCGCTCTGGTGATTTTCTTGTGCTTGTACACTTCATATCAGTCTTTTCTGTCATTATAATGGCAGAAAGACACATAATGTCCCACTCTCCTGCATTTTGTAATTTTGCACCCTTTGGTGCCTTTCATGTGGCACTAAGAGGTGCTTAGCTTTGTATTTAGCCAAAAAAATGAAAAAAAAAATGACGTAGGGTTCCCCCTATTTTTGTAGCCAGCTAGGGTAAAGCAGACGGCTGCAGCCTGCAGACCACAGCTGGCTGCCTCACCTTGGCTGGTAATCCAAAACTGAGGGCACCCCACGCTGTTATTTTAAATTAAATAAATAATTAAAAAAAAAAAACACACGTAGGGGTCCCCCCAAAATTGGATCACCAGCCAAGGTAAAGCAGACAGCTGGGGTCTGATATTCTCAGACTAGGGAGATCCATGTTTATTGGACTCTATCCAGCCTAAAAATAGCAGGCCGCAGCCGCCCCAGAAGTGGCGCATCCATTAGATGTGCCAATCCTGGTGCTTCGCCCCAGCTCATCCCGCGCCCTGGTGCGGTGGTAAACGGGGTAATATATGGGGTTAATACCAGATGTGTAATGTCACCTGGCATCAAGCCCTGGGGTTGGTGAGGTCAAGCGTCTATCAGATACCCGACATCACCAACCCAGTCAGTAATAAAAAAAAAATAGACGACAAACACATTTTTATTTGAAAAACACTCCCCAATACATTCCCTCTTTAACCAATTTATTAGAAAGAAAAACAAATCCAGGTCTGGTGTAATCCAAGGGGTTGCCATGACGATCCACACTGTCCCAGTCAATGAAGAGCAGGATGTTCCCCATTGGCTGGGAGAGCAGTGCAGTGACCTGAGCTAACATCAATGGGTCAGCCCAGGTCACTGCAGGGCATGACAAGTGCTGCTGTCAGCGAGGTACATTACCTGCGCTGATCTCCTGCACACTGACAGCCCCTGTCACTGAGTTCAATGACCGCCGCCTTCACAGCCAAGTATCGCGAGAGGCCCGTGACGTCACCGCTAGTCAGTCTCGGGTCGGAAGCGAGAGAAGGTGATGTGACAAGCGGCGGCCATGGAGGACAGTGACAGCGCTGAGGTCGGGACTTCATCACCGCAGGTAAGCCGAGTGGGACCATGTGTGCAGAGTGCCAGGTGGGCGGAGCCTAGCGGGGCAATGTGTGCAGAGTGTCAGGTGGGCGGAGCTTAGCAGGGTAATGTGTGCAGTGTGTCAGGTGGGTGGAGCCTAGCGGGACGATGTGTGCAGAGTGCCAGGTGGGCGGAGCCTAGCGGGACCATGTGTGCAGAGTGACAGGTGGGCGAAGCCTAGCGGGGTAATGTGTGCAGAGTGACAGGTGGGTGGAGCCTAGCGGGACCATGTGTGCAGAGTGCCAGGTGGGCGGAGCCTAGCGGGACCATGTGTGCAGAATGCCAGGTGGGCGGAGCCTAGCGGGACCATGTGTGCAGAGTGCAAGGTGGGCGGAGCCTAGTGGGGTAATGTGTGCAGTGTGCCAGGTAGGCGGAGCCTAGCGGGACCATGTGTGCAGAGTGCCAGGTGGGCGTAGCGGGACCATGTGTGCAGAGTGCCAGGTGGGCGGAGCCTAGCGGGGTAATGTGTGCGGTGTGACAGGTGGGAGGAGCCTAGTGGGACCATGTGTGCAGAGTGAAAGGTGGGCGGAGCCTAGTGGGGTAATGTGTGCAGAGTGTCAGGTGGGTAGAGCCTAGCGGGACCATGTGTGCAGAGTGACAGGTGGGCGGAGCCTAGCGGGACCATGTGTGCAGAGTGCCAGGTGGGTGGAGCCTAGCGGGGTAATGTGTGCAGAGTGCCAGGTGGGCGGAGCCTAGGGGGACCATGTGTTCAGAGCGCCAGGGGGGGCGGAGCCTAGCGGGACCATGTGTGCAGAGTGCCAGGTGGGCGGAGCCTAGCGGGGTAATGTGTGCAGAATGACAGGTGGGCGGAGCCTAGCGGGACCATGTGTGCAGAGTGACAGGTGGGCGGAGCCTAGTGGGGTAATGTGTGCAGAGTGTCAGGTGGGTGGAGCCTAGCGGGGTAATGTGTGCAGAGTGACAGGTGGGCGGAGCCTAGCGGGGCAATGTGTGCAGAGTGTAAGGTGGGCGGAGCCTAGCGGGACCATGTGTGCAGAGTGAGAGATGGGTGGAGCCTAGCGGACCATGTGTGCAGAGTGCCAGGTGGGCGGAGCCATGTGTGCTGGCGGCTGAGTGCGAAGTGGGTGGAGATTAGCGGGGTCATGTGGCGCTGAGGACATCAGTGTCGTGGACTGCTTGGCTGGGGACAGGTGAGTGTGTGTGTGTGCGTACATGCCGCGTACAGGAGGGGGCAGAGTGAGCTGAGTGGGGAAGTGTGGGCTTCCAGCACGTAACTAGGATAAATATCGGGTTACTAACCAAAGCGCTTTGGTTGGATACCCGATGTTTATCTTGGTTACCAGCTTACTGTAGGCTGCCAGCGATGGCTCCTGCACACTGTAGCTGTAAAAAGCCCTGCTTTTTGCTGCTAGAACCGTTCTCGAACGTAACTAGAACTATCGAGCTTTAGCAAAAAGCTCGAGTTCTAGTTCGATCTAGAACACCCCCCAAAATCACTCGAACCCCGAACTGGAGAACCTCGAACCGCGAAGCGCGCTCAACTCTAGTCACGGCATCTATCAGATACTCATCATCCCTAACCCAGTCAGTAATAAAAAAAAAAATAAGCGACAAAAAAATTTTATTTGAAGAAACATTCCCAAAAACATGCTCTCTTTCTCCAATTTAGTGAAAAGAAAAAAAATCCAGGCAGAAGTAATCCATTTTGGAGGTCCCACGACGATTCTGGACCTTCCAGAATATGGGGGGGCGTGCACAGAGAATGCTTCTCCCATTTTCTGGAAGTGCAGGTGTTGCGGGCGGGGGGTGCGACAGCAGCTTGCGGCTCGGTTCCGGCTGCTGCTGCTGCTGCTCGGTGGCTCGAGCGATGGGCCGGATCCGGGGACTCGAGCGGCGCTATTCGCCCGTGAGTGAAAGGGGTAGTTTGGTGTGGGGATGTAGTCCGTGACTCCACCCACGGTTTGTGGTGAGGTTGGGACACCACCGCTGCTTTGAACGGGGATCCCGGGAGCGATTACAGGGAGCAGCTGAGATGTTTCTCTCCCCTCCGTGGGTAGGGGGATTTGGTGGTCCCGGGGCCCGGTGATGTGGATTGGAAGGTGGATGGTGGGAGTTGGGGAGGTGCAGGGTCGCGGGGGCAGCGCGGTGCCAGGTGGCACAGTGGTACTCACTCAGCCAGTAATGTACACGGAGTCTTTGGTGAAACAAATGGCTGGATGGACAGGTCCCACAGGCGGCTGCGGTGGTCACTCCCGGTAGGTTGGCGGTGACTGTCTCTCCCTGCACCTTGGTTGTGTTGTCGGCCCCGATGGGTTCCCACCGGTAGCCCGCTCCCCAGCGGTGTGTGTATTGCCGGAGAAGCCCCTTTTTGCCCGCAGGCTCTGGCCCTGGGAACTCTAGCTGTATTTCCCTTCACGGTTGAGCGGTTGCCTTCAGTCGGGTCTTTGTTGCTGAGGAACCCTGGAGGTTCCCGTCGCTAACGCATTTGACCGGTTTTCCGGCGACTCCAAGCCTGGTCGGGGTCCGTAGGCCCTGCCGAGTGGTGCTGGCTCTTCTTCGCTCCCCAATACGGTAACGGCGGGCCACCACTCGACCCCGGTCCTCACGGTTGTACGTCAAACGGCCTCGCCTGCCAACCTTGCTTTCTGGTGCCCGGGCCACGTACCCGGACACGGTCAGTCAGCTCCTCTACCACTTCACTCTCCTCCTCAAACTCCAAACTTTTCCTAACTGAACCCTTTTCCTGCCTCCAGGACTGTGAACTCCTCGATGGGCGGGGCCAGCCGCCTGACCCCGCCCCACCTGGTGTGGACATCAGCCCCTGGAGGTAGGCAACAAGGATTTGTATGTGTGACTTGTGTGCCTAACCGGGGTGTGGGGTGTGTTGTTGCAGTACCTGTGACGTCCTGGCTTGTCCAGGGCGCCACACAGGCACTCCATGTGAGCAGTGTGGCTGCAGTGACCTAAGAATACTGCACTCACACTCCCCAGATCCAACCGAGAGCAGTGTGAGCTGCAGTAAACTCAGTGTCACTGCGTGCATAGAGCCGGCTGAGAGCTTCTCTGTATGCATGTGGCCAATATTTTTCAGAGGAGGAGGAATGATCGCGGGAACCGGAGATGCAAAAGATACCGGGAGACCGGGGAAGGACCTGGGATTGACAGAGGGTGGCATGGCAGGACCTGGGGAGGACTTTTCTGTCGCATCTGACATGTCAGATGCAACAGAAATCAGAGAAGGATGAATGCAGCATGAGTGCCACCATTTTAGATGATTGTGATGGGGACAGGAACTGCGGGGCACTTTAACCACACTGGGGGAGCGAGGGATGAGATTTATCTCCCATCTGACATGTTTGATCATGACTGGTGGGAGATAAATCATTTTTTACCAGCGCTTTCATTTACTGTAATGTGATCATCTTTATACAATGTATACCGGTGATCATGTGACTGGGGACTTAAAAAAACAGCCAGAATTCTGATCTCCAGGGTCTCATCTATCTCTGGTAGATAAAAGTCCAGAGATTTGCTGACGCTGGGGGGTGCTATACACTTTTTTCTTGCCACCTATTTAAAACAGCGACATAGAATAAGTACCCTTTATGCCGCTGTTTTAATCCATATGGACGTCGTAATGGGGTAAATGTGGATTACCTAAGCCCTTGGACTAAATAATTCATAGGAAAATTATGCCAATTATGAATTAGCGATCAAAGAAAGAACAACCATATTCCACCAATCCTATAAGACATTTAAATCCTGAAATGAGACCTGGGCTTTGCTCCTGTTACCAGATTCATATTTTAGGAGGAGGAGGAGCTTTTAATCTATGATCTGGGGGAGGGAGGGTAGTTAGGCAAAAAAACTGAAAGAGATAGAGTAGACAGAGAAAGTGAGACCATAGGAGTAAAGGCAGGTTTAGGGGGGCAGGGAAAGGCAAGGAAAGTAGGGAGATGAGGAGTAAGAAATGTGTTAGGAGTTTTAAATATCTGCTGGCAAATGCAAGAAGTCTTGTAAACAAATTTAATGAGTTGTGGACTCTTATGTCAACCACGTATTACAAAATGATTTGCATTAAGGAAGCCTGGCTGGATAACAGCCATGACTGGGTGACAAATTTAGAGGGTTATACTACATTCAGAAAGGACAGGAAAGACAAAAAAGGTGGAGGGGTGTGTATATTTATCAAATCTAACTTAAGACCTGTACTCAATGATGACATTGGAGGAGCTGAAACAATATTGAATCAGTATGTGTAAATGTACATGGGGAGGGCAATAATTAGAGATGAGCGAACCGGTCGCGGTTCGGCTTGAGCTTGGTTCACCGAATGGAGGTCGCGTTCGAGTTCGGTTCGGAGAACCGGATCGGCGAACCGCTCGAACCCCATAGGAAACAAGGGGCGGCAATCACAAACCCATAAAAACACCTAGAAAACACCCTCAAAGGTGTCCAAAAGGTGACAAACAACTCACAACACAACACAAACACATGGGAAAGTGACAAGGACATATACTCATGCAAAAACAAAAGAGCTGGACAAGGAAAAAGAGGAGGAGACACAGATATATGAGTATATGCAAGGAAACATCGATGCCATTACTGGGCAACTTGAGCCCTGCTCATTTTAGGCTTCCAATCTGGATAAATTGCCTGAGCTCACCACGTACGCCTTGGGGATCTTGTCGTGTCCCGCAGCCAGCGTTCTCTCAGAACGTGTCCTCAGTGCTGCTGGGGGTCAGCTGGCAGATAAGCACAGGCGTCTGTCCATTGACAATGTGGACATGGCTCGCAGAGGACTTTTCTTCCCCTGGGTCATCCAGGGGAGGCGAAAGGCACGCGTATTTTTGAGAGTGCTTCATGCAAAGCATCTTTTTCATTTTGAAAGGGGGAGTCAACTGATGCCAGTCAAGTGGGGTGTGTGTGGCCCAATTAGTGAAAACGAGGGAGACTGTTGTTGGAGTCCCCTCGCTGTGTTTCTCAAAGAACCAAGATGAACAAGTCATGGCTCTCAGAGGACTTTTCTTCCCCTGGGTCAGCCAGGGGAGGCGAAAGGCATGCGTATTTTTGAGAGTGCTTCATGCAAAGCATCTTTTTCATTTTGAAAATTGGGGTCAACTGATGCCAGTCAAGTGGGGGGTGTGTGTGGCCCAATTAGTGGAAATGAGGGAGACTGTAGTTGGAGTCCCCTCGCTGTGTTTTACATGATTTTCGAAGGGCATGACATGCCTAAGAGGTTTAGTTTCAGCATCTCAAACTTGTTGGCTACAGAAAGGCTGCCTTTACACCCTTTTGAGACCGAGGATTTTCGAGACCTTATGCCCATTGCAGTGCCCCAAGAGCCGATGACCATTCACCACTCCTTCTCCAAGAGAGGGGTGCCCGCGCTACCACAGCAGGTCGCACACAACATCACCGATTCCTTGATAAACTCTGTGTGTGACAGGGTGCATTTCACCACAGATACTTGGACCAGTAAGCATGGACAGGGGCGGTACATGTCGCTGACTGGGCACTGGGTAACTATGGTGATAGATGGAGAAGTGTCTGCTGTACAAGTCTTTCCGTCCCCACGAGTTGTGTGTCAATCCTTCCTCTGTATGTACAAGTTCCTCCACTGCTTTTGCCTCCTCAACCTCATGTGGGTCCTCCACCTCGGCCCAAACCCTGTGTGGTCAGGCCACCCTTCCTTGTAACTGCGCCCAAGGAATCCCACACACCTCCTTACTATGCTGGCAGCACAGCTCAACAGCATGATGCGGTCGACTCTTTACTTAGAAATGTCTGGGAAATGTGAGTCACACCGCTGAGGAGTTGTGGACGGTAAGCTCTGGAGAGTGAGACCGAGTTTCATCAATGGTTGTCTCTACTCAACCAGCAGCCAGGGAAGGCCGGGTGCGACAATGATGCAAACCAGTCTGCGGCCCTTCTTCAGGGCAATGTGACACACGTGCCTTGTATGGCTCACGTGTTGAATCTGATTCTACAACAATTTTTAAAACACTATCCCGGCCTACATGGCCTTCTGCAGAGGGCACGGTGTAACGCCTGCCTTGATCGACACACTCAGACGGGCTGTAAAGGATAGGCTAGAGGGAACCCACTCACCAAGCAGGACCCCCAGAACCCTGAAACCCTTTAACCCCTATAAAGTGATTTGGAATTACACTGGGCCCAAGTTGGTCAATACCTGTGAAAGGCTGCAGTTCCAGAGAATAGTAGTCTTAAAGGGTCAAAACATTAATTGAGGAAGAGGAACAGAATGGGACGGACAGGACTTAATCAGAAAACAAGCAGAGGTGAAATGCGGATCGGCCAACGAGGTACATAAACAGCAAGCAGGAAAAGTAGTCAGGTAACAAGCACACAAACTCATAAAACTGAACTGGGGGTAACAGTAACAAGAGGTTCATAGCTTTGTCTGGCAGTGGTCTGCAGACAGGAGGGGCCTAAAAAAGGTTGTGGTGTCTTCTCATTGCATTGGTTGTAGCTGAATGATGGTACTTCATCTGTGAGATACCCACCACCTACATTCAGCCAGTGGTTCTGCATCTGTCAAGGTAACGCAGCTCAGTGGGTGAGCATAACCTACGTCCACCTGCGTCGCTGGCATCGACTCCTCTCCCATCATCAGCACTATGCACGAAAGTAACACATTGTCATCTGGCGACCGGAGTACAAATTTATTGAGTGGACTCCGGTGGTGACTTAACAGCCGTGTGCGGCAATGATGCAAACCTGGCTGGGGGCATTCGGCAGGGCAATGTGACACACGTGCCTTGTATGGCTCACGTGCTGAATCTGATTCTCCAGCAATTTTTAAAACACCATCCCGGCCTACATGGCCTTGTGCAGCGAGTACGCTTCTATGTGCTCACTTCTATCGTTTGCACCCAGCAGCTCAACAACTTTCATCGCTCCAGAAGTCTTTTGGTCTTGCAGGTCAACACCTGAAATACGATGTGCCGACACGCCGGAATTTGAATCTGCACATGTTGCAGCATTTGTGGCAGCACCGCAGAGCCCAGCTGAAATACGTTATGACGTATACCCTGGGCTAACTTGATCCAGAGGTGGTGCAGATCATGCTGCTAGAGTGGTGTCAGATCAAGGACCTGTGCACCCTTCTACAGAGTTTACAAATGTCGACGAAGATGTTTAGCACTGGCGATGCCATTCTCAGCGTGACAATTCTGGTCATCTACAAGATGGAGCACACTGTAAGCATTATTCGGAGTCAGGTGTTGGGACAAGAGGAAGGGGAGGAAGTACAGGAGGAGTCATATGCAGAAGGGATAATAAGATATACAAGGTCCAGACGATCAGCGGCACCTAGGTAGCAGTTATGGTGGGTAAGAGGGATTAACAAGGGCGCATAGTATCAGCAAAAATTGTTGAGGAAGGTGCAGGAGCCCATGAAGAAATGGAGGACGAACTGGCGATGGGAATGGAAGACTCAGCAGATGAGTGAGAGCTTGCTCACATTTCGGTTGTGCGAGGTTGGGGGGAGAGGCACGATTCTCACCTCTCTGCCACCAACACAGCAAGGACTTGGTCCTCCTGGATGCACAAGACACATGAGCATCTTCTTGCTGCACTACCTACAACATGACCCTCGGATTGTATGAATTTGAAGTAATGCTGACTACTGGGTTGCCACACTGTTAGATGTAAAACACAAAATTTTGCAAAATAATTCTGGCCATAGAAAGGGACGCACGTATACAGGAGTATCTGCAGAAGGTGGTACGCAATCTTAGATCTGCTTTTCCAGTAAACACCAGTGCTGCACAGAGTGAATCTCAACGCTTTGTCATGGATAGGAGGAAATGGTCTTTTACTTGTCCACATCTGAGGGACCGAGGGCTGGCTGCTGGGCTGAGATGGCATTGAGTACGGTGTCCCTGCAGAGCAGAACTTTTGGTCATATACCAAATGAGTTGACAAAGGACAGATGCTGGTGGAAAGTGGAACAGGTGTGTTCGAAAGGTGAAAAAAGTTTTTGGCCGTGGGTTTGGTGGTTAAGCAACAGTAACATTTGCTGAAGAAACACCATCTGTTACGGTTGGACTGGCAGATTTGGATAAGGTGGTATATACTATGTTACCGCTATTTAAAAAAATTAAGAAGAAAAGAAAGAGAAAGGTATATATCCCCATCAGCAGTCAGTGTCCACCGTGCTCACAGATGGAAAAGGAGAGGTTGGCAACTGGAAGGTTCGGTGGAGGATACAGAGCTGTGTGGCTATGAAACTAATAGTAGCCTGAACCGAGTTAGACGCCACTCGGATCTGGAGACTGGGAGACCTGTTAGTGTCACAGGGTCCACACGCCCACCCAGCCCAGGAACTCCCTGTTAACATCACAGGGGCCATTCAGTATGCTGACCATGTGCATTGGGGCCACACCTGTGGACAGCAGGCGCATCAGCAGCAGCAGGCCTGTTAATGCCACTGGGCTGCACTAGCAGGACTGGTAGTACAGGAGCTGGTCTTAACCGTTCTGCGTTACCAACTGTGGTGGCGGCCTGCATCGATGCCCTATCCCTGCCTACCTCTGGCCTAAAGCCGCAATGGGTTCAACACATGGAGGTGTGCTGTTTCGGAGCATAATAGAAGACTGTGCACCTCCTTGTTGGCTACAGCCCCTTTTATAACCTGGGTCCGCCACAAACCAGGGTCGACCACAATGCACCACCTGGAGACTAAAGAAGAGTGACATGTCATGAGTGGCATAACTAGCGTCCTATTCGGAACTGCCACTTCAATGATGACCTCATGGCTGCCACGACCCAAACACCTCACCAGTCATCGTCTGACCAACAATAACGAGGTGACAAGTCATAGGGGCGGGCCTCTGCAAGCCAGTTGGGAGTGGCCTGCCCACATCGTCAGGACACCTGATGCCCTGTGGTCTATATGGCCCCCCTCATCAGGAGCAGGGCCAAAGAGTTCATTACCGGACCTAGCCTCTGATGCAGAAAGTGCCTGAGCATGCTCAGTAGCATGAAATACAGTCTCGGAAAAAAAGACTATCCGCTTCAGCATGGTGTCTAGGCACAAAACAGGACTGAGACCTGGCACGGAGTGCAAGTACC
Organism: Anomaloglossus baeobatrachus; assembly: GCF_048569485.1. Lineage (NCBI taxonomy): Eukaryota > Metazoa > Chordata > Amphibia > Anura > Aromobatidae > Anomaloglossus > Anomaloglossus baeobatrachus. The sequence goes on along the minus strand of NC_134353.1, from coordinate 9,028,126 downwards.
TGTGCAAAAAGGCTTTTCGCACTAAGTGTGAAGCCCCACAGGTGTTGTGTCGGTGCATTACCTTCAGGGACTCCACATGGAGGAACAGTCTGGTCACAGGTAGGTTGCTTCTTTATATGTAGTTTCGCGACGCAACTCTCGGTATTGCGGTCAGTGGGGACCGCCACTGCAGTGTAAGGGGACACCTGGGGCTGATGTTGGGTGCAGTTAGTTGTAGTGGCCTCCCGAGAGTGAGGCAAGCCGCAGGGTCCTGTGTAAGTGTGTGTAACCGCAGGTCACAGAATGACTCAGGCACAGTCCAAACGAGCATGCGCTGTAGCCCAAAATGAAGACTTAGCCTCAGGAATGACACAGTCAGGCTGAGCATACTCAGTAGGCGAAACACTGGAGTTAGGCTGCAGCTGGGGTAAATCGGCACACGCATGCGCACTAGCCGCCTCTCCACACTTAGACGTGGAGGAGAAAGCAGCTAGCTGGACAACCCAAGGCAAAGCCCCAAATGGCAGCTGACGCCTGGGCGCAACTGGTACCGCAGCAGGTTGCTTGCGTTTACGGCGGCACCAATTCATAACAACAAATAATAGCTAAAATAACAGATGTACTTTTTCCCGTAGATAATCTGATATGAGCCTTTTTTCACGGACACGACCATCGCTAACAAAAGTAGTTGAGGCACCAAAAGAGCAGTTGCTTCAATGGATCTCAAGTGCGCCATAAAGTGGGTTCTCCACCTCAAGTTCAATATCACAAATACTCCATTCCACTGTGGTGTAAACCCAATCGCACTTGCTTCATAACTGCTCTCAAGTTTCCACCAGACCTGCTGAATAAGGGGTAACAGAGATGGATGAGTCTGCAGAGCTGTTCAGTCACACTATAGCCTGGGAATCAGAGGTCTGCTCAAAAGCTCCAGTGAGTACAGACAAAGAAGTTCTTATTATTAGTATTATTATTATTATTATTATTTATTTAAAGAGGACCATTGATTCCATGGTGCTGTACATGAGAAGAGGGTTACATACACAATACATATACAAGTAACAATAAAAACAGTCTGGTACAGAGGAAAGAGGGCCCAGCCCTTGCAGGATTACATTGTAAAGTATTTTGGGGAGGAGACAGTAGGTGGGGTGTAGGTTGGGCGGCAGCTCTGCACAGTGTGGGGTCATTGAAGGTTATAGTCATTTCTGAACAGATGAGTTTTCAGGTTCCATTTGAAGCTTGCGAGTGTGTCAGATAATCTAACGTGTTGAGGCAGCGAGTGCCAGGGGACAGGGAAAATGATCTGCACAGATGGCCAGAAGGTTTGTGAGTCGGATCCAGGCCCCGATGAAGAAGGTGCTGAGCATAATGTACACCCTCATTTCCAAACCGTACATCATCCTGGTGGAGACAATGGGTAACATGATGAGGAGACTCAGATACCTGATTGTAACGTCAACTTTGCTATTCGATCAGGCCAGGAATAGGTTGTCACGGAGGACTCAGGATGAGGGGAATGAAAACACACAGGGTGATGATAAGGTTGGAGACACCACTTACTGTCAAACCAAAGTCAGCCAGTCGATGACGTCAGCAGAGGAGGTGGAGGAGGATGGTACTGATGACGAGTTTACGTTGTGTCTTCCTGGACAGAGAAAAAGCACTGTAAGCACGTCAACAACTGAATCGTCGGCCACAACTCTGCCTATGAGCATAAGTCCTGTTGGCTATGCAGGTCGCATGGGCTGTAAGCCTTGCCTAGCCTGGGAATTTTTTGGACATAGCAAAGGATCACCGAAGTCATGTAATCTGTAACAATCTCTAAGTAGATGACAAAAAAAATCACAACTTTGAGTACTTCCACCTTGAAGCGTCACATGGATATGAATTGATAGCGTGAGGATGTATTGCTGAGCTTTAGCCACTGTCAATGCAACATGCTTATTTGCCGTTTATTGCATGCATTGTTGCAGACTACACACAAGGGGGCTTCTGTTTTTTTGGAGCTGCCTTTGTTTGGTCACTATAGCAATAGCAAAACGGTCTTCGGGTGTAAACTTGGAGATGCTGTCTATGAACAGAATGAAAAGCTAAAGTTGTGTGTTACAGCAAGGAGCCACCGCGGAAACACTTCGTTCAATTGTGAGGGGAGTCGTTTTGGAGTTTGGTGAGGAGGACCATAACGCCAGTGAGTAGCATCCTGTGTCACAGAACAACATTCTTCCGGGTCTGTCTATACTGTTTACCATGAGAGGAGCGTAAAGTCTTTATTTATGGCAACTGAACATCACAGTACCTGGGTACGGTAGGCTGTGCCCAGACAGTAATGCGTGCACGCAACACTTTGTTTTATTATCATAACACATACAGTTAGGTCCAGAAATATTTGGACAGTGACACAAGTTTTGTTATTTTAGCTGTTTACAAAAACATGTTCAGAAATACAATTATATATATAATATGGGCTGAAAGTGCACACTCCCAGCTGCAATATGAGAGTTTTCACATCCAAATCGGAGAAAGGGTTTAGGAATCATAGCTCTGTAATGAATAGCCTCCTCTTTTTAAAGGGACCAAAAGTAATTGGACAAGGGACTCTAAGGGCTGCAATTAACTCTGAGAGCGTCTCCCTCGTTAACCTGTAATCAATGAAGTAGTTAAAAGGTCTGGGGTTGATTACAGGTGTGTGGTTTTGCATTTGGAAGCTGTTGCTGTGACTAGACAACATGCGGTCTAAGGAACTCTCAATTGAGGTGAAGCAGAACATCCTGAAACTGAAAAAAAAGAAAAAATCCATCAGAGAGATAGCAGACATGCTTGGAGTAGCAAAATCAACAGTCGGGTACATTCTGAGAAAAAAGGAATTGACTGGTGAGCTTGGGAACTCAAAAAGGCCTGGGCGTCCACGGATGACAACAGTGGTGGATGATCGCCACATACCTTCTTTGGTGAAGAAGAACCCGTTCACAACATCAACTGAAGTCCAGAACACTCTCAATGAAGTAGGTGTATCTGTCTCTAAGTCAACAGTAAAGAGAAGACTCCATGAAAGTAAATACAAAGGGTTCACATCTAGATGCAAACCATTCATCAATTCCAAAAATAGACAGGCCAGAGTTAAATTTGCTGAAAAACACCTCATGAAGCCAGCTCAGTTCTGGAAAAGTATTCTATGGACAGATGAGACAAAGATCAACCTGTACCAAAATGATGGGAAGAAAAAAGTTTGGAGAAGAAAGGGAACGGCACATGATCCAAGGCACACCACATCCTCTGTAAAACATGGTGGAGGCAACGTGATGGCATGGGCATGCATGGCTTTCAATGGCACTGGGTCACTTGTGTTTATTGATGACATAACAGCAGACAAGAGTAGCCGGATGAATTCTGAAGTGTACCGGGATATACTTTCAGACCAGAAGCAGCCAAATGCCGCAAAGTTGATCGGACGGCGCTTCATAGTACAGATGGACAATGACCCCAAGCATACAGCCAAAGCTACCCAGCAGTTCATGAGTGCAAAAAAGTGGAACATTCTGCAATGGCCAAGTCAATCACCAGATCTTAACCCAATTGAGCATGCATTTCACTTGCTCAAATCCAGACTTAAGACGGAGAGACCCACAAACAAGCAAGACCTGAAGGCTGCGGCTGTAAAGGCCTGGCAAAGCATTAAGAAGGAGGAAACCCAGCGTTTGGTGATGTCCATGGGTTCCAGACTTAAGGCAGTGATTGCCTCCAAAGGATTCGCAACAAAATATTGAAAATAAAAATATTTTGTTTGGGTTTGGTTTATTTGTCCAATTACTTTTGACCTCCTAAAATGTGGAGTGTTTGTAAAGAAATGTGACAAGTCCTACAATTTCTATCAGATATTTTTGTTCAAACCTTCAAATTAAACCTTACAATCTGCACTTGAATTCTGTTGTAGAGGTTTCATTTCAAATCCAATGTGGTGGCATGCAGAGCCCAACTCGCGAAAATTGTGTCACTGTCCAAATATTTCTGGACCTAACTGTATGTGTATAGAAATATATGATAGAGAAAAAAATATATATAATAATAATGGATATCATGAAAATTATTGAAACTTATTTATGAAAGGAATCATTTATAGAAAAATATAAAAAAGCATATATAGAAAAATATATATAAAAAAATGATAAATATAGAAAAAATGAAAAAGATAAATTTAAATACCAAACGTTGATCAATGAATTAATCAGATTTAATTGACCTGTGATACTGACTAAAGAAAAAGGAAAAAAAAGGAAAACTCAATTAATAAAACTCCAAAAATATGTATAGAATATATAATAGGGAAAACATTGTTAATAGCCATATAAAAATATATAACCATAAGTATAACCCACCCAGTGAATGTGGGGGCATATCATATATATATATAAGCAAATGTATATAATACATATTTCCATAAAAGGAAGAAAAATTACATAAAACCCCCTATATCAAATTCTCTATTGGGGCCTTTGGGTTCCACAGTCTGTAATATAAAGATCCAAAAGGCTTCCCGTTTTTTCAAAAGAGTTACCCTACTTTGACCCCTTTTCATTTGTGGAATTTGATCGAGTACCTGATATCTGAGCTGAGATACCCTATGTCCAAATTTATGAAAGTGAAAAGGAAGTGGAAGGTTGAGACGTTCACAACGAATGGTAGACTTATGTTGTTAGATTCTATCACGTATGGACTGAGTGGTTTCTCCAACATAGAGCAAGCCACACGGGCATTTGATCACATAGATGGCATAAGAACTATCACACGTGAAGAATCCCTTAATGGGAAAACCTTGACCAGTCTGTGGATGGAAAACCTTATCCCCTTTGATAATGTTACTGCACTGTAGGCAATTGAGGCACGGGAAAGTGCCTTTACGAGGTGTACTAAGATAACTCTGTGTAGAAGAGGAAGCAGTAGAGCCTATATCAGCTCTAACTAATTTGTTTCTTAAATTGGGAGCCCTGCGAAAGCAGGGAAGAAACGGTTTTTGAAATTCAGCTACCTGAGGGTAGCCTCGACTTAGAATGTGCCAGTTACGGCGAATAAGCTTATGAATTTTATATGAATAAGGGTGAAAACTATGAACAAATGGAATACGGTTTTCTATATCTGATCTCTTACTGTCACCAACCAAGCTGTTCCTTAATATATAATCAGGATACCCTCTCGTCTTAAATCTGGAGTTCATCTCATCAAGTCTTAATGTCCTAGTAGCATCCTGACTGACAATTCTTTTGACTCAGAAATTGAGATTTTCTTCAGGCCCTGCAATTACTGGCAACCCTTGCATATTATAAACTTATGAACTCTGAATATGTATGTATATTTGAATTTTTTAATTAATAAAATATTTGAGATTTTCTAACTCATGTGAAAATAAAATTTTCCTATTTTCTGGTTTTTGATTATGATTTGAGTTTAACTCGTGATATATTTTTTGTATATTATAGACTTTTAGCATATTTTTGTACGGATTCCCTTGTAACAGGGTCGATAACTAAGTAATGGAGAATGGCTATCGTGGTAACGATATTTAAGAAAGGTAAGAGGGTGGATCCAGGAAACTACCATACAGTAAGTCTGGCAACAGTGGTGTGCAAGATTTTTTTAGGGCATTTTAAAGCGGACTTTACACGCTACGATATATCAAATGATATGTCATCTGGGTCACGTCGTAAGTGATGCACATCCGGCGCCGTATGACAGCTACGAGCGATGGTGAACGAGCAAAAATACTCACCTTATCGTTGCTCCTTGATATGTCGCTCATTTTCTAAATATTAAACGTCCTTCTCTGCGACGGTTGTTCATAGTACCGGGGGCAGCACACATCGCTCCATGTGACACACCGGGAATGATGAACACAGCTTACCTGCGTCCCGCCAGCAATGCGGAAAGAAGTAGGTGGGCGGGATGTTTACGTCCCGCTCATCTCCGCCCCTTCGCAACTATTGGCCGGCTGCTGTGTGACGTCACTGTGACGCCGAACGTCCCTTCCCCTTCAGGAAGAGGATGTCCGCTGCCCATGGCGAGGTCGTTTGGAAGGTGAGTAATACAATCGCACAACAAATTAAAACGTGTAAAGCAGCCTTAAAAGATGATATACAACTAAATATTAGAGATGAATAATATAACAATTGATAACCAGCACGGATTTTTGAAAGATAAGTTTTATCTAGCCAACATGTTGGGCTTTTATGAGGAGGTAAATGCAAATCTGACTATAGATACTACAGCTGATGTGATTTAGTTGGATTTTGCAAAGACATTTGATACTGTGACACCTAACAGTCTTGTAATGATTCATGAAGCTTCATAAGCAAGGACTAGGGAAACTATGAGCAGATGGGTAAGGAATTGGCTAAAATATAGGAAACAGTAGTCATAAATGGTGCATTCTCTAACTCAGCTAAAGTCAGCAGTAGAGCTGAGCGCGGTTCATGGTTCGAGGTTCTCCAGTTCTAGGCTCGAGTGATTTTGGGGCCTGTTCTAGATAGAACTAGAACTCGAGCTTTTTGCTAAAGCTCGATAGTTCTAGATACGTTTGAGAACGGTTCTAGCAGCAAAAAGACCAGCTAATTCCTAGCTGGCTTTCCGCTGTAATAGTGTAAGTCACTCTGTGAATCACACTATTATGAAATTTCAGTGTATAGTGTGCGGGAACAGCGTATTCAGATCACTGCTGCTGGGATAATGGCGATCGCCATTTTTTTTTTTTTTTCCTTGTCTTCCTTCCCTAAGCGCGCGCGTGTAGTGGGGCAGGCCAGCATGTCAGCCAATCCCAGACACACACACAGCTAAGTGGACTTTTAGCCAGAGAAGCAACGGCATGTGTGATAGGATGTCCATGTCACATGTCCCTGCATTATAAAAACGGACATTTTCCTCCAGCACGCCATTATCTGCCTTCTGCGTCCTTGGTGTCAGTCACCGCTGGCGCAGCTCCTATCTCCGATACTGCTGTGTACGCTCCATACACAGCGCTGTAAGCATAGGGATAGCACTTTCCATCAGTCCTTGTAAGGGCTAATACCGGCAGGGTCAGAGCCATAGGTGACAGGTCCGTGAAAACAGAGTTTAACAGCTACACAAGATGACAGCGTCTGTGTAGCTAAGGTCAAGGATTTCCTCGCTGCATTTCCCCATTAGGAGGGATAGAAAGGCAGGCATCCTTTCCTCTACCCAGACCCACAACCCTGCCACTGTACCCTCCTGCCCTTTGCACACTCAAACTCATTGTTACTAAGCCATTATACTAGCAAACACTCAGTGAACTTAGTGGCATCCTAAACGTGGCTGTTGGACTTCTGTATCGTCCCACAAGTGGAAAGATATTAGCAGCACGTCTGCCTGCATTGCACACTCAAACTCATTGTTACTAAGCCATTATATTACCAAAAATTGAGTAAACTTAGTGGCATACAAGAAGTGACTGTTGGACTTCCATTAGTGCCCCACTGGTGCAAATCTATGTGCAGCACCTCTGCATGACACCCTCATGCACATTTTGCTACGCTAATTTTATAGCAAACTCAGGGAATTCCTTGCTGCATTTGATCATTCGGAGGGATAGAAAGTGTGGCTTCCTTTAGCTTTTCCTTCTGTTCATAGACAGCATCTCCAAGTCCACACCCGAAGAGCAATTTCTCCTCCACGTGTAAGTGTGGAGAGGCAGCTAGTGCGCATGCGTGTGCCGATTTACCCCAGCTGCAGCCTAACTACAGTGTTTCGCCTAGTGAGTATGCTCAGCCTGACTGTGCCATTCCTGAGGCTAAGTCTTCATTTCGGGATACAGCGCATGCTCCCACACTTAGTGTGAAAAGCCTCTTTGCACAGGTACTTGCACTCCGTGCCGGGTCTAAGTCCTGTGTTGTGCCTAGACACCATGCTAAAGCTGATAGTCTTTTTTCAGAGACTGTATTTCATGCTACTGAGCATGCTCAGGCACTTACTGCATCAGAGACTAGGTCCGGTAATGAACTCTTTGGCCCTGCCCCTGATGTGGGGGGCCCATATAGACCACAGGGCATCAGGTGTCCTGACGATGTGGCCAGGCCACTCCCAAATGGCTTGCAGAGGCCCGCCCCTATGACTTAACACCTCATTATTGATGGTCAGACGATGACTGGTGAGGTGTTTGTGTCATGGCAGCCATGAGGTCATTATTGAAGTTGCGGTTCCAAATAGGACGCTAGTTATGCCACTCATGACGTGTCACTCTGCTTTTGTCTCCAGGAGGTGCATTGTGGTCCACCCTGGTTTGGGGCGGACCCAGGTTATAAAACGGGCTGAAGCCAACAAGGAGGTGCGCAGTCTTCTATTATGCTTCGAAGGAGCACACCTCCATGTGTTGAACCCATTGCGGCTTTAGGCCAGAGGTAGGCAGGGATAGGGAGTCGATGCAGGCCGCCACCACAGTTGGTAATGCAGAACGGTTAAGACCAGCTCCTGTCCTACAAGTCCTGCTTGTGCAGCCCAGTGGCATTAACAGGCCTGCTGCTGCTGATGTGCCTGCTGTCCACAGGTGTGGCCCCAATGCACACAGTCAGCGTACTCAATGGCCCCTGTGATGTTAACAGGGAGTTCCTGGGCTGGGTGGGCGTGTGGACCCTGTTACACTAACAGGGCTCCCAGTCTCCAGATCCGAGTGTCGTCTAACTTGGTTCAGGCTACTATTAGTTTCATAGCCACACAGCTCTGTATCCTCCGCCTAACCTTCCAGTTGCCAACCTCTCCTTTTCCATCTGGGAGCACGGTGGACACTGACTGCTGATGGGGATATATACCTTTCTCTTTCTTTTCTTATTAATTTTCGTTATATAGTGGTAACATAGTATATACCACCTTATCCAAATCTGCCAGTCCCACCGTAACAGATGGTGTTTCTTCATCAAATGTTACTTTTGCTTAACCACCAAACCCACGGACAAAAACTTTTTTCCCCTTTCCAACACACCTGTTCCCCTTTCCACCAGCATCTGGCCTTTTTCAACTCATTTGGTATATGACCAAAAGTGCAACTCTGCAGGGACACCGTACGCAACGCCGTCTCAGCACAGCAGCCAGCCCTCGGTCCCTCAGATGTGGACAAGTAAAAGACCATTTCCTCCTATCCATGACAAAGCGTTGAGATTCACTCTGTGCAGCACTGGTGTTTACTGGAAAAGCAGATCTAAGATTGCGTACCACATTCTGCAGATACTCCTGTATACGTGCGTCCATTTCTATGGCAGGAATTATTTCGCCAAATTTTGTCTTGTACCGGGGATCTAACAGTGTGGCAACCCAGTAGTCAGCATTACTTCGAATTCGTACAATCCGAGGGTCATGTTGTAGGTAGTGCAGAAAGAAGGCGCTCATGTGTCTTGTGCATCCAGGAGGACCAAGTCCTTGGTGTGTTGGTGGCAGAGATGTGAGAATCGTGCCTCCTTCCTCTGCCCTCTCCCCACAACCTCGCACAACCGAAATGTGAGCAAGCTCTCACTCATCTGCTGAGTCTTCCATGCCCATCGCCAGTTCATCCTCCATTTCTTCATGGGCTTCTGCACCTTCCTCAACAATTTTTGCTGATGCTATGCGCCCTTGTTAATCCCTATCCCCCACCATGACTGCCGCCTAGGTGCCGCTGACTGTCTGGACCTTGTAGATCTTATTATCCCTTCTGCCTATGACTCCTCCTGTACTTCCTCCCCTTCCTCTTGGACCAACACCTGACTCCGAATAATGCTTACAGTGTGCTCCATCTTGTAGATGACCAGAATTGTCACGCTGATAATGGCATTGCCAGTGCTAAACATCTTCGTCGACATTTGTAAACTGTGTAGAAGGGTGCATAGGTCCTTGATCTGACACCACTTCAGCAGCGTGATCTGCGCCACCTCTGGATCAAGTTAGCCCAGGGTAGACGTCATAACGTATTTCAGCTGGGCTCTGCGGTGCTGCCACACACGCTGCAACATGTGCAGATTCCAATTCCTGCGTGTCGGAACATCGCATTTCAGGCGTTTAACCACCAGACCCTAAGACTTCAGGAGTGATGAAAGTTGTTGAGCTGCTGGGTGCGAAGGATGGAAGTGAGCACATAGCAGCGTGCCCGCTGCACAAGGCCATGTAGGCCGGGATGGTATTTTAAAAATTGCTGGAGAATCAGATTCAACACGTGAGCCATACAAGGCCCGTGTGTCACATTGCCCTGACGAAGGGCCGCAGACAGGTTTGCATCATTGCCGCACACGGCTGTTAAGTCACCAACGTAGTCCACTCAATCAATTTGTACTCCGGTCGCCAGGTGACAACGTGTTCCTTTCATGAATAGTGCTGATGATGGGAAAGGAGTCGATGCCAGTGACGCAGGTGGACGCAGGTTATGGTCACCCACTGGGATGCGTTACCTTGACAGATACAGAACCACAGGCTGAATGTAAGTGGTGGGTATCTCACAGATGAAGTACCATCATTCAGCTACAACCAATGGGAAGACACCTCACCCTTTTTTAGGCCCCTCCTGTCTGCAGACCACTGCCAGACAAAGCTATGAACCTCTTGTTACTGTTACCCCCAGTTCAGTTTTATGATTTTGTGTGCTTGTTACCTGACTACTTTTCCTGCTTGCTTTTTATGTACCTCGTTGGCCGATCCGCATTTCACCTCTGCTTGTTTTCTGATTAAGTCCTGGCCGTCCCATTCTGTTCCTCTTCCTCAATTCATGGTTTGTCCCTGCCTGACTACTATTCTCTGGAACTGCAGCCTTCCACAGGTATTGATCAACTTGGGCCCTGTGTAATTCCAAATCACTGTATAGGGGTTAAAGGCTTTCAGGTTTCTGGGTGTCCAGCTTGGTGAGTGGCTTACCTCTAGCTTATCCTTTACAGCCCATCTGAGTGTGTCGATCCAGGCAGGCGTTACATCATGCCCTCTGCAGAAGGCCATGTAGGCCGGGATAGTGTTTTAAAAATTGCTGGACAACCAGGTTCAACACGTGAGCCATACATGGCACGTGTGTCACCTGCCCTGAAGAAGGGCCGCAGACTGTTTAGCATCATTGTCGCAGCCGACCTTCCCTGGCTGCTGGTTGAGTGTAGACAACCATTGATGAAACTCGGTCTCACTCTACAGAGTTAACCGTCCACAATTCCTCAGCGGTGTCTCACATTTCCCCTACATTTCGAAGTAAACATTTGACCGCCTGATGGCCTTGAGCTCTGCTGCCAGCATAGTAAGGATGTGTGTGGGATTCCTTGGGCGCAGTTACAAGGAAGGGTGGCCTGACCACACAGGGTTTGGGCTGAGGTGGAGGACTCACACGAGGTTGAGGAGGCAGAAGCAGTGGAGGAACTTGTACATACAGAGGAAGGATTGACACACAAGTCGTGGGGACGGCAAGACTTGTACAGCAAACCCTTCTCCATCTCTCACCATAGTTACCCAGTGCCCAGTCAGCAACATGTAACTCCCCTGTCCATGCTTACTGGTCCAAGTATCTGTGGTGAAATGCACCCTGTCACACACAGAGTTTCTCAAGGAATCCGTGAGGTTGTGTGCGACCTGCTGTGGTAGCGCGGGCACGCCTTTCTTGGAGAAGGAGTGACGACTGGCCATCGGCTCTTGGGGCACTGCAATGGGCATAAGGTCTCAAAAATCCTCGGTCTCAAAAGGGTGTAAAGGCAGCCTTTCTGTTGCCAACAAGTTGCAGATGATGAAACTCAACCTCTTAGGCATGTCATGCCCTTCGAAAATCATGTAAAACACAGCGAGGGGACTCCAACCACAATCTCCCTCGTTTCCACTAATTGGGCCACACACACCCCACTTGACTGGCATCACTTGATTCCCCTTTTCAAAATGAAACAGATGCTTTGCATGAAGCACTCTCAAAAATACGCGTGCCTTTCTCCTCCCCTGGATGACCCAGGGGAAGAAAAGTCCTCTGAGAGCCATGACTTGTTCATCTTGGTTCTTTTTTCAAAAGCGAGGGGACTCCAACCACAGTCTCCCTCGTTTCCACTAATTGGGCCACATACACCCCACTTGACTGGCATCACTTGATCCCCCTTTTCAAAAAGAAAAAGATGCTTTGCATGAAGCACTCTCAAAAATACGCGTGCCTTTCGCCTCCCCTGGATGACCCAGGGGAAGAAAAGTCCTCTGAGAGCCATGTCCACATTGTCAGTGGACAGACACGTGTGCTTATCTGCCAGCAGACCCCCAGCAGCACTGAAGACAGGTTCCGAGAGAACGCTGGCTGCAGGACACGACAAGATCCCCAAGGCGTACGTGGCAAGCTCAGGCAATTTATCCAGATTGGAAGCCTAAAATGAGCATGGCTCAAGTTGCACAATAATGGCATCGATGTTTCCTTGCATATACTCATATATCCGTGTCTCCTCCTCTTTTTCCTTGTCCAGCTGTTTTGTTTTCGCATGAGTATATGTCCTTGTCACTTTCCCATGTGTTTGTGTTGTGTTGTGAGTTGTTTGTCACCTTTTGGACACCTTTGAGGGTGTTTTCTAGGTGTTTTTATGTGTTTGTGATTGCCTGCCATTTTTTCCTATGCGGTTCGAGGTCGGTTCGTCGAACGTTCGACGAACCGAACTCGAACGGGACCTCTGTTCAATGAACCGAACTCGAGCCGAATCACGACCGGTTCGCTCATCTCTAGTCAGCAGTGGGGTACCGCAGTATTCTGTGCTAATGAAAAAAAATATATAATTGGTGGAGGAAGGTTGAACTAAAGGGAACCAAGGTCTTTTTACAATCTATGTAACTGTTTTGCAGGACTTTAGCCTAGGATCCAAGATTCCAGCTAGAGGATTATAGAACTGTTTCAAGAATCATGCATCCTACAGGAATTCATCCACGGTTCCAGCTGGAGGATCAAATAACTGCTTCACTGCTCAACTCAGACTGCAAATTTGCTTGGAAAACTCAGGTTGGAACTAGAAATGAGTGAACCTGTTTGGAAAAGGTTCACCAATTTTCAATTTGGTAAAAGCCTTAGCATGTTTTTTCAGGCTTGATGACCCCAAACCCCTCCCCCAAACATTGCTATTGTTAGTTTTTGTTCATTTTCTGCCCCGAAAGCTGGCCACGTTTCCAAAAATGCTTTTTTAATTGCAATTTCTGGTTATGAATAGGATTGTGGTGCTGTTTGATGTGAGGATGTGTAAAATCAGTGCAGGAAACAGGACTCTGGCCCAGGACAAGTCATACGTCCACAGCACCATTTTTTTGTTTTTTTTCTTAACTTTATTTGTGGATGTTACTGCAGCCAATCACAGTGCAGCAAATGTTCACAAGATTCAGACTGAAGGGCGTCTGTGATTGGCTGCCTAAGTTACATATCTATGTGCATATAAATTCCAGACATGTTACTTTAGCTCCATTTTGTGAATGTGAAATGTTGTGGAAGCTGCCGCCACCGTTGCTGCTAGACAGTAAGCTTAGCAAGGGGTTTAATGTTAGGTAGTTCAGATAGATAGAAGAGCGATAGTTTGAAATATGGATGTGCAGTGTAAGGAAAGATGTGTGTGGCACAAATTGGCAAATTTCATGATCGAAATAGGGATTGGTACTTGTAGTGCCTGTTAAAGAGTTACCAGTGAAGCATGTAAATACATTTAGCTATATATTACTGGCTGCTGACAAGTTTGCAAACACAGTCATAGGTCTTGTTTCGTGTGAGAGCCTGGTCTAAAAAAATAGCATCTAAAAAATGGTTCTTGCAAATTTAATTGCCTTGGGAAAAATCTGCAAACATGCTTATAGGTATTGTTACTTGTTAGTGCCTGGCCTAAAAAAATGTTTGTAGTGAAGTATCTAAAAAGTGGTTCTTAGTCATTTAAATTGCCAGGTCAAAATTCTGCAAACATAGTTATATGTATTGTTACTTGTTAGTGCCTGGCCTAAAAAAATGTTTGTAGTGAAGTATCTAAAAAGTGGTTCTTAGTCATTTAAATTGCCAGGTCAAAATTCTGCAAACATAGTTATATGTATTGTTACTTGTTAGTGTCTGTCCTAAAAAAATTGCTAGGGCAGTATCTTGGCAATTTTTATCGCCTGCTTAAAATTATGCAAACACATTTATAGGTATAGGTAGTTAGTTTCTAGCCAATTTTAATTGGCTGCTCAAAATTCTGTAAACACTAGAGATGAGCAAACCACTCGAACCCCATAGAAAACAATGGGAGGCAATCACAAACACATAAAAACACCTAGAAAACACCCTCAAAGGTGTCCAAAAGGTGACAAACAACTCACAACACAACACAAACACATGGGAAAGTGACAAGGACATATACTCATGCGAAAACAAAAGAGCTGGACAAGGAAAAAGAGGAGGAGACACAGATATATGAGTATATGCAAGGGAACATCGATGCCATTACTGTGCATCTTGAGCCCTGCTCATTTTAGGCTTCCAATCTGGATAAATTGCCTAAGCTAACCACGTACGCCTTGGGGATCTTGTGTCCCGCAGCCAGCATTCTCTCGGAACGTGTCCTCAGTGCTGCTGGGGGTGTGCTGACAGAAAAGCACATGCGTCTGTCCAATGACAATGTGGACATACTAACGTTCACCAAGATGAGGGAGTCATGGATCACAGAGGACTTTTCTTCCCCTGGCTCATCCAGGGGAGGCGAAAGGCACGCATATTTTTGAGAGTGATTCATGCAAAGCATCTTTTTCATCGTAAAAAGGGGGGTCAACTGATGCCAGTCAAGTGGGGTATGTGTGGCCCAATTAGTGGAAACGAGGGAGACTGTGGTTGGAGTCCCCTCGCTGTTTTTTACATGATTTTCGAACTGCATGACATGCCTAAGAGGTTTAGTTTCAGTAACTCAAATTTGTTGGCTACAGAAAGGCTGCCTTTACACCCTTTTGTCACCGAGGATTTTCGAGACCTTATGCCCATTGCAGTGCCCCAAGAGCCGATGGCCATTCGCCACTCCTTCTCCAAGAAAGGGGTGCCCGCGCTACCACAGCAGGTCGCACACAACATCACCGCTTCCTTGAGAAACTCTGTGTGTGACAGGGTGCATTTCACCACAGATACTTGGAAAAGTAAACATGGATAGGGGCGTTACATGTCGCTGACTGGGCACTGGGTAACTATGGTGAGAGATGGAGAAGGGTCTGCTGTACAAGTCTTTCCGTCCCCACGAGTTGTGTGTTTCAACCCTTCCTCTGTATGTACAAGTTCCTCCACTGCTTCTGCCTCATCAACCTCGTGTTGTTCCTGCACCTCAGCCCAAACCCATGTGTGGTAAGGCCACCCTTCATTGTAAATGCGCCCAAGGAATCCCACACACCTCCTTACAATGGTGGCAGCTGAGCTCAAGGACATCAGGCGGTCAAATGTTTACTTTGAAATGTAGGGGAAATGTGAGACACCGCTGAGGAGTTGTGGACGGTTAGCTCTGTAGAGTGAGACCGAGTTTCATCAATGGTAGTCTCCACTCAAACAGCAGCCAGGGAATGTCGGGTGTGACAATGATGCAAAACAGTCTGGAGGCCCTTCTTCAGGGCAATGGGACACACGTGCCTTGTATGGCTCACGTGTTCAATCTGAATCTCCAGCAATTTTTAAAACACTATCCCGGCCTACATTTCCTTATGTCGAGGGCACGGTGTAACGCCTGCCTGGATCAACACACTCAGACGGCCTGTAAAGGCTAGGCTAGAGGGAAGCCACTCACCAAGCAGGACCCCCAGAACCCTGAAACCCTTTAACCCCTATACAGTGATTTTGAATGACACAGGGCCCAAGTTGATCAAAACCTGTGGAAGGCTGCAGTTCCAGAGAATAGTAGTCATGCAGGGTCAAAACATTAATTGAGGAAGAGGAACAGAATGGGAGGGACAGGACCTAATCAGAAAACAAGCAGAGGTGAAATGCGAATCGGCCAACGAGGTACATAAACAGCAAGCAGGAAAAGTAGTCAGGTAACAAGCACACAAACTCAAAACTGAACTGGGGGTAACAGTAACTAGAGGTTCATAGCTATGTCTGGCAGTGGTCTGCAGACAGGAGGGGCCTAAAAAAGGGTGTTTTGTCTTCCCATTGGTTGTAGCTGAATAATGGTACTTCATCTGTGAGGTACCCAACACCTGCATTCAGACATTGGTTCTGCATATGTCAAGGTAACGCAGCCCAGTGGGTGAGCATAAGCTGCATCTACCTGCACCGCTGGCATCGACTCCTCTCCCATCATCAGCACTATGCACGAAAGGAACACATTGTCACCTTGCGACAGGAGTACAAATTGACGGAGCGTACTCCGGTGGTGACTTAACAGCCGTGTGCGGCAATGATGCAAACATGGCAGCGTGCCTTCGTCAGGGCAATGTGACACACATGACTTATATGGCTCACGTGTTTAATCTGATTCTCCAGCAATTTTTAAAACAACATCCCGGCCTACATGGCCTTGTACCGCGGGCACGCTCGCTATGTGCTTACTTCCATCGTTCGCACCCAGTGTGGAGGTCGACTGAGCTATAGCTTGTTTGTTCTAACTAGTGATGAGCGAGCATGCTTGTAACTACTCGGTACTCGCACGAGTATCGCTGTACTCGGGCTGCTCGGCGGGGACCGAGTAATCTCGCGATACTCGTGCTGTACTCGTGGTCTTCATTTCTGCATGTTGGCGCTCTTTTGAGAGCCAGCCCTCATGCAGGGATTGGCTGGCAGACCACTGCAATGCCACAGCCCTGTTAGTTGTGGAATTGCAGTGATTGGCCGGCCTGCACAGCGTGACCGAGCCTTTATATCGGCCGGCGCGCTGTGCTCTGCTCACAGCTATCCAGACTGTCAGTGCAGGGAGAGTGTCGCTGATTCAGGGAAAGCTTTGCGGCCCTTTATAGCTTTTTCAGTTGCAGGGCTGCAAACAGTGTGACCAAAAGTCCTTCTCAGGACTATTCTAGTTGTATACAGGCAGGCAGGGTATAGCCAGGTCGGAGTACAGTAGCAGAGTCCTTCTCAGGACTATTGTTGCTATATACAGGCAGGGTATAGCCAGGTCTGAATACAGGCTAGTGACCAAAAGAGTCCTTGTCAGGACTATTGTACCAGTATACAGGCAGGCAGGCAGGCAGGCAGGGTAGTGGTGACCGTATACCAGCCTTCATCATATCTGGGGCTGGTGTACACAGTGTAAAACAGTCCAGATAGTGTCTGACTTGTCTGTAATTGTCGCTCCCCAAAAAAACCTGTTAGGTTCTTATTGCGTCCGTGCTTGGTTTTTAAAACCGCACGTGTGTGCCTGTTGGTGGCAGCATACAGGTGCACTTGTGTACAATTTCCAGAAACTTTGATATAACGCACAAGTAGTGAATATACACGTCAGCAGTGCACAGCATTGCAAAATGCGCAAGGGCATTGGCAAGGAACAAGGAAGTGGACGTGATGGTGGTGCAGGCAGAGGCCGAGGTCGTGGGCAAGCTCTAATTTCGCCACAACAAAGGGCCACATCTAGTCGCTCGCACGTCCTGTCCCAAATTCTTGGGGACCGCAGCAGTACACCGCTCTTGAACCAAGACCAGTGTCAACAGGTTGTTAGTTGGATAGCAGATAATGCTTCCAGTCAGATTGGCACCACCACAAACACTCTGTCTTCCACACGGTCAAGTGTCAGTAGCCGTGATACTGCACCGCACATTTCTGAACCTGATCCTCCTTCCTACCACCAGGCTGAGTACACGTCCTCCTCGGACATTAATGATCCCACACTTGGACACTCGGAAGAGCTGTTCACGTTTCCATTCACACATTCTGGCCTCTCGCCAGCTCATATTGAAGTGGGTCATGAGGAGATCGTCTGTACAGATGGCCAAATATTTGAGCAGCCACGTTCTCACGAAGTTGGCAACGTGTCTCAACAAGTGGTGGACGATTATGAGACACAATTGTCAGGAAGTCAGGAGGAGGAGCAGGGTGCGGAAGAGGAAGACGACGTGGTGGATGATCCAGTAACTGACCCAACCTGGCAGGAGGATATGCAGAGCGAGGACAGCAGTGCACAGGGGGAGGGAGGCGTAGCATCCCAACAGGCAGTAAGAAGCAGGGTGGTGGCCCCAGGCAGAAGTCAGGCAACCGTTCCCCGGAACAACACGACGACACAAGGTGCCTGTACAAATGTTAGGTCTTCCCGAGTCTGGCAGTTTTTTAAGTTGGATCCAGATGATTCAAAAAAGGCCATTTGCAACATCTGCCGTGCCAGCATCAGCAGGGGTACCAAAACTAGCAGCCTGACCACCACCAGCATGATCAGGCACATGTCAGCCAAGCACCCGACTTTGTGGGAAGTACAACAGAGTCGAGGAGCAGTGCTTGCTGATGTCACTGCTACGTCTTCGCTGGTTGTGCATGCGAGCCAATCCTCTGTCCATGCTGCCTGCGAACAAGCCTCCTCCACTCCTGCACCTGCAGTTGCCTACGCAGAAAGAACACCATCATCAAGCACGTCCTTGTCCCAGCGCAGCGTTCAGTTATCCATTCAGCAAACCTTTGAACGCAGGCGCAAATACACTGCCAACACCCCACATGCCACAGTTCTAAATGCTAACATTTCGCGACTGCTTGCGCTGGAAATGTTGCCTTTTAGGCTGGTGGAGACAGAAGCATTCTGTGACCTGATGGCGGCAGCTGTCCCACGTTACTCGTTCCCCAGCCGCCACTATTTCTCCCGGTGTGCCGTCCCCGCGTTGCATAACCACGTGTCACAAAACATCACACGTGCCCTGAACAACGCTGTTTCACCCAAGGTCCACCTAACCACAGACACGTGGACAAGTGCTTGTGGGCAAGGCCGCTACATCTCGTTGACGGCACACTGGGTTAATATTGTGGAAGCTGGGACCCAGTCTGAGCGAGGGACGGAACACGTCCTTCCCACACCAAGGTTTGCAGGCCCTACCTCAGTCAGTGTTTCACCCACACTCTACAGCTCCGGAATGTCATGCTCTTCAGCCTCCTCCTCCTCCTGCGCATCCTCATCCACTGTGCCCTCCACACCAGTCACAAGCTGGAAGCACTGCAGCACTGCCTCGGCGAAGCGGCAACAGGCTGTGCTGAAGCTAATCTGCATAGGTGACAAACCCCACAATGCAGAAGAGCTGTGGACAGCTCTGAAACAGCAGGCAGATCACTGGCTCACACCTCTGAACCTAAAGCCAGGAAAGGTCGTGTGTGACAATGGCCGGAACCTGGTGGCGGCTTTGAGGCGAGGCCAGCTGACACATGTTCCATGCGTGGCCCATGTGCTCAACCTCGTGGTTCAGCGGTTTATAAAGTCATACCCAGAGCTGTCTGATCTGCTGGTAAAAGTTCGCCGCCTGTCTGCACATTTTCGAAAGTCACCTACTGCTTCAGCCGGCCTTGCCGGCTTTCAGCGCCGTTTGCATCTTCCGGCTCACAGACTGGTGTGTGATGTCCCCACGCGTTGGAATTCAACTCTGCACATGTTGGTCAGGATATGTGAGCAGAAGAGGGCAGTTGTTGATTACCTGCATCACCTAAGCCGTCGGGAAATGGGTCAAACTCCACACAAAACACCTGAGGAGTGGAGATGGATGTCAGACCTATGTACCATCCTCCAAAACTTTGAGGACTCCACCAAGATGGTGAGTGGTGATGACGCCATTATTAGCGTCACCATACCGCTACTCTGCCTTCTAAAACGGTCTCTGCTGAAAAACAAACATGATGCATTGCAGGCGGAGCGCGATGAGTTGCAGCAAGAAACAGTAGTGGGTGTGGGTGATAACACACAGCCCAGCCTCGTCTCATCACAACGTGCAGTGGAGGACTATGACGAGGAGGAGGATGAAGACATGGAGCAACTCTCCGGCCAAATTGAGGATATGACATGCACACCAGTCATATCCTCGGTTCAGCGTGGCTGGCCAGAGGACAGGGTAGATGAGGAGGAGGAGGAGGAGGAGGAGGAGGAGGACAGCATGTTCAGTCATCTTGTTGGTCAGGCTACTGAAGTCCTGGCTGTTAAGAGTCTGGCGCACATGGCTGACTTTATGGTAAGCTGCCTGTCTCGTGACCCTCCCGTTAAGAACATCTTGGCCGACAATCATTACTGGTTGGTAACACTGTTAGACCCACGCTACAAGGAGAACTTTTTGTCTCTTATTCCCGTGGAGGAGAGGTCAACCAAAATGCAGCAGTTCCGTAAGGCCATACTCACGGAAGTAGGCAAAGCATTCCCCTCACAAAACGCTAGCGGCATAGGTCAGGAATCAGTGGACAACCGAGGCGTACAGCCGAGAGAGGCACAAGTCCAATCCGCCAGAGGTAGGGGAACAGTCTTTAAGATGTGGGACAGTTTTCTCAGCCCCTCACGTACCACAGCCCCTGAGGTGCGGGGTAGTGCCACAAGAAATGCTAAGTTTGCCTAGATGCTGAAGGAGTACCTTGCAGATCGAACAACTGTACTCCGACATTCCTCTGTGCCTTACAATTATTGGGTATCCAAGCTGGACACGTGGCATGAATTGGCTCTCTACGCCTTGGAAGTCCTGGCCTGCCCTGCTGCTAGCGTTTTGTCAGAGCGTGTTTTTAGTGCCGCAGGTGGAATCATTACAGATAAACGCACCCGCCTGTCAACTGAAAATGCTGACAGGCTGACTCTGATCAAGATGAACAAGGGTTGGATTGGGCCAGACTTCACCACACCACCAGCAAATGAGAGCGGAATTTAAAGTTTGCCATGTACCTCCACTCACCCATGGGTACACACTTCTGGACTTTGGATAATCGCTGGACTGCTCCTCCTTCTCCTCATGCGACACCATGATGATGATGACCGTTACAAATTGCAATACTTAGGCCTTTGTTTCAGGTATACCCCCAGTGGTAAATTTTTTCGCCCATTCTTTGCAGAATGGACATTACAACGACAGGAGACCCGCTCCTTTGCAATGGGAACAATGTTTTGAGGCCCTCATGCACGTCTCTACCCAGAAACAACGTGGAGCCTCCCAATTTTTGGCTGCCCTGCCTAAGGGCTATACTATAATACACCCACTTCCTTAAAATGGACACTTAATGTTTTGAGGCCCTCATGCACGTCTCTACCCAGGGACAACGTGGAGCCTCCCAATTTTTGGCTGCCCTGCCTAAGGGCTATACTATAATACACCCACTTCCTTAAAATGGACACTTAATGTTTTGAGGCCCTCATGCACGTCTCTACCCAGGGACAACGTGGAGCCTCCCAATTTTTGGCTGCCCTGCCTAAGGGCTATACTATAATACACCCACTTCCTTAAAATGGACACTTAATGTTTTGAGGCCCTCATGCACGTCTCTACCCAGGGACAACGTGGAGCCTCCCAATTTTTGGCTGCCCTGCCTAAGGGCTATACTATAATACACCCACTTCCTTAAAATGGACACTTAATGTTTTGAGGCCCTCATGCACGTCTCTACCCAGGGACAACGTGGAGCCTCCCAATTTTTGGCTGCCCTGCCTAAGGGCTATACTATAATACACCCACTTCCTTAAAATGGACACTTAATGTTTTGAGGCCCTCATGCACGTCTCTATCCAGGGACAACGTGGAGCCTCCCAATTTTTGGCTGCCCTGGCAAAGGGCTATACTAAAATAGACCCACTTCCTTACAATGGGCACTTCAGGTTTACAGGCCATCATGCACGTCTCTATCCAGGGACAATGTGGAGCCTCCCAATTTTTGGCTGCCCTGGCAAAGGGCTATACTAAAATAGACCCACTTCCTTACAATGGGCACTTCAGGTTTACAGGCCATCATGCACGTCTCTATCCAGGGACAATGTGGAGCCTCCCAATTTTTGGCTGCCCTGGCAAAGGGCTATACTGAAATAGACCCACTTCCTTACAATGGGCACTTCAGGTTTACAGGCCATCATGCACGTCTCTATCCAGGGACAATGTGGAGCCTCCCAATTTTTGGCTGCCCTGGCAAAGGGCTATACTAAAATAGACCCACTTCCTTACAATGGGCACTTCAGGTTTACAGGCCATCATGCACGTCTCTATCCAGGGACAATGTGGAGCCTCCCAATTTTTGGCTGCCCTGGCAAAGGGCTATACTAAAATAGACCCACTTCCTTACAATGGGCACTTCAGGTTTACAGGCCATCATGCACGTCTCTATCCAGGGACAATGTGGAGCCTCCCAATTTTTGGCTGCCCTGGCAAAGGGCTATACTAAAATAGACCCACTTCCTTACAATGGGCACTTCAGGTTTACAGGCCATCATGCACGTCTCTATCCAGGGACAATGTGGAGCCTCCCAATTTTTGGCTGCCCTGGCAAAGGGCTATACTGAAATAGACCCACTTCCTTACAATGGGCACTTCAGGTTTACAGGCCATCATGCACGTCTCTATCCAGGGACAATGTGGAGCCTCCCAATTTTTGGCTGCCCTGGCAAAGGGCTATACTGAAATAGACCCACTTCCTTACAATGGGCACTTCAGGTTTACAGGCCATCATGCACGTCTCTATCCAGGGACAATGTGGAGCCTCCCAATTTTTGGCTGCCCTGGCAAAGGGCTATACTACAATAGACCCACTTCCTTCCAATGGGCACTTCAGGTTTACAGGCCCTCATGCACGTCTCTATCCAGGGACAACGTGGAGCCTCCCAATTTTTGGCTGCCCTGCCTAAGGGCTATACTACAATAGACCCACTTCCTTACAATGGGCACTTCAGGTTTACAGGCCCTCATGCACGTCTGTATGCAGGGGCATTGGTGAACCTCACAATTTTGGACTGCCCTGGCAAAGGAAAATACTACAAAGACTCACTTCCTCAAAATGGGCACATTAGACTCAAGAGGCCTTCATGTAC
The DNA here is from genome assembly GCF_048569485.1 of Anomaloglossus baeobatrachus. Taxonomy (NCBI): domain Eukaryota; kingdom Metazoa; phylum Chordata; class Amphibia; order Anura; family Aromobatidae; genus Anomaloglossus; species Anomaloglossus baeobatrachus. The sequence continues at coordinate 9,005,276 of NC_134353.1, read as the reverse complement.
GTCTCTTCTCAGGGACATCGGAGTGCCACACAATGTTTTCACGTAAAATCTTTCATGTATTAATCTCAAAAAGTAACATACACCAGCTCTATCTCACTATTGGGTATGTGCCCTTAACATTTCTGCCATGAAAAATCATTTTGGGGTCATTTTGGAAGGTTTTCTGGTGAGTCCGTAAAAATGGCGTGAAACGCGGACAAAATTGTTCACAGCTGTGACTTTTGAGTGATAAATGCTTCAAGGGGTCTTCCCCATGCTGTTGCCATGTCATTTGAGCACTCTTCTGAGACTTTTGTGACATTTTTAGGGTTTCTCCATGCTGCCGGGGGGTCATTTCACAAAAATACTCGGGTCTCCCATAGGATAACATTGGGCTCGTTGCTCGGCCCGAGTACACGAGTATCTTGGGAGGCTCGGCCCGAGCTTCGAGCACCCGAGCTTTTTAGTACTCGCTCATCACTAGTTCTAACATAATAAGAATATCTGTGTATATAAATAATCAAAATGTAGATGTAGTTGTAGAATTATCTGTCTGTCTATGTAGCTATCGCACAGACCAATAGTATAATTCAAAGTTGTATAGTCATGAAGGTGTTAACCAAAGATAACGAAGCCAAAATGTGAAGCTACAAATTTTTATCAGTAGTGTCCACACAGAAAGAATGTTTTAATGAACAGATGTATTGTACAATTTGCTGGGAGAAATAGGGGAGTGATACTCCAATAAACTGTATTTTTATGTGTATTATTTTCAAGGTCGAAGGTGCCTTCTGTAATAATTAAGTTTTTTTTAATATATAACGAGCTCAGTTGGTATCACTGACTCAAGGAGAGAGCATATATATATTGGCACTGATATACAGCTTATACAGCATCGTCTCTGGATATCCCAAATGAGGACTCCATTAGCAGTCTTCAACGCAAATTCCTCCCTTGACAGTTTGGCGCACTCAACGTGGAGCTCCTTCAAGGACGCTTTACCAACTTGTAAATACCGATCATTTGAATGTCACGGACTGAGACCTCCCTCTGCTCCAACCAGGCTGATCCCCTACAACCCTCAGTGAGTGTTACCGTATATGCCGGCGTATAAGACGACTGGGCGTATAAGACGACCCCCAACTTCTGCCCTAAAAATATAGAATTTGGGATATACTCACTGTATAAGACTACCCCGCTCCCAAATGAAAAAAAGTCTGCTTTGATTGCAACATGTTAATTTTAATTCCGCGAGAGCCGTACAATATGTTTTTAAAGGGCCATTGACAGATCAATCGCTCCAATGTTCACTTAGTACAGCAAGGAATGCTCCTCCCTGCTGTATAAAGCCACAACTGGACTGAAACAATGGTACTACACTCTGCTACAAACAGACACACACAACTCTGCTACAAACAAACACACACAACTCTGCTACAAACAGACAAACACACACAACTCTGCTACATACAGACAAACACACACAACTCTGCTACATACAGACAAACACACACACACAACTCTGCTACATACAGACAAACACATACAACTCTGCTACATACAGACAAACACATACAACTCTGCTACATACAGACAAACACACACAACTCTGCTACATACAGACAAACACACACAACTCTGCTACATACAGACAAACACATACAACTCTGCTACATACAGACAAACACATACAACTCTGCTACATACAAACACATACAACTCTGCTACATACAGACAAACACATACAACACTGCTACATACAGACAAACACATACAACTCTGCTACATACAGACAAACACATACAACTCTGCTACATACAGACAAACACACACAACTCTGCTACATACAGACAAACACACACAACTCTGCTACATACAGACAAACACATACAACTCTGCTACATACAGACAAACACATACAACTCTGCTACATACAGACAAACACACACAACTCTGCTACATACAGACAAACACATACAACTCTGCTACATACAGACAAACACATACAACTCTGCTACATACAGACAAACACATACAACTCTGCTACATACAGACAAATACACACAACTCTGCTGCTCTGTGGGGCCTGCACCCGCGGCTCGGCGGGTACAGCACCCGCGGCATCGGCGGGGGGGGGATTGGCAGGGCATACATCTGGGGGGTTAGAAGCAGCTCACCGGGGCCCATAATGGGGAGGCGGGGAGGGCATTTACCCGATTAGGTCACGGTGGAGAGGGGGCCCACACAGCGCCGGACAGAAGCTCGCCTCCTTCATCTGTGGGACTGAGAAGGCGGTAGCTCCGCCCACAGATGAAATTCAAAACAGGATGTCTGCGCGCCTAAAAGTGACGGCGCCGCAGATTGCTGCCGAGGACTGCGGTCCCCGGAACTCGGCCGGGGGCAGCAGAACTATAAAGGCGAGTGGGCCCCGGCCAAGGGACAGGAGAACTGACGAGGCCGAGTGGGCCCCCCCGGCTCTCCAGGGCCCCGGCATTTGCCCATAGACAGGTAGGAGCCCTGTCTGCGAGCCAGATACGGCCATCAAAAGAGCCATATCTGGCTCGCGAGCCATAGGTTCCCGACCCCTGCTGTATGATATATACCGTATTTTTCGCTTTATAAGACGAACCTGATTATAACACGCACCCCCAAATTTGGTGAAGGAAAAGAAAAATTTTTTTTTTTAATGTTAAATGGGGTCCATCTTATAATACCAGTGTCCCTCTAACAAATCATATAGGGTATATGTCCCTCATAGCCCCCCATCCTAAAATTAGCCCCCTTAATCTGGATATGGCCCCCTTATATTGAATATAGCCCCCTTGTGATGGCACACGTTCCCCTGTGCTGCCTATGGTCCCCTATGGATTGCACACGTTCCCGTGTTAGATAACGCCCCCATGCTGCTGCCCATGGACCCTATAGATCGCACAAGTCCCCCTGTGTTAGATATCGCCCCCATAGTGCTGCCCATGGCCCCTATAGATCGCACAAGTCCCCCTGTGTTAGATATCGCCCCCATAGTGCTGCCCATGGCTCCTATATAGATCGCACAAGTCCCCCTGTGTTATATATCGCCCCCATAGTGCTGCCCATGGTCCCTATAGATCGCACAAGTCCCCCTGTGTTAGATATCGCCCCCATAGTGCTGCCCATGGCCCCTATATAGATCGCACAAGTCCCCCTGTGTTAGATATCTCCCCTATAGTGCTGCCCATGGTCCCTATAGATCGCACAAGTCCCCCCCCTGTGTTAGATATCGCCCCCATAGTGCTGCCCATGGCCCCTATATAGATTGCACAAGTCCCCCTGTGTTAGATATCTCCCCCATAGTGCTGCCCATGGCCCCTATATAGATCCCACAAGTCCCCCTGTGTCAGATATCGCCCCCATAGTGCTGCCCATGGCCCCTATAGATCGCACAAGTCCCCCTGTGTCAGATATGGCCCCCATAGTGCTGCCCATGGCTCCTATATAGATCGCACAAGTCCCCCTGTGTCAGATATCGCCCCCATAGTGCTGCCCATGGCCCCTATAGATCGCACAAGTCCCCCTGTGTTAGATATCACCCCCATAGTGCTGCCCATGGCCCCTATAGATCGCACAAGTCCCCCTGTGTCAGATATGGCCCCTAGGCTGCTGCCCAAAGTAGAATAAAACCCTCTTTCCTTATCTCCTCCAGCGCTGAGCTCCCTCCTGTCTGGCTCCGTGCTTCTGTTCTTCCACTTCCTGGTTCTCAGTGCGGTCATGTGATCGGCACAGCAGGCTGAGATCTCTGCCTGCCTGATCACAGTGGAAGCAGGGACACGGGGAGAAACGCTGCAGGGGTAAGTAAAGCTTTTTTATTTTTGAATGAGCAGCAGCCTGGGGGCCAAATCTAACACAGGGGTGGGCATGTGCGATCACACTGGGACGCAGGGTCATATAATATGCACCGCTCACCAGCCCCTCACTGCAGTGCGATTTCAGCACCATTGGAGATGGACAGCGGCTGTGCATATTATATGAGCGGGTGCAGGAGATCAAAGGCTGCAGCCCGCAGCGTTCCCCTGTGCTCCAGAGCTGCTGCCCCCACCTCCCCTGGACGCTGCGGTGTACATATATATATACACACACACCCCCCCCCCGTATATCCGGCGTATAAGACGACCCCCCACTGTAGCCATTATTTTAAGGGGGTAAAAAGTCGTCTTATACGCCAGTATATACGGTACATATTTTGTATTCACTGCCGTTGTGGTTGTTCTTGAAGAGGAGGGAGTGACGGGCTGTGTGTCCGTATCGGTGTTAAAAGGTACCTGATTGTGACTCAGGGGTAGTGCCCGCTGGAGCTCAGAGCACGATCCCAGCCCTGAGGTGTGGATCGAGTGTCACACGGGATCCAGAGGACGGTTGTTAGGGCAGGAAAGACGGTGGTGGCTTGATATAGCTAGTTAAGCAAGCATTGTTGACCTTAGGGAGATCAACATATCCACTGCGGAGACACCATCACGTGTTTCTCAACGCAGTGATTGTAGAGCAAAGCCCCCTGGGAAGTATGCAAATGAGAAAGCCGCGGAGACACCATCACATGTTTCTTAACACTGGCAGGAAACTAGCCAGGTCATTCACCGGGAAGGAACAACCACGGGAAGGGCAGTCTCCAGTCAAGGAGACCACCTATACCAAACATGGTATCCATCCACAGACAGCCGTTTCGGGGTATTTGCCCCTCATCAGTGTTGAGTAGGAATCTGGCTAGTGGGGGCAATGCCTAGTAAAAGACTACTTAAGCAAGCATTGTTGACCTTAGGGAGATCAACATATCCACTGCGGAGACACCATCACGTGTTTCTCAACGCAGTGATTCTAGAGCAAAGCCCCCTGGGAAGTATGCAAATGAGAAAGCCGTGGAGACACCATCACATGTTTCTCAACGCTGGCAGGAAACTAGCCAGGTCTTTCACCGGGAAGGAACAACCACGGGAAGGGCAGTCTCCAGTCAAGGAGACCACCTATACCAAACATGGTATCCATCCACAGACAGCCGTTTCGGGGTATTTGCCCCTCATCAGTGTGGAGTAGGAATCTGGCTAGTGGGGGGCAATGCCTAGTAAAAGACTACTTAAGCAAGCATTGTTGACCTTAGGGAGATCAACATATCCACTGCGGAGACACCATCATGTGTTTCTCAACGCAGTGATTCTAGAGCAAAGCCCCCTGGGAAGTATGCAAATGAGAAAGCCGCGGAGACACCATCACATGTTTCTCAACGCTGGCAGGAAACTAGCCAGGTCTTTCACCGGGAAGGAACAACCACGGGAAGGGCAGTCTCCAGTCAAGGAGACCACCTATACCAAACATGGTATCCGTCCACAGACAGCCGTTTCGGGGTATTTGCCCCTCATCAGTGTGGAGTAGGAATCTGGCTAGTGGGGGCAATGCCTAGTAAAAGACTACTTAAGCAACTTTGGTATAGGTGGTCTCCTTGACTGGAGACTGCCCTTCCCGTGGTTGTTCCTTCCCGGTGAAAGACCTGGCCAGTTTCCTGCCAGCGTTGAGAAACATGTGATGGTGTCTCCGCGGCTTACTCATTTGCATACTTCCCAGGGGGCTTTGCTCTAGAATCACTGCGTTGAGAAACACGTGATGGTGTCTCCGCAGTGGATATGTTGATCTCCCTAAGGTCAACAATGCTTGCTTAAGTAGTCTTTTACTAGGCATTGCCCACACTAGCCAGATTCCTACTCCACACTGATGAGGGGCAAATACCCCGAAACGGCTGTCTGTGGATGGATACCATGTTTGGTATAGGTGGTCTCCTTGACTGGAGACTGCCCTTCCCGTGGTTGTTCCTTCCCGGTGAAAGACCTGGCTAGTTTCCTGCCAGCGTTGAGAAACATGTGATGGTGTCTCTGCGGCTTTCTTATTTGCATACTTCCCAGGGGGCTTTGCTCTAGAATCACTGCGTTGAGAAACACGTGATGGTGTCTCCGCAGTGGATATGTTGATCTCCCTAAGGTCAACAATGCTTGCTTAAGTAGTCTTTTACTAGGCATTGCCCCCACTAGCCAGATTCCTACTCCACACTGATGAGGGGCAAATACCCCGAAACGGCTGTCTGTGGATGGATACCATGTTTGGTATAGGTGGTCTCCTTGACTGGAGACTGCCCTTCCCGTGGTTGTTCCTTCCCGTTGAAAGACCTGGCTAGTTTCCTGCCAGCATTGAGAAACATGTGATGGTGTCTCCGCGGCTTTCTCAATTGATATAGCTAGTTAGACTGACCCAATCTGTAATTAAAGATGCAGGGGGGTTTCCGAGACCGAAGATAGCGAGTTAGGATGTTTATATATTGGTACAGCTGACCAAGTCCGGAGGCCGGGACTTGTTTGTATGTGCATATGCATTCTTGTACGACCTCCTCAGTGACACGGAAGATTTTCACGTGACCAAAGATAGTGAGTTAGGACAATAAAAAATATTGGTGCTGCTGATCAAGTTCGGAGGGAATACGTTTTGTACCCCTTTTCCGTGACGCGGGATACCCTTATTACTATATAGCTGAGGAGTTGCATGCTAGTATAGAGGTGTAGCCTTAAGTTCCGGCCGGGCTTTAACGTACACCGCATAGTCATATTAGTGTAATCCAAACACCACTAAGATAGCAAAAATGTTTAGAACGAAGAAGACAAGGTTAAGAAAGCTGAGGATTCACAGAATGGATTTAGTAAACATTCCTTAGGGAGGGGCACGTGCTGGAGACAGTTCAGCTTTGCATCATGCCCCGGAGATTTTCAGAGTATTTCTTGTTAATTGATGCTGAATTGTTTAACAGAATAACGCAGATATTGCTATCAGAAAGATATATTGAGGTCAAAGAAGTGGATGCGCAAGAAGATGTTGTGTTTTTCTATATGTTACCCGAGTCTGAGGACAGATCTGAGGGTCCTCCGACAGGTTGTTTTGTTGCTGCCCCACAACCTGATCCCCATTCTATTCCCCTGTCTGGAGCTGCTCATAGATGCTGCAGTCCCACCCACTAGACAGTATCCCTTAACTCTTTCCACACCCATACCCCTGGTCCCTCCCATACCTACAATGCCGTCTCTCCCCTCACCGGCCAATCTGACGTCACACTCCCCAATTACCAATCCCCTCCCCTTGGATCCCCCTTTTTTCCCTTAGGACATATAGTGAGTCTTACCCCGAATCTAATGAGGAACAGCCCTCATTTAAATATGTCCCCTTCAACCCCACCCAGTCAGCGGCATTAATCCCCTGCCTGCCTGATCCTGACATTAACCCTATGCGATTTTATAGGAAGACGCTACAGGTCCACCAGTTATATTCAGCTGCTCGGAACGAAAGGATCTAGTTAATCTCACCAAAGTAAAAGCAGGAGATAGTTTTTGGCCCTTAATGAAACACTATCTCACAATGCCCCCAGGCACTGATGACACCATTTTCCAAAGTGGACAACAGTATTGTGCCACTTTAAAAAGATGGGCTCAAGATCAATTTGTGTATACAACCGCGCCGGTGCAGCCCCCACCACAGCCCATGCCCCGACAGGGCCCAAACCCCGTATACATAGCTCCCAATCAACAAAACCAGCAGAGCCAGCAAAAGAATTGTTGGCGTTGTGGTCAGCCCAGTCACTATCTAAGAAAGTGTCACACCCCCAAATCTCAGTGTTTAGCCAGGTACCCTCAAAACCGTAACCAAAACTTGCAACACACAAATCCACAATAAAGGTGTTCCCTGTAGATTCAGTAATGACCTACCTGAAGCCAGGTGTGCTTTTCCCAGAGTATCACAGTATCCCTTTAAATCAGTCCCAGAAGATTTCCCAAGATACTGCCCACAGTCCGGCTGCACCCAGGAGTCTGCCTCAACCTTCCCTAATGACACAGGGGGGAGCCCCGGACTGCTTGTTTCTGTTGCAGTGATTTCCAGTCCCAAGCCATCTATTTTAATGATGCTCTCGCACTCTTGCAGGGATATGTGGGAGGGTATACAGTACGCTGCTAGTTATCACAAGTTGTAAAAGAAGAAAAAAAAAGGTAGTTTCAGCAGATTTACAAAGCTGTTTCTGTCTTATGTACTAACAAGTGCTTTTTCCAGCTGGTAGAGTGGATTTTGTTTAATCCTTAAGAGTTCAACATTTCATAGGAAATTATCAATAGTATTCTGTTGCTATTTAAATAATTAAATTAATTTTGCAGAGAAAAGTATATTTTTTAAAATATACAAATTAGTTTTTTTTTGTTTTTATCGTTATGTTTTTGTTTTGTATTATTTTTGCATACAAACTGCTAATATTGATTACTTTCCTTTTTTTGTAGATACAGAATATCTATGAACCCTGTTGTAAGGTGTCAAAATTTCCCAGTAGAGTATAAGTTATATTTATCGGCTGGTTAATTATATTGTTTACTGTTATAGACCTATATATTTTGCCAAAGTAGCATATAAAAATAAAATGGGAGGAAGTAGATATCTATTACATTTTTCCAGCAGCAGACATATTGGATAGGCTTTAAAGCAGGCTTTAAAGCTGGCTTTTTTTTTTGCAACAGTTATGTCATGTTTATTGGATTATTATGAATGTAGGAATATATGTCTGTTATAGGAATGATCTAATCTATATATTTTTTTGTTTTGTTTTTATAGATGAAACCAGATGGTGGTCGATTCTGCACTGGATATGCTACGGTTTACACAACATGAGGTAGTTAAATTTAAACCACTCTCTCCCCTCCTATTGGTACAGGTGAAAGGGATGTAAGTGCCTCTCTAGATGGGTGGAGCAGAGGTAGGTAAGATAGTCAAAATGTATATATAGGATGTAGATCTTTCCTGTTGTCAAATAAGCTAGGTATGCCAGAAAGAAAGTCTAGATCTGAGCTGATGGAGTCGGATGGAGATCCCCGCACAGGTGCAGCTGACCAAGCAGCAGTGAACGGGTCTAGAGTTGCGGAGTCCTTTACCATGCATAAAGACCATGTTTCAGTAACACTGGTCATGTCAGTGACTTCTGTAACTCCTTGTGTTCTTAAATCTTTACAGGATCAAGTGAACCAATAAGGAGTGGAGTGCGAGACGCAGGGAGCCGGCTGACTGAGGAAGGTCTGTGGATGAAGGGCGCTAAGCTTTCTCTGCCATAAGATCTTTTTTTAATGATGGCCCAAGTAACATGGACTAATATCTGTGACAGTTGGATATCAGTGTGCGCTTTGGTGACGCCAGGGTTCAGTACCCAGGTAGGCAAACTCACCCGGTCTTGTGAAACATGTTTTTAAAACAATGAGGAAAAACTGTAAAGAATCCGTAGTAACACCCTGCACCTGCTCTACCTATTCTTAGAGACTGCAAACTGATTATAGATGTTTATCATGAGCACGTTGTATGCAAGTCTGTGCGTGTTGTGTATATTTATTTCCAGGTTTGGTCAGAGGTTTTCCAGTGCAAAAAACGACGTCATTGCTGAAAATCCATATAATGCAAGTGGTATGTAAAAAAAACAAACTAATAAGTTGTAAATCAATGCCTGTTGTGTTTCTCTTTAGTGTGTGTTGTGTTTCTCTTTAGTAATAAACAGGTTCCAATGTAAAATGTTTTCTTTTTTTGGTCTAGCGCAAAGCACGTATAATTTTCATATGATTAATTAATTAGAGAAATAAATAAGTGTATTTTCTAATTTCAGATTCTAAATCAGACTTAGTAGTATATAGTTTTCGGTCAGGAGACTGATTAATCCTAAAAGGACTTCACGCCCCGCATTGCAGAAGGGTCGATCCACCGGAGCTGCACTAAGCGTCCTGCTCATATTTATCCTTTTCAAAAAGACCTGTATAGTCCCAAACCATCATTGCCAAAACAGTTAGAAAAGAGGATTTAGAGAGCCTTGAGACATGGGAAAGTCCAACTACAAAGGGTGAGGACTTGCCTAGGGGTCCTTGGTCTCAAACTGGTGAAGAAATCCAATTCCCCACTCCACCCATGCCTCAACATTCAGTCAGGCAGGTTTCCCAACAGATCTTTCTTCCTCTTTTCCTAAGGGAACACAGTACCCTTAGTATTTAGAAAAGGTAGAAGTGAGTCAAGGGGGAACTGTTGAGGGTACAAATTGAGTAGTCAAAAATACTTAATTCAGCCATTTTATTGACCCAAAAATGTGGTTTGGTTAATGTAATCTAACCATTTACAAATGTTTTTGTCTCCTACTAACTCATATGAATATATTCAGTGATTTTCCTTAATATAAAATACTAGCTATAGATTCTCTCATCTCGGGAAAAGTTTTGGAAGAGCCTATTCTATCAGGCTGATGTCTCTCCGGTTTAGTCTGCTGAGCACTGGCAGTGACACGTGAGTTGACGTCACATTTTAGAAACCAATGGACCCGACACAACCGAAGCAGAAAGCGGCCGCTATTCTACCCATTATCCCAGAAGGTTTTTTCAAGTCTGCACCAAAAACTGTATACATGAAGTTTTATCATGTTTTGTTGTTTTTTTTATTAAGAGCAGATTATCCAGGTTCACAAAGTAGCCCTAAGGGGACTAGCACTGACCAAGCATCTTCCTTTTTGTTTCATATCCGGAAAGAAGAACCATAGATAATTTGTAGCAAATGTTCTTTTGTTTTTTTGTTTTCTAATTATGTGTTAATTTTTAAATAAGGTCTAGATTCAATTTTTCTTAATCAGGATAATGTGCTCTAATGAGTATAATAGCACCAATCCTAATAGCCTTTATAGATCAAAAAGTTATTTTTAATGTATAAAATAAGTACTTAAGGGGGTGTTAATGTCTGTAGTGTTAAATTAAACCGATATCATGAAAAGCCCGTATATATAGATATGGATAAAATTAAAGTCCCAAAGGCAGTAGGTCACAAATAAGTCCCAAATAATAAAATATATCTAAATAGGGAAAATTGTAAAATTTAAGGTTGATAATATTCACAGATATTTTATTAAGGGGGTCTGTGGAGGTCGACTGAGCTATAGCTTGTTTGTTCTAACATAATAAGAATATCTGTGTATGTAAAAAATCAAAATGTAGATGTAGTTTTATAATTATCTGTCTATGTAGCTATCGCACAGACCAATAGTATAATTCAAAGTTGTATAGTCATGAAGGAGGTAACCAAAGATAATGAAGCCAAAATGTGAAGCTACAAATTTTTATTAGTAGTGTCCACACAGAAAGAATGTTTTAATGAACAGATGTATTGTACAATATGCTGGGAGAAATAGGGGAGTGACACTCCCATAAACTCTGTGTATTATTTTCAAGGTCGAAGTCGCCTTCTGTAATAATTAAGTTTTTTTAATATATAACGAGCTCACTTGGTATCGCTGACTCAAGGAGAGAGCATGTCTGTGTTCTTTGTCCTATATACATTGATATATATATTGGCACTGATATACAGCATATACGGCATCGTCTCTGGATATCCCAAATGAGGACTCCATTAGCAGTCTTCAACGCAAATTCCTCCCTTGACACCAGTAGCTCAACAACTTTCATCGCTCTTGAAGTCTTAAGGTCTGGCGGTTAAACGCCTGAAATGCGGTGTTCCGAGATGCAGGAATTTGAATCTGCACATGTTGCAGCATCTGTGGCAGCACCGCAGAGCCCTGCTGAAATACGTTATGATGTATACCCTGGGCTAACTTGATCCAGAGGTGGTGCAGATCATGCTGCAGGATTGGTGTCAGATCAAGGACCTATGCACCGTTCTACACAGTTTACAAATGTCGACGCAGATGTTTAACAATGGAGATGCCATTCTCAGCGTGACACTTTTGGTCCTCTACATGATGGAGCACACTATAAGCATTATTCGGAGTCAGGTGGTGGGGCAAGAGGAAGGCTCACAGATGGAAAAGGAGAGGTTGGCAACCGGAAGGTTAGGTGGAGGATACAGAGCAGGTTGACTCTCAAACATATAGTAGCCTGAACCACGTTAGACGCCACTCGGATCTGGAGACTGGGAGCCCTGTTAGCGTGACAGGGTCCACAAGACCACCCAGCCCCGGAACTCCCTGTCAACAACACAGGGGCCATTGTGTACGCTGTCCGTGTGCATAGGGTACACACCTGTGGACAGCAGGCGCATCAGCAGCAGCAGGCCTGTTTATGCCACTGGGCTGCACTAGCAGAACTGGTAGGACAGGAGCTGTTCTTAAACGTTCTGCGTTACCAACTGTGGTGGCGGCCTGCATCGATGACCTATCCCTGCCTACCACTGGGCTAAAGCCGCAATGTGTTCAACACATGGAGGTGTGCTGTTTCGTACCATAATAGAAGACTGGGCACCTTCTTGTTGGCCCCCCCAGCCACTTTTATAACCTGGGTCTGCCCTAAACCAGGGTGGACCACAATGCACCTCCTGGAGACAAAAGCAGAGTGACACGTCATGAGTGGCATAGCTAGCGTCCTATTTTTAACCACCACTGGAATGAAGACCTCATGGATGCCACAACCAAAACACCTCAACAGTCATCGTCTGACCAACAATGAGGTGACAAGTAATAGGGGCGAGCCTCTGCAAGCCTGTTGGGAGTGGCCTGGCCAAATTGTCAGGACACCTGATGCCCTGTGGTTTATATGGGCCCCCCACATCAGGGGCAGGGCCAAAGAGTTAATTACCGGACCTAGCCTCTGATGCAGTAAGTGCCTGAGCATGCTCAGTAGCATGAAATACAGTTTCTGAAAATAAGACTATCCGCTTCAGCATGGTGTCTAGGCACAACACAGGACTTAGACCCGGCAGGGAGTGCAAGTACCTGTGCAAAGAGGCTTTTCTCAGTCAGTGTGAAGCCCCACAGGTGTTGTGTTGGTGCATTACCTTCAGGGACTCCACGTGGAGGAAGAGTCTGGTCACACTTAGGTTGCTTCTTTATATATATTTTAGTGACGCCACTCTCGGTATTGCGGTTAGTGGGGACCGCCACTGCAGTGTAAGGGGACACCTGGGGCTGATGTTGGGTGCAGTTAGTTTTAGTGGCCTCCCGAGAGTGAGTCAAGCCCCAGGGCCCTGTGTAAGTGTGTTGAGCCGCAGTTCGCAGAATGTCTCAGGCACAGTCCAAACGAGCATGCGCTGTAGGCCAAAATGAAGACTTAGCCTCAGGGATGACACAGTCAGGCTGAGCATACTCAGTAGGTGAAACACTGGAGTTAGGCTCCGGCTCGGGTCAATCGGCACACGCATGCGCACTGGCTGCCTCTCCACACTTACACGTGGTTGAGAATGCAGCCAGCTGGACAACCCGAGGCACAGCCCTAAATGGCAGCTGACGCCTGGGCGCAACTGGAACCGCAGAAGGTTGCTTGCGTTTACGGCGGCACCAATTCGTAACAACAAATAACAGCTAAAATATCAGGTGTACTTTTTTCCCGTAGATATTCTGATATGATCTTTTTTTCACGGACACGACCATCGTTAACAAAAGTAGACGAGGTACCCAAACAGAAGCTGCTTCAATGGATGTGATGTGCGCAATAAAGTGGGCTCTCCAGCACCACAAGTTCAATATCAAAAATACTACATTCCACAGTGGTGTAAACCCAATCGCACTTGCTTCATAACTGCTCTCAAGTTTCCACCAGCCCTGCTTAATAGGGGGTAACAGAGATGGTTGAGTCTGCAGAGCCGTTCAGTCACACTGTAGCGTGGGAATCAGAAGTCTGCTCTAAAGCTCCAGTGAGTACAGACAAAAGTTCTTATTATTATTATTATTATTATTATTATTATTATTATTAATAATAATATTTATTTATAGAGCACCATTGATTACATTGTGCTGTACATGACAAGGGGGTTACATACAGAATACATATACAAGTAACAATAGACAGACTGGTACAGAGGGCAGAGGACTCAGCCCTTGCGGGATTACATTGTAAAGTATTTTGGGGAGGAGACAGTAAGTGGGGTGTAGGTTGGGCAGAAGCTCCGCACCGTGGTGGTTTCATTTAATGGTCATAGTAATTAATGAACAGATGATTTTTCAGGTTCAGTTTGAAGCTTGCCGGTGTAGCAGATAATCTGATATGTTGAGGCAGCGAGTTATAGGAGACAGGGGAAATGATCTGCACAGATGGCCAGAAGGTTTGTGAGTTGGATCCGGGCCCCGATGAAGAAGGTGCTGATCATAATGTACACCATCATTTCCAAACCATACATCATCCTGGTGGAGACAATGGGTAACATGAGGACGAGACTCAGATACCTGATTGTAACATCAACTTTGCTATTGGGTCAGGTCAGGAAGAGGTTGTCACGGGGGACTCAGGACGAGGGGAATGAAAACACACAGGGTGATGATGAGGTTGGAGACACTACTTAATGTCAAAGCCAATCCATGACGTTAGCAGTGGAAGTGGAGGAAGATGCTACTGACGACGAGTTTACATTGTGTCTTCATGGACAAAGACAAAGTACTGGAAGCACGTCAACAACTGAATCCTCTGCCACAACTCTGCTTATGAGCATAAGTCATGTTGGCTATGCAGTTCGCATGGGCTGTAAGCCTTGCCTAGCCTGGGAATTTTTTGGACATAGCAAAGAATCACCCAAGTCATGTAATCTGTAGCAATCTCTAAGTAGAAGTAAAAAAAATTCAAGTTTGAGTACTACCACCATGAAGTGTCACATGGATATGAATTGATAGCGGGAGGATGTATTGCTCAGCTTTAGTTACTGTCAATGCAACATGCTTATTTGCCGTTCATTGCATGCATTGTTGCAGACTCTAGCGAGTTCTAGCGAGCAAACACTAGTTCATCCTATTCAAAGAGAAATGAGAACAACTTCTGTTACTGGATAGCCTACTACAACGGATTTCTTTGGCAGACGCACATCACTTCAACTTTGAAAAAAGGCTGATAAACAGCAGGTGCTAGAGTGGATGGCAAGAGCTGCATCAAGTGGCCTCTCCTCCTCTTCCTGCACCTCAACATCACACATGCTTCATTCCCCAGAGTTGCCACCGCAATTACACTTGTTTGCGCCTGTGTCACAAATCTCCAAATGACAAACTGACTGTGGGGAATGTTTGAATCTTAAAATGGCTGAAAGCATATTGTTGGTTTCAAAATTAAAATGGCTGCTGAAAGTACATGGTATGTTTAAATTTTAAATGTCTGACTGAGAATGTTGTGTGTTCGAATTGAAATCCAAATTGGTGGCCAAGGCATGGTTAAGACAAAGACAGGAAGTGAGTGGAGGATGCATGAGTTAACCAGAAGACCATAGGTTGTGTGAATATCTGAGCAAAAGATGGGGTGGACTAGTACATACTCAGCCAGAAAAATTAGTGTTTTTATTTATAACTGGACCAGGATGTGTATGTATATATATGGTATATATATTTATGTGTATATATATATATACACATACATATATATCTGTGGTCATTTCTCCTCCCTCCACATGCTCCTACAGTCCTAACAAAGAAATGTGGGGTTGCTGTAAAGGACACTTAAGATAGACATTTTCCCTTATTCAAAGAGATCCACTATGCAGGTTAAATTGAAGTAGATGACTTGGGACAGTCATAAAAAGACTTTCTTATTAGTAGGAGATTAGATAAAATGTGTATTTGCCATGTGATTTTAAGGGAGCAATGTTAAAGTCAATTGAAATATTGGATATGATAGATTAAAAAGAGCAATAAAAGATAACCTTATATAAATGTCCATTGGAGGAAGATGTGATGATAAAAATAAATAAATAAAACATATTTCCATAGAGTGAATAAATCCTGAGAGTTACATGTTTTAAAATATCCAAGGGAATAGAGGGATTGTAACTTGTTAACTTGTGTACTTCTACCTCTGTACAAGTCACTAGTGCGACCGCACTTAGAATACTGTGTACAATTCTGGTCACCGATATATAAGAAGGACATAGCTGAACTGGAGAGGGTGCAGAGAAGAGCGACCAAGATTATTAGAGGAATGGGTGGGCTGCAATACCAAGACAGGTTATTAAACTTGGGGTTATTTAGTTTGGAAAAACGAAGGCTTAGGGGGGATCTAATCACAATGTATAAATATATGAGGGGACAGTACAGAGACCTTTCCAAAGATCTTTTTACACCTAGGCCTGCGACTGGAACACGGGGGCATCCGCTATGTCTTGAGGAAAGAAGGTTTAATCATAATCACAGACGAGGATTCTTTACTGTACGAGCAGTGAGACTATGGAACTCTCTGCCGCATGATGTTGTAATGAGTGATTCACTACTAACATTTAAGCAGAGCCTGGATGCGTTTCTTGAAAAATGTAATATTACCAGTTATGTATATTAGATTTTATGACAGGGTATTGATCCAGGGAACTAGTCTGATTGCCGGATGTGGAGTCAGGAAGGAAATTTTTTCCCCATTGGAACTTGTTTGCCACATTGGGGTTTTTTTTTGCCTTCCTCTGGATCAACATGTTAGGCTACGGGTTGAACTAGATGGACTTAGAGTCTCCCTTCAACCTTAAAAACTATGATACTAGAGGAAAAAAGTTTGCTTTTGGCTTCAAGGAGAGGAGCAAAATACAGGTTTTCTCAGCTTGTAGGACAAGTAGGACAAAGAACGTGGTCTCACCTCACAGGGAGGGATAGTCCTATCTATTGTTTATCAAAAGGACAAAAGAAAAAAAAAATATTGGAGCATAGGAGTCTGTTTATTCAGATAGTTTTCTATGGAGAATCAGCATTTTATGGTGATTTGCTTTTAAAATTCATTTTTATTTCACACATCTGTTCCCAGATGGCCAGTATTTATATGTCCTAGATTTTTCCCCCTCTATGGACATAAAGAAGTTATAGTATACATGGTCAGATTTATCACAGAGATGCCGACAATTCCCTGATCATGTCCTCAATTTTGCAAATATGAACGCCTCTATATCCAGAGGTTGTATTGTGTTAGTAATAATAATAATAATAATAATAATAATAATAATCTAGTTTATTATTAATGATAATAATTTAGTTTAAGATATGTAGATAATTTATGGCATTCAGTCTTTATGATATTTAATGTCTTGAATCATCTGTTTTCTTTTTGTAGAAAAAAAGATCACAATGCAGATTTCTGTGGTTCAAGTGAAGGTTGAAAAGCCATTGAAATGGTTTTCAATTATAAAGTTACAGATAACATAATATTTATGGTGTTCCCGGTTAGGTACAATCTAGACACAATGTTACTTTCTTATGCACTAAAAGTAGAATTCCAGTGCCACACACTTTTTGAATCCTGTTATGCTTTAGATAATAGTTTCAAAAAGGGGGGTAAAGATAATGTGAAAAGTCAGTCACCTATTTTTACTTTAATTTGTTCACTGATTGAGTTTCTTATATTTTTATCTGTAAAGAGGATCCAGCAGACATACATACTTCTCATGATTGCTCTGATGTAAAAAGAAATGGCAGTGTGTGAACATGTCTCAGATGAGACCATTGCTAATGCAGATTTTGAGGTTTTTGATAGATGGATCCAGATATCAAGATGCTGGTTGATTATAGACTGGATATGCTGAGGTTATGCAACATAAGGTAATACAAATTGAACCACTCGCTCCTCTCCCATCGGAACAGGAGAAAGAGATGAAGATTTGCAATCACTGTGGTACATACAGTGGGAAGGTGTAAGATAGTCAAATGTGGATATAGGCAGCAGAACTTTTTTAGTGTGACATGATACACCTATAAAGACCATAAAGTGTGTATGAGCCCAGGTGAAGGCTCTCCAGTTATCAGATGAGCCTGGTGCAGTGGACAAAAAGCTCACATCTGAGTCGACTGATGGAGCCGGTGACTGATGGAGCAAGAGGGGATTTTCGCACAGAAGAAGCTGACAAGGAAATAGTGAACAGGACTAGAATTGAGAGTATTTTAGCAATGTAGACCAGTATAATACCTTGGTGGCATTGTTGAGGATAAGAATTGAGTAACCAAAAATACTTAATTCAGCCATTTCATAGACTCAGGTATATAGTTTAGTAGATGTAAACTAACACACATATTTATGAATGCTTCTGTTTTTTACTAATAAATATATATATATATATATATATATATATATATATATATATATATATATATATATATATATATATAGTCAGGGCCAGAAATATTTGGACAGTGACACAAGTTTTGTTATTTTAGCTGTTTACAAAAACATGTTCAGAAATACAATTATATATATATAATATGGGCTGAAAGTGCACACTCCCAGCTGCAATATGAGAGTTTTCACATCCAAATCGGAGAAAGGGTTTAGGAATCATAGCTCTGTAATGCATAGCCTCCTCTTTTTCAAGGGACCAAAAGTAATTGGACAAGGGACTCTAAGGGCTGCAATTAACTCTGAAGGCATCTCCCTCGTTAACCTGTAATCAATGAAGTAGTTAAAAGGTCTGGGGTTGATTACAGGTGTGTGGTTTTGCATTTGGAAGCTGTTGCTGTGACCAGACAACATGCGGTCTAAGGAACTCTCAATTGAGGTGAAGCAGAACATCCTGAGGCTGAAAAAAAAGAAAAAATCCATCAGAGAGATAGCAGACATGCTTGGAGTAGCAAAATCAACAGTCGGGTACATTCTGAGAAAAAAGGAATTGACTGGTGAGCTTGGGAACTCAAAAAGGCCTGGGCGTCCACGGATGACAACAGTGGTGGATGATCGCCGCATACTTTCTTTGGTGAAGAAGAACCCGTTCACAACATCAACTGAAGTCCAGAACACTCTCAGTGAAGTAGGTGTATCTGTCTCTAAGTCAACAGTAAAGAGAAGACTCCATGAAAGTAAATACAAAGGGTTCACATCTAGATCCAAACCATTCATCAATTCCAAAAATAGACAGGCCAGAGTTAAATTTGCTGAAAAACACCTCATGAAGCCAGCTCAGTTCTGGAAAAGTATTCTATGGACAGATGAGACAAAGATCAACCTGTACCAGAATGATGGGAAGAAAAAAGTTTGGAGAAGAAAGGGAACGGCACATGATCCAAGGCACACCACATCCTCTGTAAAACATGGTGGAGGCAACGTGATGGCATGGGCATGCATGGCTTTCAATGGCACCTGGTCACTTGTGTTTATTGATGACATAACAGCATACAAGAGTAGCCAGATGAATTCTGAAGTGTACCGGGATATACTTTCAGCCCAGATTCAGCCAAATGCCGCAAAGTTGATCGGACGGCGCTTCATAGTACAGATGGACAATGACCCCAAGCATACAGCCAAAGCTACCCAGGAGTTCATGAGTGCAAAAAAGTGGAACATTCTGCAATGGCCAAGTCAATCACCAGATCTTAACCCAATTGAGCATGCATTTCACTTGCTCAAATCCAGACTTAAGACGGAAAGACCCACAAACAAGCAAGACCTGAAGGCTGCGGCTGTAAAGGCCTGGCAAAGCATTAAGAAGGAGGAAACCCAGCGTTTGATGATGTCCATGGGTTCCAGACTTAAGGCAGTGATTGCCTCCAAAGGATTCGCAACAAAATATTGAAAATAAAAATATTTTGTTTGGGTTTGGTTTATTTGTCCAATTACTTTTGACCTCCTAAAATGTGGAGTGTTTGTAAAGAAATGTGACAATTCCTACAATTTCTATCAGATATTTTTGTTCAAACCTTCAAATTAAACGTTACAATCTGCACTTGAATTCTGTTGTAGAGGTTTCATTTCAAATCCAATGTGGTGGCATGCAGAGCCCAACTCGCGAAAATTGTGTCACTGTCCAAATATTTCTGGACCTAACTGTATATATATTGCATATTTAGTGATTTTCCTTAACACAGTATATATCAGCACATGTAATTTTAAAGATGGCTGCTGCATCCTGGACAACTCCCAAAGAAGATGATGAACAAAGGAATTCCTAAAGTTTTGACTGACCAATCCAGCAGAGATTATGCTAATTCCTATATGTCTTGAAGCCTCGACCTATGATACTTGATTGGACTAAACTTTTGTTTACAGCCTTTTACTTCTTGGTCCTATAGGGGCTATGTCTAAGAATAAAGTTCAGTTGCTCAGCGTCTGTCGTGAGAGAGAGAGTCATAATTGATTCAACTAATTGTTATTCTTTCTCGCTGTCCACACACGACAATATAATTTGGAACAGCAGTCAGATCCAGAGAGACTGTTTGAGTCTCATTTTAACCTCAACAGCATCTGTCACGCCCATGACATTTTTCACTCCTTGTGTTCTTAAATCTCTATAGGAACAAGCGATTCAGCAAGGAACAGAGTGTGAGATGCAGAGAGCCAGCTGACTGAGGAAGGTCTGTGGACCAAGGACTTTAAGCTTTTTCTGCCATGAGCTCTCTACTCAGTGATGGCCCAGGTATCCCATGGACTAATGCATGTGACAAATAACGTTATAAGTGTTGTGGTGGTCAAGGTCTGGGTGGCACCAGGGCTCAGTACCCATGTGGCCAGACACTCCCAGCCTTGTAAGACTTGTGCTAAATATAAGGTAGAAAAACTGTAAAGATTCTGTAGAAACATAGCCCTCATCTGCTCTACTGCTCCAGAGATTGCAGATTAGTCATATAAACCTACACATGGTTTGTATGAGATTGTGCGTGTTGTGTGAATTTCTTTTCAGGCTTGCTCTGAAACATATCCAGTATGGAAAACGTTAATGCTGAAAACTCATGATTGTGGTGGTATGGAAAAATGGATTTCCAAAGAATTGGCAAAAATGCATATTTTATAGCAGAGGTCATTCTCGAGATCTTACAGTATCTGGGGATTAGCAGCTTTGCACCCTCCACACCCTCCACAGAGCTGTGGGAAGAAGGAAAGGCCGAATGGAACATTAAAATGTGACAATCCACAAGATAATGGTGGATGCTAGCAAATCATGTAACAAATGCTTGTTTTCCTTTTCTTAATAATTAGATTTCCATATAATACTTTTAGTTTATCAGCTAGAACATGGTTCTATTTCTCATAGATACTACAGATACAGTGTGACATCCTGACCAGTGATGTACGAGCCTTATGCAACTGCCTATACATTATGATAGACATGTGTATTCTCCAATTCAAGGTCCTAAATCAGTAACAGGAGCACATAGTCTCAAGCCAGGAGACTGGGTGATCCCAAAAAGACGAGATCGATGAGCCAATATAAGATGGACCAATCCAGCTTCTCCTGACCACAGCAACTTCCATGAAGCTTGAGGGAAACCCCCATCTGGACACAACATGTGCTATAAAAAGTCATCTTACCAGCAGAATGAGGGTCACAACACAAATTGTGCTGGATTATCTCACATATGACCTTATAGAAAATATCTAGATTGGGGATACACAGTAAATAACCAAGATAAGGGAACAATGGGTACAGGAATATTACACGAATAAAGACTCATGATGGTAAAAATATTATCTGACCTGAATCAACCAATTAGTTTTAGGGTTTAGGAGACTTTTTAAGGAACACACACACCTGTTTATAACTGGTATCGTCTTATTTGTTGGTATTTGAAGCTGTTAAAGTGCTGCTCTGACTTATTGAAGGTAATCAGATCCATGTTTAAGCAGGCCCAGACTGGCCATAGGCAATTCTGGCAAATGCAGATGGACCAGTCCCTGTAGTGGGCGGTGCCTGTAGTGGGCCACTCCATCTGCAGTCACCGCCACTCTGCTCAGCAGTGTTAAGGCCGGGCAGCATTATCTGCCATGCGCATACCAGCAGGAGGCAGTGCGCTGCACTGTGACGGCCCTGCTGTGTGACAGTGTGCCTGGCATGCACACACTGCTGAGGATGGGGGGAAGGGCGGAGTCAGTGACCGCAGCTTCCTCCTTCCTATTCAAATGTACTTGCGTCTCTCAGACGTAAATACATTTGAACAATGTAACGCTGGGCCTTGGCCCTGCCCCCGACGTGCAGAAATGTGATGGAATCAGCACCTTGCTAATGTCATCACAGTGCTGCAGGCACCACACAGGACACATCAGGCAGCGGTAAGCGCTCCATGGAGGAGCTGAAGATAAAAAGTTTAATTAATGGAGATGAGTGGGGAGAAGCTGATGGCATATAATGTGGGAACATTTGTGAAGGAACACAGCTTTGTGACAGGTAGGGGTGGTTACTGTATTCTGAAAAAAGGGGGGGCTGTGTGTGGTGATGGGGTAGTGTATTTTGTGTGTGTGTAGGGGGTGATGAGGGTGCATTGTATTGTGTGTGTGGTGGGGATTACAAAAGAGCAGTTTGGCTGGAATATTTTGGAGAAGGCCAATATGGGGGGATATTATGAAGAGAGGCAGTGTTGGGGTATGTGACGCCCTGGCAAAAACAGGTAGTCACAAAGTTATACATCCTCCTTGTTACCACCAGAAACCCACGCTTAGGCATAACACACAGCCATTAAACCCTAGCCACCCCCACATAATAATATGGACACACCAGTGGGCGGGATCAGGTGGATGAGAACGCCCACTTAGGGGTCCCAGGGGTCCCTGAGGTGTCAGAGGTGGGAAGACAACAGATCAGTAGAGTGAGTCGAGTAGTCAAGTTCTGACAGTGGAAGCTGACAGTTGAGTGAAGTGGAAGTGAAGTGCTGACAGTATAGTAGTCAGGGGTAGGAGCCCTTGGACTACCTGGCTAGGTGGCAGACAGTAAACAGGGCCACAGGCGACAGAGATCCGGTCACTGGAGACCTAAAGTGGAGCGGGGCAGGGTTGTAGCCCGCCGGTGCCGACAGCAGGAATCCGGTCTGGAGGCCTTGCACAGTCGGCGTGCCTGGACCCTAGGGTGAAGAAGGTTGCAAACCCCTCTCCAATTAACCAGCCGGGGACAAGGTTCCAGATGTTGTTCCATTAACTGCCCAGATAGAGCGAAACAGAAGCCCAACACGGGGCATAGGGTGTCCGCCAGAACCCACTGAGATCTGAAGGATCAGCTTTCATGGGCCACAGCTCCCAACACATACAGAACCGGGAGTGGACTTCTTCGTTCCATGTGAAGTCGTCCAAAAGGAAAGAAAACACAAAGTGCAGGAGGAAGGGATATCTGTTCACTAACCTAGGTGCAGGAACCAAATGCACCCTCCTAAGGCGGCCGGCCACAGGCAACTTGGTTTACTACTGGACTTGTGTGAAATTACTGAACTGTCAGTACACCATTGTCACCCGTCCGGCCCGGCGCGCCACCTCCAGCAGCCATCACTCTCGTGTTCGATCCATGGGCCCCATGACTACACCTCCCCTACCCGTAGAGGGGATCCCATCTTGCTGCCCCGCTCCATCAACCCCTGGCGCCTCCATCACCAGGCAGCAGCGGTGCCACCATCCCTCACCGCAACTCACGGGTGGAGTCACAGACACATCAACCTCCCTTGTAAATATCCCCTTTCCGACGGTTGTGAGGACGGGTGGCCATGAGAGCTCAGGTCCGGACACCACTCGAGCTGTAGCAGTAACCCGGATCCAAGCAGGCCCCCGAGGGAGAATCGGCAAAGGCCCCTGCCCGCAACAACCTGAACCTGGCATCACAAACAGGATTCCTACCCCATCTGTAGATGATGTGCGCCTTGCTGTGAATTCAGTGAACTGTTAAAAATTTTGAACTGCCGCCATCTTGCCCGCCATCTTTGGTGCCAAAACATCAACGCTGTCATCTTCTTCCCTCAAAAAGGCGCAAAGTTGAAGCCCCGCCCTCCCTGGGAACGTGGGCGGAAGCTGGTGACTAGAGATGAGCAAACCGGTCGCGGTGCGGCTCGAGTTCGGTTCGCCGAACGGACGTCTCGTTCGAGTTCGGTTCGGCGAACGTTCGACGAACCGAACTCGAACCGCATAGGAAACAATGGCAGGCATTCACAAACACATAAAAACACCTAGAAAACACCCTCAAAGGTGTCCAAAAGGTGACAAACAACTCACAACACAACACAAGCACATGGGAAAGTGACAAGGACATATACTCATGCGAAAACAAAAGAGCAGGACAAGGAAAAAGAGAAGGAGACACAGATATAGGCATGGCACGCCCTTCTAAAATCATGTAAAAGACCGCAAGGTGACTCCAAGCGGAGTCTCCCTTTTTTCCAAAAATTGGGCCACACACACACCCACCCATTCAGTGGCAGCACTTGTGCCCCAGTTGTACACTTCACAGCTAGATTTGCATCAAGCACATTCAAAAATACACCATACTTAACCGTCTCTAGGATGACACCGGGGTAGGTAGCAAAGTCTTTCCTGATCCCAGCGCTGTGTATCTTGGATCATTTTTAAAAACAATGTAAGCAAGTGTTACTCCAAGCGGAGTCTCCCTTTTTTCCAAAAATTGGGCCACACACACACCCACCCCTTCAGTGGCAGCACTTGTGCCCCAGTTGTACACTTCACAGCTAGATTTGCATGAAGCACATTCAAAATACACAAGCATTTACTCTCCCCAGGATGGCACAAGGGTAGTAAATTCCTTGTGAATCCATGACTTGTTCATTTTGATGAACGTTAGTCTGTCCACATTGTCACTGGACAGAGGCATGCGCTTATCTGTCAGCACACACCCAGCAGCACTGAAGACACGTTCAGAGACAACGCTGGCAGCTGGACACGACAAAATCTCCAATGCGTAAGTGGAGAGCTCTGGCCATTTTTCAAGATTTGAAGCCCAAAATGAGCAAGGCTCCATTTGCAAAGTGATGGCATCGATGTTCATTTGGAGATACTCCTGTGTCATCCTCTCCAGCCGTTGACTATGTGTCAGACTTGTTGTCTCTGGTGGCCTTGCAAAGGAGGGTCTAAAAAAATTATGAAAAGATTCAATAAAATTGCTGTTACCAGCACCAGATACGGTGCTACTGGTACGGGTAGACTGTTGAAGATGACGAGACCGACCCATGTTTGTCAAGTTACAACTGGGAGATTCACTCCCTGCACCTGCACGGTTGTTTGGTGCAAAAGCCGAGCTAAGATCGAGTAACAGCTTCTGCTGATACTCCTGCATACGTGCGTCCCTTTCTATGGCTGGAATTATGTCACAAAATTTGGACTTGTACCGGGGATCCAATAGTGTGGCAAGCCAGTAGTCATCATCACTTCTAATTTTGACAATACGAGTGTCATTTTGTTGGTAGTGCAGCAAGAAGGCGCTCATGTGTCTTGTGCAGCCATGCGGACCAAGTCCACGCTGTGTTTGTGGCATAGAGGTGCTAACCGTTCTTTCTTCCTCTAACATCTCCCCCAACCTCTTTCAACTGAAATTTGACCAAGGTCTCCCTCATCCGCTGAGTCTTCCATGTCCATGGACAGTTCGTCCTCCATTTCTTCATGTTCTCCTGCACATTCCTCAACATTTCGCCTGCTACCATGCGCCCTTGTTGATCCCTGTCCCCCATGGTGCCATGCTTGCCGGGTTGGTGATGATGAACGTCTGGACCTTGGTGATGTTGTTGTGTCTTGCGCATATGAAGCCTCCTGTAGTTCCTCCCCTTCCTGTTGTCCCACCCCCTGACTCCGAATAGTGTTTAGCGTGTGCTCCAGCATGTAAATGACTGTAATTATCATGCTGATAATGGCATTGTCAGCGCTAATTATATTCGTCGCCATGTCGAAACTGTGCAGAACGGTGCATAGGTCCTTGATCTGAGACCACTCCATCAGGGTGATCTGCCCCACCTCTGCATCTCGTTGGCCCAGGCTATACATCATGACGTATTGCACCAGGGCTCGGCGGTGCTGCCACAGTCGCTGTAACATGTGGAGAGTCGAATTCCAGCGTGTCGGCACATCGCATTTCAGGCGATGAACCGGCAGGCCGAAAGACTTCTGGAGCGATGCAAGTCGCTCAGCTGCGGTGGATGAACAGCGGAAGTGAGCTGACAGTTTTCGTGCCCTGGTCAGAAGGCCATCTAGGCTGGGATAGTGTGTTAAAAATTGCTGGACAACAAGGTTCAACACGTGAGCCATACAAGGCACGTGTGTCACCTTGCCCAGGCGAAGGGCCGCACCCAGGTTTGCAGCATTGTCGCACACGGCCTTACCAGGCTGCAGGTTGAGTGGAGACAACCATTTATTAAACTCAGTCTCCAGAGCTGCCCACAACTCAGCCGCTGTGTGACTCCTATTTCCAAGACATGTCAAGCTAAAGACCGCCTGATGCCGTTGCGCTCTGCTGCCAGCATAGTAATGAGGGGTGCGTGATTCCTTCTGCGCAGTGAGAACACTGGTGGCCTGACCAGGCAGGCTTGGTGCGGAGGTGGAGGACACAGACGAGGTGGAGGAGGCAGAAGCAGTGGCGGAACTTGGACAGACAGAGGATTGACACACAAGTCGTGGGGACGGCAAGACTTGTGCAGCAGACGCTTCACCATCTATCACCATAGTTACCCAGTGCCCAGTCAGCGACATGTAATGTCCCTGTCCATGTTTACTGTTCCAAGTATCGGTGGTGAAATGCACCCGTTCACACACAGAGTTTCCCAAGGAAGCGGTGATGTTGTGTGCGACATGCTGGTGTAGCGCGGGCACACCTTTCTTAGAGAAGTAGTGGTGACTGGGCATCTGGTACTGGGGCACAGCGACAGACATAAGGTCTCTAATATCCTGTGTGTCCACCAGGCGGAAAGGCAGCATTTCGGTAGCCAAGAGCTTACAGAGGGATAAAGTTAACCTCTTAGCTTTGTCATGGGTCGCAGGAAATGGCCTTTTATTTGTCCACATCTGAGGGACAGAGATCTGGCTGCTGTGTGTAGACGGTGTTGAGTAGGGTGTCCCTGGAAAAATGCAGGTTTGTGAGGAAAGTGCAGGCGTAGACATTAAGTTGCCTTCATCCAACGTTGGTGCTATCGATGTCTGAGGGAGCTGTACACACGCACTTATTTCCCCTTCCAAACCAACTGACGACCTACCAAGCAAACTGCCTGTTGCGGTTACAGTGGTGGAAGTTGTGCGTGGAAAACCAGGTGTGACAGCTGTCCCCACAGTCCTAGAAGATGAAGAGCGCGCGGATGCACTGGAAGGGGCAGGCCGTGGATGGTTCGCTCCTCTAGGCCGCATTGCAGCACGGTGAGCTTCCCACTGGGACATATGATATTTATTCATGTGACGATTCATGGAAGAAGTTGTCAAACTGCTGAGGTTTTGCCCTCTACTAACAGAATAACGACAAATTTTACAGATCACATAATTTGGGCGATCTTTTTCTATGTCAAAAAAGGAACAGGCAAGGTGTTACGGTTGCTGCGAGCACTGGAGACTATGTCCAGATTTCTTGCTACTGCACATGTGCGAGCGCTGGAGACTAAGTCCAGATTTATTGCTACTGCACATGTGCGAGCGCTGGAGACTAAGTCCAGATTTCTTGCTACTGCACATGTGCGAGCGCTGGAGACTAAGTCCTATCTTGGAGCCATTGCACATGTGCGGGTGACATCATCGCTGACACGAGGTCACATGTCTCTGACACCTTCTATGCCGATTGGTCGCTGGTCATGTGCTTGTGACGCCTTGCTCGATGATAGGCCAGCATGACGTCACTCTTGTCGTTCTGGCAGCCGATTGGCTCTGGTGTCCTCCATCTTGGATGAGGCACAGAGTCTATATAAGACCCTGACACACGCCGCATGGCGCTCAGTCCTCTTGGTTCATGCATGAGGGTAGACGCCCTGTGCACGTTCCTCTAGGCATTCCTCTGTCTATGCAAGGTGAGCGCTACCGGCAGGGTAGCGTTCTTATACCTTACAGCTTCGGCTGCTGTCCGTATCCTTACCTCTTAGGGGAGCGGACATAGGCAGGTGCCTGAGGCACATGGTCTGGCTGGGCCTTGTGATTCGACTCGTAGGTGGACGTTGCCGCTAGGGTAACGTTCCTTATACTGCGTCTGGCAGTTGTTCGTATCCTCGCACACTAGGGGAGCGAACAGAGGTAGGAGCTTTGTGCGGCTTACGCTGCTGTTCGTCTCTTTTGCACCACTAGAAGAGCGGACCTAGGCAGGTGCCATATCTAGTGGTTCGTGTCCTCGCACACTAGTGGAGCGAACGCAGGTAGGAGCTTTGTGCGGCTTACGCTGCTGTTCGTCTCTTTTGCACCACTAGAAGAGCGGACCTAGGTAGGTGCCATTTCGCACACATTGCCTTTGTCTCTGTGATTATTAACAGAGATCATTCCACACACCCTCCAAGTAAGGGAGGAATTGCTTTACTTACTTATTATATCCTTCTGTGAGATAACAGAGGTATTGCACTCTGCCATAGTCTGCAGCAGAGTCTTTGCACGGTGGACCCTGACTGTCTGATACTCCTTTAAGTTATTATCAGACAGCCCCCCGTAACACAAGGCTTAGAGGGCATGCGACCTGCTGAGCCCCCCCGACTGGTGCTCAGAGGCAGAGTGGTGGCTGATGATGCAGTTGTAGACGTGCTACCAGTGCTCCGACTCTGTCCAAGAAGGCGCAAGGTAACTTCGTCGTCGGTTTCATCCTCCTCCACCACCTCTTTTGACCTCCTCGAGTGCCTGACTGTGGGTTGATAGTAGGTGGGATCTAGAACTTCATCATCAATTGTTGTGTTTGCACTCCCCTCACCCTCATACCGAGCCTTTTCTTGCCCTGACCGAATATTTAAGTTGTCATCCCAATCTGGTATCTGCGACTCATTGTCATCAGTATGTTCCTCATTGTCTATAACCACAGGTGTTAGAGTTTGTGACAAAGGGTCAACATTATGCTCAGAAACTTGATCCTCACGGCCTGAATCAGAGTCACAAAGGTTCTGGGCATCACTGCAGACCATTTCCTGGTCTGTACTCACTGTAGCTTGGGAGCAGACCTCTGATTCCCAGGCTATAGTGTGACTGAACAGCTCTGCAGACTCAGCCATCTCAGTTCCACCATACTGTGCAGGGCTGATGGAGACTTCAGAGCTGGGAGAAAGCAAGTTTGATTGGGATGACAACTCAGAGGACTGGTGTTTTTTGAATGCGGTAGTTGAGGTGGCTGAAGGGCACTTGCTGGACCACTTGAGATCCATTCAAGCATTTTCCTTCTTTGGCCATCATCTACCTTTGTTCCTGTTGTTTGTGTCCGTAAAAAAGGGAGCACATCGGATTGTCCACGGTAAGTAGTAGACATCTTACTTTTGCTGGTAGATGGTCTATCTTCAGCAGATGTTAATGGAGCTTTGCCACCTTCCTTACGGACAAACCCTTTTTTTCCTTTTCCAACACGCCTCTTCCCCTTTCCACCAGCATCTGTCATTTTGCCACTCATGTTGATTGCGACAAGATTGTGCACTTAAAATGTGGTAGTAAAAATTGAGGGGTGGTGTAGATTGCAGCGGTGGTCTAGCTTTATTAACAGCAGAATAATTAAGAATAAATATCCCTGACAATGCAACTACGGTCCTTAAACTGGCAGCATAAATTGCTAGTATAATGGCTTAGTAACAATGAGTTGGAGTGTGCAATGCAGGCAGATGTGCTGCAAATATCTTTGCACTAGTGGGACAATACAGAAGTCCAACAGCCACGTTTAGGATGCCACTAAGTTCACTCAGTGTTTGCTAGTATAATGGCTTAGTAACAATGAGTTTAAGTGTGCAATGCAGGCAGACGTGCTGCAAATATCTTTGCACTAGTGGGACTATACAGAAGTCCAATAGCCACGTTTAGGATGCCACTAAGTTCACTCAGTGTTTGCTAGTATAATGGCTTAGTAACAATGAGTTTGAGTGTGCAATGCAGGCAGAGGTGCTGCAAATATCTTTGCACTAGTGGAACACTAATGAAGTCCAACAGCCACTTTTAGGATGCCACTAAGTTTACTCAGTGTTTGCTAGTATAATGGCTTAGTAACAATGAGTTTGAGTGTGCAATGCAGAGGTGCTGCAAATAGGTTTGCACCAGTGGGACACTAATGAAGTCCAACAGCCACTTTTAGGATGCCACTAAGTTTACTCAGTGTTTGCTAGTATAATGGCTTAGCAACAATGAGTTTGAGTGTGCAATGCAGAGGTGCTGCAATAATCTTTGCACTAGTGGGACACTAATGAAGTCCAACACCCACTTTTAGGATGCCACTAAGTGTACTCAGTGTTTGGTATTATAATGGCTTAGTAACAATGAGCTTGAGTGTGCAAAGGGCAGGAGGGTACAGTGGCAGGGTTGTGGGTCTGGGTAGAGGAAAGGAAGCCTGCCTTTCTATCCCTCCTAATGGGGAAATGCCACGAGGAAATTCCTGACTTTAGCTAAACAGCTGTCATCTTGTGTAGCTGTTAAAATCTGTTTTCACGGACCTGACTGTCACCTATGGCTCTGACCCTGCCGGTAGTAGCCCTTAAAAGGACTAATAGAAACTTCTATCCCTATTCTGTATAGCGCTGTGTATAGAGCGTACACAGCAGTATCGGAGACAGGAGCTACGCCAGCGGTGACTGACACCAAGACGCAGAAGGCAGATAATGGCGTGCTGGAGGAAAATGTCCATTTTAATAATGCATGGACATGTGACATGGACATCCTATCACACATGCCGTTGCTTCTCTGGCTAAAAGTCCACTTAGCTGTGTGTGTGTCTGGGATTGGCTGACATGCTGGCCTGCCCCATTGCACGGCCGCGCTTATGGAAGGAAGACAAGGGAAAAAAAAAAAATGGCGATCGCCATTATCCAAACAGCAGTGTGAGTCACAGAGTGACTTACACTATTACAGCGGAAAGCCAGCTAGGAATTAGCTTGTCTTTTTGCTGCTAGAACAGAACCGTTCTCGAACGTATCTAGAACTATCGCGCTTTAGCAAAAAGCTCGAGTTCTAGTTCGATCTAGAACAGCCCCCAAAATCACTCGAGCTGCGAACTGGAGAACCTCGAACCGCGAACCGCGCTCAACTCTACTGGTGATTCCCAAGACAGGAAGCGCAAAGGACAGTGGGTCCCGTGAGACAACTGTCGATAAACAAAGGGGGAAAGACCAGAAAGATGTCGGCACCTGATGGCGATGGTGGAGCGTTGGCTCATGGGGCTGCACAAGATAACGGAGAAGCAGCAGGCCCCGCTCCAGTCGCATAGCCGCGGAGCCTGTGGTCCAGCAGTTACGCAAGTGATGCCGATCACCTTACCTTAGGTGCCTGGCACTGCCTGGCTACCCCAGTATGATGGCCGACCCGATGCTTGCATGTATTCAAGAAGAAGATATGTACCGTTCTTGACATGTACACCATGACCGGCGTTGCCAAGCAAGAAGTAGAAGCTTGAAGTGATGAGGACCGGGTCTCGGTAGCCGCCATCTTTGACAAGCTGCAAGTAGCCTTTGAGACCCGCACGGAAGCCGAATTAAAAATGCAGTTTTACAATTGCCAAAAAAAGCCGGATGAGAATATTAGGTTTATATCAACATTTAATTACGAATGGTCTACAATCAGGGCCAATCTGAGCAAACACTGGCCAATCTTGAAAATTGAACCGCCCTTACAGTCTCATTTATCGGATAGACCATTAATGACCTCAAGGAGGAGTAAAAACGTGGGAGATTTGATGACATAAAGTCATTATATTCCTAAAATTACCAGTCTATTTGGTTCCAGTGAGCCATTACGGGGCTGCTACCCCTGCGGTTAATGCCTGGCATGTGCCAATATCCTACGTTCTAACTCATTTAATACAGCAGATGGCACATGTGTTTTCTCTATCAAGGAGTACATTACATGTAAAAGTACACACGTGGTGTATTACGCCACGTGTGACTGTTCCAAGATCCCCATTGGGTTAACATCCAGAGAACTCAAATTGAGAGTTCGAGAACACGTGCGGGATATAGGCGCAGCCAAAACAACCAGAGATGTCACGACCCTAAAAACCTTACCCCGTCATTTTAGGGACTATCACAACTGTGACACTAAATCCCTCAGGATAAGGGGCATTGACGTATTTAAAGGGGGAATTAGATGTGGTAAACTCAAAAAAATCTTAGCCCAAAGAGAGGCATACTGGATAGTGACCTTGGGCTCCTTGGTACCAAATCGACTGAAAGAGACATTAAGTTTTGCCCCATTTTTGTGATGTCTTTCCTTGTGCATTTCCAGTTCTCTGTTTTCCTGGCATCAACTTTAACATTGAATACTGATGCATTTCATACATCATAGTATTGAAGGGAGACTCTAAGGCGGGCTTTGCAAGTTGCGACATTGCAAGCCGATGCTGCGATGTTGCACGCGATAGTCCCCGCCCCCGTCGCAGGTACGATATCTTGTGTTAGCTGGCGTAGCGAAAATTATCGCTACGCCAGCTTCACATGCACTTACCTGCCCTGCGATCATCGCTCTGGCCGGCGACCTGCCTCCTTACTAAGGGGGCGGGTCGTGCGGCGTCATAGCGACGTCACATGGCAGGCGGCCAATAGCGGCGGAGGGGCGGAGATGAGCAGGATGTAAACATCCCACCCACCTCCTTCCTTCCGTATAGCCGCCGGCGGCAGGTAAGGAGACGTTCCTCGCTCCTGCGGCTTCTTATACAGCGATGTATGCTGCCGCAGGAACGAGGAACAACATCGCACCTGTCGCGGCACCGACATTATGGAAATGTCGGAGAATACAACGATGATACGATAACGACGCTTTTGCGCTCATTCATCGTATCATATAGGATTTACACAATACGATGTCGAAAGTGATGCCGGATGTGCGTCACTTTCGATTTGACCCCCACCGACATCGCACGTGCGATGTTGCAACGTGCAAAGCCGCCCTCAGTCCATCTAGTTCAACCCGTAGCCTAACATGTTGATCCAGAGGAAGGCAAAAAAAAACCAATGTGGCAAACAAGCTCCAATGGGGAAAAAAATTCCTTCCTTCGTCCACATCCGGCAATCAGACTAGTTCCCTGGATCAATACCCTGTCATAAAATCTAATATACATAACTGGTAATATTACATTTTTCAAGAAAGGCATCCAGGCTCTGCTTAAATGTTAGTAGTGAATCACTCATTACAACATCATGCGGCAGAGAGTTCCATAGTCTCACTGCTCGTACAGTAAAGAATCCTCGTCTGTGATTATGATTAAACCTTCTTTCCTCAAGACGTAGCGGATGCCCCCGTGTTCCAGTCGCAGGCCTAGGTGTAAAAAGATCTTTGGAAAGGTCTCTGTACTGTCCCCTCATATATTTATACATTGTGATTAGATCCCCCCTAAGCCTTCGTTTTTCCTGTCTTGGTATTGCAGCCCCCCCATTCCTCTAATAATCTTGGTGGCTCTTCTCTGCACCCTCTCCAGTTCAGCTATGTCCTTCTTATATATCGGTGACCAGAATTGTACACAGTATATAAGTGCGGTCGCACTAGTGACTTGTACAGAGGTAGAACTATATTTTTTTCATGAACACTTCTACCTCTTTTAATACATCCCATTATTTTATTAGCCCTGGCAGCAGCTGCCTGACACTGTCCACTAAAGTGAAGTTTACCATCCCCCCATACACCCAAGTCTTTTTCTGTGAATGAATCACTCTGCATTTGACATTAAAGTATATATAATATAAGAATATCTAATATACATGCTAATTGATATTCACTATCTTTCTGTTTTGGCAGCGTTGTGTATTTTTGATGTACCCTGTTCATCTTCTGCACAGCAATATGAAAATCTTCTCTATAATGCAACACCGTGGGAAATACTGAAGATTCTACATCCCCCTATATTGGAATGACACTATTGCTGTTATTGTACCACTTGATTTGTTTACTCTTACCTTCCATATATGGTGTCTTTACTCCTGTGGGAGAGTGCATTCACGGATCGCCGTGGATGTCCGTCCTTTGCTCCCCTGGTGTCTATTTGTGCTAGCACGCATGCCTCGTAGCCTTGGTGACGCATCCCGGTTGCCAGGCGTGCGCGCCGCCTCCTGACGCCGCGGCAGCAAGTGACGGCTCCATGGGTGGTGTGCATGCGCCTGCATTCCCACTGTGATTGGTCCTTTTGAAGCATGTGACCTTTTGTCACCTGGTTTAAAAGGCCCATGTAATCCACTAGTGAGTATCCTCCTTGATAAAGCGAACACTAAGACACGTGAAACGCGCGTTGGGTGGTCCTGACAGTCCACCCCCTGCAGGTTTACCTTTAAAGAGCTGGTTTGTATAACTCTAATTGTTTCAATTGATCGATTCCTTATTGTCTTATTGAATACTTTGAAACAATTGACTTACCAGCTCAATTTACTTATGCACTTTGCCCTGCAGGGGGCTGCCTGCTCTTTCTATTGACTAAAGCTGACAATCTATATAGGCCATTCAGCCTTTGTGTGTACACCTCATTTATTGATTGCTGCTAACACTTTGAATTTTTATGTCTTGTTTTGTTTTGTATGTCTGCATAAAATGCCCATAATTTCTATGCTCTTTTTATTGTGATATATTTGTGTCAATTTTTTCAGCTTGTTATCAATAAAATCTACTTTTATTTTTCTAAGTCCGCCTATTTTCTCCTTGTTTAATAACCTTACCTTACATGCCTGGTGCTGCCTGGCTACCCCAGAATGATGGCCGACCCGATGCCTTGCAGGTATTCAAGAAGAAGATATGTACCGTTCTCGATATGTACACCATGACTGGTAACAGCGCGCATCATTGGTGCTTGGACAGCTAACCGGCGCCGCCGAGCAAGAAGTAGAAGCTTGAACTGATGAGAACCGGGTCTTGGTAGCCGCCATCTTTGACAAGCTGCAAGTAGCCTTTGAGACTCGCACGGAAGCAGAATTAAGAATGCAGTTTTACAATTGCAACATCCATAGGACAGTATCAGGGACTACGCCTTGAGGCTACAAACAGCCTTGCACACTCTGAGGCAGGTAACCTGAGAGTAACAAAATGCTGGTAGGGCAGTTCCTGCAGGGGCTGGGGTCAGCGGAGGATCATAAGCATTCTGCGGCTGTGGGCCCTGGAGCATCAGGACTTAAACTTCGCAGTCCCAAAGGACCGGGCCATTAAGGCTTTACAAACCCCGGAAGCTAATGACTCTGTACCATCACCCTGGCCGACTGATACTTCTCACTTATTGGTGAAACCTCCTCTATTAGCCCTGCCAGCACCCGCAGTGCCATCAGCACCCCCTGGAGCTCCTGATGATCTGTCATCCCAAGTTCAGCAGCTGAGCAAGGATGTCGCCAAGATCCTCGAGGCCCTGCGGCTCCAGCCAAAGACCAAGCCAGCGGAGAAGATCCAGCTCGCCAACAGCCCTGAAGTCGTCCCCTGGATGCAGAGATGGAGCAACAACCGGTATGGACAACCTGTTTGTTACAGATGAAACAAGATTGGCCACTACGCCCGTCGGTGTCCTTTAAACGAGCAACCCCTGAGGCCAAGGGCCAATCCTCAGGAATAGATCCACAAGGCCCAGCTGATTGGCGTGAGCGGTATGTCTGAGGCCGCCCCATCATCTCCCTCACCGTTGTTGGGATCCCGACGTTCACGCTTTTGGACACTGGCTCGAAGGTAACGACTATACCCTATGTACTGTATAAGCGTTACTGGTCTGATGATCACCTCACCCCTCAGACTCTGGCCTTACTATCGATGCGGCCAACAGACTCCCCATGACCCAAGTGGGGTTTAAGGAGGTGACTCTTAAGGTAGGCGAGTGGAAATAGAGCATCAAGGACTTATCGTGGTGCAAAATAACCCTAGTGATCGTAACCCGATAATGGTCCTAGGGACTAATGTTATTGAAAATTGTATGGGGGATGTATTGCACCTATTGAAACAGCTGTCCGCCATGGAAAGAGTGGGCCGGCAGAGGGCTCTGCAATGTGAAATTTGGGCTCTCCTGCAGCGGCAACAGGTGAATCTGTCTAGGGGAGAGATTGGTGGTGTGCGAGTGATGGATGTAGCACCCCTGGTAGTACCTCCGCGAAGTGAGATGATGATTTGGTGTAGGGCAGCAGTAGGTGTCAGGGGACAGGATTATCAGGCAGTGGTAGAGCCCCTGCCTTCAGAACACTGGCCCACAGTTTTGGCAGCCAGAGGGTTAATTGATGTCCAGAAGGGGAGAATGCCCGTGAGAATGATGAACTGTGGAGAAGAGGAGGTTAAGCTACCAAGATATGACACCATTGCTAAGTTATTCACTGTAGATGCACATGCCGTTCAAACCACTGTGACCCCCAACATTGCACCTCAACCAGCCAGTGACAGTCCATCAAGTCAGCCAGAGGAGTGGTGTCAAGAACTACTCATAGGCACTGACTCCACCCCTTCACATCACAAAGAGGGGATTTACAGAGTAGTGCAGGAGCATGAGTAGGTCTTCAGCAAACACCCGTTAGACTTTGGGAGGATAAAAGGGGTCCAACACTACATCCCCACAGGTGCACACCCACCCATCAAAGAGAGGTATAGGCCAATACCGCCTGCACATTACCAGTGTGCCAAGGACATGTTGAGGAACATGAGGGAGGCAGGGGTTATCCGTGATAGTTGTAGCCCCTGGGCAGCTCCGTTGGTCCTGGTAAAGAAAAAGGATGGCACCATGAGGATGTGTGTGGATTTCCGAAAGATTAATCAGATCACCCATAAGGATGCATATCCTCTTCCCCGTATTGAGGAATCGCTGGCTGCATTAAGAACTGCAAATTACTTATCCACTCTTGATCTCACTAGTGGCTACTGGCAGGTGTCCGTTGCAGAGGAAGATCCAGAGAAGACCGCCTTCGCTACCCCGATGGGTCTCGGCGAGTTCAACAGCATGCCCTTTGGGTTGTGCAATGCACCAGGAACCTTCCAGAGATTGATGGAGTGCTGCTTGGGGCATTGCAACTTTGAAAAGGTTTTGCTGTACTTGGATGACGTCATTGTCTATTCGAAGACCTTTGAAGAACATTTGGAACATCTTGCTGAAGTCTTTGAAACCCTCTCCAAGTAGGGGATGAAGTTGAAACCCTCTAAGTGCCACCTGATGAAGCCCAAGGTCCAGTACCTCGGCCATGTGGTAAGCGCAGAAGGTGTAGCTCCGGATTCGGAAAAGATTACCGCCATCCAGAACTGGCCAACCGCCACGACAATCAAGGAAGTACGGCAGCTCCTGGGCCTAGTGGGTTATTACCGCCACTTTGTCAAGGGTTACACTAGTATGGCAGCCCCTATGCAAGACCTACTTGATGGACAAACCAAACATGGTAAAATTCCCAGTCCTCCATTCACCTGGGGGAAAGAACAAGAGGATTCCTTCAAGCAAATGAAGTCGGTCCTGACTAGAGAAGAGATCCTGGCGTAACCGGATTACGGTCTCCTGTTCATACTCTATACGGATGCCAGTAACATGGGATTGGGAGCTGTTCTATCCCAGATGCAGAATGGCCAGGAGAAGGTGATAGCTTATGCGAGTGTGGCGCCCCAGGACCTGGTCACCACAACAGCATTGCCCTCCAAAGGGTTAATGCTGAGCCTGGAGGTAATTGGGAGGTCTATTGGCCAGTAAGTTTAACACCCAACGCAGTTTCTCCCTCAGGCCAGCAGGGGGAGCTCTGAACCTGAAGTTTCAGGGAGCTTCCTTAAGTCTGACCTGAGGGAGGAGTTAGTAGTTAGTCTGTAGAGAGGAAGCAAAGAGAGCAGATGCAGAGTAATGCTGCCTTGTGGAATTGGGGCCTAGAGCTGGAGTAGCTTGGCCCAGTGAAGCAAGAAGTGCAGAGAGGCACAGTAGAGACTCGGACATCGGAGTCTGTGGTTGCCAGGGCATAAAATCCTTCCCTGGTAGCCGAATCCGGAGGGCAGGAGAGCTGCAAGCCCCCTGGCCCAGAAGCAATCTGAAGGTACAGCTGCATCCCAAAGGCCCGGTGTGGACTCCAGCAGAGAAACACCAGAGAGGGCCTGTGCAGTCTACCACACAGAAGAAGGGACGAACCACCGGTCCCAGCAGCAAGAGGGCCTTTACTAAATTTAGAGTGCAGGGTCCTATAGAAGAAAAGAAAGATTAGGGAGTAGGCCTCATATTCAACTGGCCAAAGATCATCCCCAGGCACTTCCAGGCCGGCCGGAGCCCTCTACCACCTGTAACGGTCTCCCAGGACTAACCGTTTGTGGAGTAAAAGAGGAAAAGGTAAAGAGACTGTTGTTTGTGCCTGTTTCTTTCATCGCCTGTCGGCCCTGCACCGTGTTATCCACACAACACCATAGACTACTACGAGCACCAACGTGCCCCGGGGCACCGCTCCACCTGTGGGGAGCAGTACCATCATTGCTGCCATTACATCACCCCGGAGGCCTCATACAGCAGTGGCGGCTTAATAGCCGCATACCACAGGTGGCGTCACGAACACAAACTTTATTCACCAGCCACATTTAACTGACACCCACCAGGGTCACGGAGCTGGGCCCCGCCACCACTGACGACCCTCGGACTAGTCCGGCCCGGCACCGGGTGTCCCATAGCCCTGGGGTGGGCGAGTCAACTTTGACGTCACGAACAGGATTTCGTGCCCGGTCCCACCGGGTACTGTGCGTCTGCAGAAACGGTGTGACTGTTTGAAAACTGCCGCCGCCATTAGCCTCGCTGAGCGCATGAAGAAAGGGGGCGTGCCCGAATAAGAGCGCGAAGGGAGCACGCCGTCGGAACAGAGAGCCGTTAACCCCGCGCGACCCAGAAGGGAAGTTGAAAAGCGAACAGAGCCTGGTAAGGTTCACTAAGGGGGAGGAAGATGTCCGACTCAGAGGGAGAGCAGGTGGCTGCCATAGCCCGAGGCGCCGCAGCACCCGCCAAAGCGATCCCTGTCGCCGCCGCCCCAGCCCCCGCTGTAGCGCCGGTAATGCCGATCACCATGCCGTACATACTGGGAGCAGAATGGCTGCCGCTGTACTCCGGGGAGTCACATACCCTGAGCGACTTCAGAGAAAGGCTGCACAGCTTGTTTAGAGTGTATCCGCTGACTGAGAGCCAGAAGGTGTGCATATTAATGGGGCAGCTAGCCGGCGCGGCCCAGCGTGAAGTGAAGACCTGGCCTGATACAGATAAAGGGACAGCAACACAGATACTGGCCAAGTTAAAGAGCACTTTTGACACCCGCACCGCAGCAGAGATAAAGATGAGATTCTTTGGGTGCAAACAACGGGCCACAGACAGCATACGGGACTATGCCTTAAACTTGCAGGAGGCCCTGAAAGCAATTAAACAGGTGGACCCAGAGAGTGTACGTGAAGAAGACAAACTCCTAACTGAGCAGTTCATAGAGGGGCTCCTGTCAGATGCCCACAGGACCCAGCTGCGTATCATGGTCCTGCAGAACCCTGCTCTGGACTTTGCAAAGTTTAAGGACCAGGCCATCTGGGTACTGAGGGAATCTACACCGAATGACCCAGTACCCCTCCGGCCTCTTGCTATCACGTACCCCGGGGTGGTGCCTGCAACACGAGCCGCTGCAGGGCCTGAGGCGCAGTCCCTGGATAAGGATCCCACTGCAGAGCTCAGACAGCAGGTCCAGGAGCTGACCAAGACTGTAGCTGCCCTTGCCAAGACCGTGCAGTCTCTACAAGTGACCCCATCGCCTGCAGGAATCAAGCTGGCCTCCAGCCCAGATGACGTCCCATGGATGCGGCAAAGGAGGATTCCGCCGACCCGAGGAAAAGACACAGACCGGTATGATTCAACGGGACAACCGATCTGCTGCCGCTGCAGCCAGGCGGGCCACATTGCACGACACTGTCCTTTAAATGGGCCGAACCTGGGGCCAGGAGCCAACCCCCAGGTGTAAGAAAGTCCGGCTTCAACCCCAAGTCGCAGCAAGTATGTGGGAGGACGCCCGGTCCTTCCTATTGTGCTGGACGGGATCCCTTTGAATGCCCTCCTGGATACGGGGTCCCAGGTAACAACCATCCCTTACAAACTGTACAAAAGATATTGGGCTGATTCAGACATTGACCATGGCCCAGATGATGATTTAACAATTGTGGCCAGTAATGGTCAGCCCTTGCCCCAAATTGGGTATAAGGAAGTGACCATTAAAGTGGGGTGGGTAGAATTGCCATGTCAGGGGATGATAATTGTAGATATTGATCGCAAAGAATCTGACCCACTGCTAACCATTGGTACAAATGTGATGGAAAATTGTATTGCCGAAGTGATAATTTTGTTGCAACAGGCGTCTGAAAATGCCAGCTCCGGGCAGCAGCGTGCCCTACAGAGGGAGATCAGAGCCCTGATGAGGAGGCAGCAGGTAGATTTGGCCGGAGGAGAAATTGGCAGTGTAAGGGTAAGTGACCCTCTCCCCATTGCAATACCCCCAAAAAGTGAAATGTTGATATGGTGTCGGGCAGCAATAGGCCTCAAGGGTCAGGATTACCAGGCCTTGGTAGAACCTGTGTATTCAGAAAGTAGGCCTGGAGTCCTGATAGCCAGAGGGGTAGCAGACGTCCGCAAGGGAAGAGTGCCCGTCCATGTCCTGAATTGTGGGGAGGAGGAAGCCAAATTGCCCCGGTACGCCACGGTAGCAAAACTGTACACTGTCAGTAACAATACCATCAAAGCAGTGGAACCCTTGATCCCATCCGACCAGGCGGAAGACAATGGCTCCAAGGGACAGCTGGAGGACTGGTGCCAAAAATTGCATGTGGGCACCGACTCCACCCCTTCACACCAAAAGCACGGGGTTTACCGGGTGGTACAGGAGTACGAGTGGGTCTTCAGCAAACACCCCCTAGATTTTGGACAGGTAAAAGGGGTTAAACATCAAATCCCCATGGGTGATCATCATCCCATTAAAGAGAGATACCGCCCTGTACCCCCAGCACAGTATCAGCGTGCCAAAGAAATGTTACGGGAAATGAAGGAGGCTGGGGTTATCAGAGATAGTTGTAGCCCCTGGGCAGCTCCACTAGTGCTCGTAAAGAAAAAAGATGGTACAATGAGAATGTGCGTAGATTACAGGCAAATTAACCGCATTACACATAAAGATGCTTATCCACTGCCCAGAATAGAGGAGTCACTAACAGCCTTAAAGTCAGCTAACTATTTCTCCACTTTGGATCTCACCAGCGGGTATTGGCAGGTTCCCGTGGCAGAGGCGGACAAGGAGAAGACTGCATTCACGACACCAATGGGCCTCTGCGAGTTCAATTGTATGCCATTCGGGCTCTGCAACGCCCCAGGGACATTCCAAAGGTTGATGGAGTGCTGCTTGGGCCATCACAACTTTGAAACCGTGCTATTGTACCTGGATGACGTCATAGTCTACTCCAGGACCTATGAAGATCACCTGAGGCACTTAGCAGAAGTGTTCGAGTCCCTGTCGGAGTATGGCCTGAAGATAAAGCCGTCCAAGTGTCACCTCTTGAAGCCAAAGGTACAGTACTTGGGTCATGTGGTCAGCGCAGAAGGTGTGGCACCTGATCCGGAGAAAGTCACAGTAATCAAGGACTGGCCAAGACCCACCACGGTAAAGGAGGTGCGGCAGTTCCTTGGGCTGGTGGTCTACTACCGAAGGTTCATTGATGGTTTCACAAAGATAACAGCGCCTTTTCAAGATCTCCTGGTGGGCCAGCCAAAGAAGGCTAAGAAGCAAAGCCCTCCATTCGAGTGGAACAGCCAAATAGAAACGTCTTTTGTCCGGCTGAAAGGGGCTCTCACCGGAGAAGAAATTCTGGCCTACCCGGACTATAGCCAGCCATTTGTACTGTACACAGATGCCAGCAACGTGGGCCTGGGAGCAGTTCTGTCCCAGGTACAGGGAGGCAGAGAGAAGGTGATAGCTTATGCCAGTAGGAAGCTTCGTCCCACAGAAAGGAATCCAGAAAACTACAGTTCCTTTAAGCTGGAGTTCCTCGCTATTGTTTGGGCAGTGACTGAACGCTTCAAGCACTATCTGGCGTCGGCCAAGTTCACCATCTTCACGGACAACAATCCGTTGACACATCTGGCAACAGCCAAGCTAGGTGCGTTGGAGCAGCGATGGATGGCCCGGCTGTCTAACTTTGACTTTACCATCAAGTACCGGGCTGGCAAGAAGAATAACAATGCTGATGCGCTGTCCAGAATGCCTCACTTACCTGAGTCTGGAGAAGACCTGGATGAACTCGAAGAGATAGAGTTACCGGCTTTCCATCACCAAGGTGTTTCCCAGTGTGAGCATGCTGTAGGAGAGAAGCGCTCGAGCCAGCACGAAGTCTCGGTCAACCCATTACTCCACCATAATTGGGAAGAGACACAGAACGGTGACCCGGCCGTGCGATTGGTCAAAGAAAAGCTAGCACAAGCTGAGACCCATCTTGGCCCGGATGCTCCAGAAGAAGCCCAGCAGCTGTGGAAGGAGAGGGGACGACTGTTCACCTACCAAGGCAAGCTATGCAAGAGATATGTCAACTGGCGAACGAATTAACTCGTCTGGCAGATAGTGGTCCCACAGAGGGATGCTCCAATGGTCCTAGCAGCTTACCATGATAAAGCAGGACACTTCGGGTGGAAGAAGTTGGAGACCCTACTCCGTGATCGGTTCTACTGGGTGCACATGAGAGACAGTCGAGAAGTGGTGCCGAGACTGTGGTCCGTGTAACCTGAGGCGGAAAGATGGTGCCAGCCAAAGGTCTCCCCTACAGCCAATTGTCACGAAGCAGCCCCTAGAGTTGGTGGCCCTGGACCACGTGAAGTTAACATTGAGCCGGTCAGGCTATGTTTACGCCCTCACCATTGTGGACCACTACTCTCGTTTCCTGGTAGTAGTGCCTGTGAAAGACCAGACAGCCAGAACAGCAGCTAGAGCGTTTCAGGCATACTTTTGTCGACCTCACGGTTACCCTGAAAGGGTACTGACTGATCAAGGTCCTGCATTCGAGGCAGAAGTGTTTCAAGAGTTCTGTAACATGTACGGCTGTAAGAAAATCAGAACAACACCGTACCACCCCCAAACCAATGGATTGTGCGAGAAGATGAACCATGTGGTTATTGATATGCTCAAGACTTTACCTCTAGAAGAAAGAAACCAATGGCCAGAGAAGTTACCAGATCTGGTAGACCTGTATAACCATATCCCAGTAAATTCGACCAACTGCAGCCCTGCTTACCTGATGCGAGCAAGACCTGGCAAGTTACCTGTAGACTTGGAGATGGGAACTGTGTCACCTGAAGATAGAAGATTGGGATACAGAGCGACAACAGCAGTACCGCAAAGTTCAGGAATGCGTAGAGAAGAGCCTGTCCCAAGCAAGAACAAGACAGGAACAGAACTACAATCAAACAGCCCCAGCAACTCCCCTAGCGCCTGGAGAACAGGTCCTCAAGAAAAAGCGGAGGGTGCATAAATTAGATGATCAGTGGGAAAATGAACCCTACACCATTATTCCCTCCAACTTTGACAATAGTAAGGTATGCCTCATAAGCAAAGATGAAGGCAAGACCTATCAAGCAGTTTCTAGAGACCACCTGAAAGCGTGCCCTGAGCGATGCAAAATCCAAAGA
Source organism: Anomaloglossus baeobatrachus (assembly GCF_048569485.1). Taxonomy (NCBI): domain Eukaryota; kingdom Metazoa; phylum Chordata; class Amphibia; order Anura; family Aromobatidae; genus Anomaloglossus; species Anomaloglossus baeobatrachus. The sequence continues at coordinate 8,961,911 of NC_134353.1, read as the reverse complement.
GAAGTGGAAGAAGTACAAGAAAGTCCTCAAATTCAAGAAAAAGAGGAAGAGATGATCCATACAATCCTTGGAAAATTCCCCAAAACTTGGACCCGAATAAATAATGCCATCGTGGTACCAGTCTTGACGTTCCCGCAGTTGGTCGAGCCGGAGACAGAAGAGGTTCCAGATCCACCTAAGGAACTGTCCGTCCCAACACAAGATGACACGCCAGCAGTAGGACAGGAGAATCAACCCTCTGCCAGTGGTGAACCTGTTGTACCCTTGGCGAATCTGAGACCCCGTAGGCAATCAACACGCATACCTGTCAGGGTTAGGCCTACCAGTAACACGGAGGGGGCAGACACTCCCAGTAATCAGGGACAAACCCCAGAGCTACGCCGGTCCCAACGTAGCACTCGGGGACAGCCCCCTCCAAGGTATAGAACATAAAAAGTAAAATACCTAACAGAATGTAAATAGTTATGTGAAATGTCTGTAATGTTGTGTATAAAATGCTTTTTGTCTTAGGTGATTAAGTAAATGAACAATTGGGCCACTGGACTATGGGTGGCCAACACTTAAAATGTACATAGTTAGCACCAGTGTGCTCAACACCCCTGAAGAAAAACCCGTCCGGCGTGCATAGAGTGGGGTCAGCAATGCTCTGACGCACGCCCAGAGCCTACGTTGGGGGTTTTATTGCGGCGGGTCCCCCATGGAGCAGTGTAATGGACACCCGGCAGGGAGCCACACTGGACTCTTATAGTTGTTATTTAAGTTGTAACGTTTAAGAAAATGTGCCTCCCATAATGGGATGAAATGTTCTAACATGTTATGTTTTGTTTTCTTCAGTCCGGGAGAACTGAGTTTACCTAAGGGGGAGTGTGGCGCCCCAGGACCTGGTTGCCACAACAGCATTGCCCTCCAAAGGGTTAATGCTGAGCCTGGAGGTAATTGGGAGGTCTATTGGCCAGTAAGTTTAACACCCAACGCAGTTTCTCCCTCAGGCCAGCAGGGAGAGCTCTGAACCTGAAGTTTCAGGGAGCTTCCTTAAGTCTGACCTGAGGGAGGAGTTAGTAGTTAGTCTGTAGAGAGGAAGCAAAGAGAGCAGACGCAGAATAGTGCTGCCTTGTGGAATTGTGGCCTAGAGCTGGAGTAGCTTGGCCCAGTGAAGCAAGAAGTGCAGAGAGGCACAGTAGAGACTCGGACATCGGAGTCTGTGGTTGCCAGGGCATAAAATCCTTCCCTGGTAGCCGAATCCGGAGGGCAGGAGAGCTGCAAGCCCCCTGGCCCAGAAGCAATCTGAAGGTACAGCTGCATCCCAAAGGCCCGGTGTGGACTCCAGCAGAGAAACACCAGAGAGGGCCTGTGCAGTCTACCACACAGAAGAAGGGACGAACCACCGGTCCCAGCAGCAAGAGGGCCTTTACTAAATTTAGAGTGCAGGGTCCTATAGAAGAAAAGAAAGATTAGGGAGTAGGCCTCATACTCAACTGGCCAAAGATCATCCCCAGGCACTTCCAGGCCAGCCGGAGCCCTCTACCACCTGTAACGGTCTCCCAGGACTAACCGTTTGTGGAGTAAAAGAGGAAAAGGTAAAGAGACTGTTGTTTGTGCTTGTTTCTTTCATCGCCTGTCGGCCCTGCACTGTGTTATCCACACAACACCATAGACTCCTACGAGCACCAACGTGCCCCGGGGCACCGCTCCACCTGTGGGGAGCAGTACCATCATTGCTGCCATTACATCACCCCGGAGGCCTCATACAGCAGTGGCGGCTTAATAGCCACATACCACAGGTGGCGTCACGAACACAAACTTTATTCACCAGCCACATTTAACTGACACCCACCAGGGCCACGGAGCCGGGCCCCGCCACCACTGACAACCCTCGGACTAGTCCGGCCCGGCACCGGGTGTCCCATAGCCCTGGGGTGGGCGAGTCACGAGCAGGAAGCTCCGCCCAACAGAGAGGAATCCTGATAATTACAGTTCTTTCAAGTTGGAGTTCCTGGCATTCGTCTGGGCAGTTATGGAAAGATTTAAGCACTACCTGTCTTCTGCAAAGTTCACTGCGTATACGGACAACAATCCTTTGACCCATCTGGACAGAGCGAAGCTTGGAGCCTTGGAACAGCGTTGGGTAGCCCGGTTGGCGAACTATGATTTCACCATAAAGTACAGAGCCGGCGTTGTCCAGAATGCCACAACTGCCTGATGATGGGGTGGATGAAGATGAGTTGGAAGAAATTGAATTGCTTGCATTCCACCAACCTGCCAGTTTGGAGAATACGAGACCCTACAGCAGTCAGCAGGAGGCAGCCTTTAATCTATTACCCCACCATGGTTGGCAGGAAGCCCAAGGTACAGATCCTGAAGTCCGACTGATCAAGACGTTGATTTCCCAGGCTGATTCCAGGATGGAATATATTAAATATAATAGAATGCAGGACTTAATAATATACATATTGAATATTCCAAGTGACCAAAGTCACCATAACATACATTAATAGAAAAAATTGACCCAGTCTGAAACTTATATAAAGCATCAATAAAGGCTAAATGCCCAATAATTTTGCAAAAATACAAAAGTATTATTTTATTTTTATGCACGACACAAAAAGGACATACACAGATTAGTGATTTAAAATCAACACAGCAGAAAAACAGGGCGGTGTGATACAAGATGGGACTTTTATATATGACAAATTGTAATTTACATATATAGGAGCTCTATAAAGAGGAATGTGTTTTTCCATCAATAATGATAATCAGATGATATAGATCACTGAGCAACAATCTTGCAAAGATGAAAAAACCTACAGCAACAGTTAATTATTCAGTGAGTTTTATATATTGTGGTAGAGCAAAAAACCAGAATTGACCATTGGAAAGCATATGGACACCATGTAATATTAATAATAAAGGTTAGCAACCAATGAACATGATGCCACTATGTATCAATATATATATATATATATATATATATATATATATATATATATATTTGCTGTCAAGAAATAAAGGTAGCCTGATTATATACAATGCCCCAGAAATGCAATAAATACTAGCTACAGCTGCTGCAAGAAGCAAAGAGTTAAAGACAGACAGTCCTGCAAACCACAGCAGCGAGAGGCAGCAAATGTTAAATGACAAGCTGGAAATAACATAGGCACTAAGTACCGCACAGAGATACAGAGAGGGGTATTCATGTATCAAGAGTAGTAATAATGCTAAACCATATGTACTAAATGTCAAGAAAACCAGCTACAGCTATAGTAACAAGAGGTAAACCCAGAACGCTGTTCACCGCAAATGGGCAGAACCTGTAGTAATACCGCTGTGAAGCTACTTAAGAAATATACCCACCAAAGTGGTGTCCCCACCAGAACACACCGCCCCCACCTCGACGCGCGTTTCGCAACTGCTTCGTCGGAAGGTGTAGAGGCTGTGTGTCGGGTCACTTAAATCTTGTTTCTTTGCTGTTGTCCTTGTTGGTTGTCATAGATCCCATACATCAGTGAGTGTTGAAAGGGAATAGTGTACCTGCTCTGTCCAATGGATGTGATATTCACTGCCCTAGTGTTAGTGGGAATAGCCCTGTTTGCCATTGCTATCGGATATAGAGTGTACCTTTGGTACAAGAAGGGTAACCCAGCGCCATTCAACATACTCAGCCCCCTCTGAATAGTTAGGACACCACCTTTCAGTAGGAATACAGATCAAGAGTCAGTCTCTAGGTACTTGCAGGATAGGTGGTTCTAGGCCTCACCTTAGGTAGGAATACAAATAAGGAGTTAGTCTCTGAGTACTTCCAGGACAGGTAGGTTTAGTTCAAGGGACGTTCAAGGGTCTAAAAGCTGAAAAAGATAGACGAAGAATGGGGCAAGGAATATCAAAGGACAGAAGAGCTGGATGCACCCTAGAACAGCCAGTCAGTCCAAGGAAGTTTTTAAGACATTTGGATTGAAGGGGAAGGATCAATTGGACCCCAACAAATGGGACACAATAAGAGCTACTAGAGCAGAAGTGATAGCAGATAAATCATGGACTAAACTGGTCAGAACTCTTTCTGATATGGCAAAAACAGCCCACGATAAAGGTTGGATATACCATGAAGAATCAGACACATGGGAAGAAGCTGGGAAGAAGGCTAATAAAAATCAGCAGCCTCCTCCGTACCTGTCAGCTACTCCTGCAACAACTCCAAAAATAGCAGGATCCCCGGAATGGACCTGAACAAACTGTGGCCAACAAAATGCGGATTGGAGTGAAACATGCCTAGCCTGTGGAGCCCCACAGCACAAGCTACAAGCCACAGCACCAGTGCCTCTTTATCCCGTAGTGGAAAGAAGAGTCCTGATAAGACCACCTGTTAATCCACAAAACCCAGATGCTCCCAGAGATGCAGTTCCTCGTACATATGATGACTACGTACCCTGGACTCCAGCCGAGCAGATGGCTTTCCTGCAAAATGCTCCAGACCCAACTAGAAACCCAGTCAGTTTTTCACGTTACCTGAACCAAATACAGGTCTCCTACATAAGCACTTGGTTGGACATGGAGGGCTTAAGTAGAGTTAAAATGTCTCCCGAACAGGACATGTTCCGGACAATACCCGTAATGTGGAATCAGGCCAAGACTTCATGATAAGACTCAATCTTTTTTGCGCCCAGGAACAAAGAACTAAGGGCACAATGGGACCAGTGCATCAAGGTCCTGTGGAGAATGTCAGCTCATTTTATTACAGATTGATGCAGTCATTTGCAGATGAAGGGCTGGACATACAAGCAGCCGCAATACGTCGCCTGATGGTAAGATCCTTCATGGATGGAATACATGCACCCCTGGCAGATAGATTGAAAGCGTGCTGCCCAGAATGGAGAAACATGGAAGACATAGATCTTCTAGTCAACAAAGCAAGTGGCTTAGAAACCGACGCAAAGGATAAAAGGAGCAACAAGAAAGTTGTCATAGCAGCAGTGGACGGTCAGCCAGAAGGTACAAGAAAGAAGGCACAAACCTAAGACTATTGTGGAATCAGAGGACATGTGATCAGAGACTGTAGAAAAAAAAAGAGGGACACTCAAAACCAACCCGAGAGTCAGGAGGAGAAGACTGCCTGACTTGCGGCAGCACGGGATAGGGATGCCAGAGGTCCATTTATACACGTCCCCCTTCACATTGGCAACAAGGAAATAAGAGCTTTGATGGACTCAGGTGCCTCCCGCTCCGTACTCCCCAGGAACCTGGTGCCTGAAGGATCCATCTCATCTGAAGCTACTATAGTATCCGGTTTTGATGGACAAGCCCAGATAATCCCAATAACCCATCCACTGAAGGTGAAACTGGGACCACACATGTTCGTGTTCAAATTCTTAGTGTCCCCCCAGGGTGGAGATGCCCTAGTGGGAGCAGATCTACTATCAAGACTACAAGCTCAGATTGTCTACAATGAAGATGGATCTGCTATCCTGCAAATTCCAGAAGATATCCCAGAAGAAGTCCTGTGCACCCTCTTACAGAAGAAGCTCGACAAAGCTTTCAAAATCTTAAGGAACTAGTGATTGATGCACCTGCTCTGGCACTACCAAACTATGATCTCACCTTCTATCTGTTGGTAGCAGAACTTCAAGGATTTGCTGTAGGAGTACTCACCCAGAAGATGGAGAAACATCCCATAATCGGGTACTACTCCTCTCAACTTGACAACGTCACCAAAGCAGCACCAACCTGTGTCCGTGCTGTTACAGCAGTTTCAAACATACTGCAGAAAGCATCTGAAATCTCACTCGATTTCCCAACTACCATTCTTTCAAGCCATGACATTTATGCTATTCTCAATCAAGTGCAGCTGAAACACCTCTCCATGGCAAGACAAGTCAGACTTCAGTGCACGCTGTTGCTACCCCCAAATATCTCATTTGCTCGAGTTACAAGTCTAAACCTTGCTGATCTATTGATCTTCACAAGTTTAGAAGGGGGGACAGAAGAGAGGACAGAAGAAGAGAGTGACAAACGTACCAGCGCACCATTTGATCATGATTTTCAGGAACTCATTGAACATGAGGCAAAGCCCCTGCACAATATTCAGGCAACACCGCTTACAAATCCAGACTTTGAACTTTTTGTGCATGGGAGCAGATATGCCGATGACATAGGCAAGTTCCACACCGGATTAGCGGTAGTAACACTATATGCAGTCTTAGCCAAACAACCGCTACCTCCACGCATATCTGCCCAAGAAGCAGAACTTCTTTCCCTCATCTGGGCAATTGAGTTTCTGGAAAAACGAATAGCGAACATCCACACGGACTCAGCCTATGCACACGGCATTGTGCACGATTTTGGCACTATCTGGCAGACTAGAGGATACCTCACAGCAACAGGAAATCCCATCAGACATGGAGCCTCAGTGAAGAAACTAATGGAAGTAGCCTTGATACCAAAGCAGCTAGCAATCATAAAGGTTGCTGCCCACACCAAGGCTCAATCACCCGAGGCAAAGCGAAATCGCTTGGCTGACCAAACAGCAAAACAAGCAGCCTTACTCCCTTTGAAGGAGACGGAAACAGTGTCAACGACGGAGGAAGAAATGCAGAACCTCTTTGATACACAAGAAAACGCCTCTGAGGAAGAAAAGGCCGGATGGCGGGCCAAGGGGGCAGAAAAGGTGGAGAAGAATTGGCGCCTAAACGGACTTTCCGTCCTGCCACGAAGTTGGTTCCCTGCCATTTTCCAAGTACTCCACTACCCCACACACGGTAGCACAAACTCAATCATGAACCAGATGCAACCTTATTGGGTAGCCCCCGGCTTCAGACAATACGCCTCCCAGAGAATAAAAGATTGTCACATCTGTCAACAGCACAATCCAGGCCAGCTAACTAAAACCCCGCAAAGACACATGCCAAAGACGTTTGCCCCATTTCAAAGAGTACAAATAGACTATATACAGTTGCCAAAACATGGCATCTACGAGTTTGTACTTGTCTGTGTAGACCTCTTCTCAGGATGGCCAGAGGCCTACCCTGTAAGCTCAGCCACGGCTCAAATTACAGCAAAAAAATTGGCCTGTGAGCTGCTGCCTCGGTTTGGACTCCCTGAAGTCATAGAGTCGGACCGAGGTACTCATTTCACTGGACAAGTTTTCCAGAACACCTGTGCCCTGTTAGGCATTCAGCCTTACACACACCTTACCACCCACAGTCATCAGGGAAAGTGGAAAGGTTAAATGGAACTCTAAAGCTCAAACTAGCCAAGGCAGTGGAGGAGACTGGTAGACCATGGACAGAATGTCTCCCCATAGCTCTTTACTCTATAAGGACTACCCCGCAGGGAAAGCACAGGCTCTCACCCTTTGAAATACTCTTTGGTAGTGCACCCAGTTTAGGATGCTACTTCCCGCAGGAGTTACACCTGCAATGTGATAGCCTAACGTCCTATGTTGTTTCTCTGCAGAAGAGACTAACTGAGACCCACCAAAGGGTCTACTCTTCTCTACCTGATCCTGATGCCGTTCCAGGAACCCACTCCCTAAAGCCTGGTGGCCGGGTCTACCTAAAGAAGCACGTGAGAAAGACCCTTGAGCCACGATTCGAAGGGCCTTTGACTGTCCAGCTGACTACTCCAACCTCCGTCAAACTTGAGGGCAGATTGACATGGGTCCATGCCAGCCACTGCAAGAATGCCTAATACTGCTGATAAGTATTTCTATGTGTACTCCCTTTTGGGGCCTTCTACACCACGGCAGAATTCATTTGAAACCCATCATGAAGTGTTAGCTGAAAAACCTGAGATCACAGACTGCTGGATATGTACACACGCACCTGTGACAGCCTCTTCCAGTCCCAATAAACGAAGTGTTCCAATGGGGAGGCTGTTACAATAGACTATCAGTCAATGACACCAAGTATCAAAAACTGTGGAACACTAGTGTGCCCATTCCAATAGTAGGATGGGTAGATTTCCCCTGGTAGCAAGGCAACCTTACTACTGGCCTTCCCGGAACTCAGCAATATTTAGCCTTTGAAGGAAGCAGCTGGGTACCCCATAACTACACAAAAACACCCACTATGGGCAAGATTCCAACAGAAGGAATCAAAATAAGTTTTGGGCAAACCTCTGACAGTACTGATGCATTTAAACCCTTGCTATGTTGTTTGTTATGGTGCAATGATTCTGACCCATATGTGCCTGGCCGAAAAACCTGTGGTGAACCGTCCGCAGGGTATTGTAGTCCCCTAGGCCAACTTTCCGGATGGTGTATGCTCAGAAACATATCGGCCTTTATAGATATAGTACATAGACTCATATTACAACATTCTGCCATCTGGGACCTCCCACCGCAAACCTACTGGGTTTGTGGTTACAATGCCTACAAATGGCTACCAGTAGGAGTAAATGGCCCCTGCACCTTGGCCCGTTTGACCCCTGCAACCTTCATTATCAATACCACTGATATACCGGCAGGAAAATGCCTCTCCACCTACTGGTAAAGAGGGCGGCAGACAGCAAAGACAGGCCTAGTGGCCGACCCCATGTGGTTCAAATGAGCCATGTCAACACATTTTTCAGTTCTCTTTTTATCTATCCCATGATAATGCAGATGTATGATAAGTTGGTGGACAGCACTGACTATCTTGATGATCAAATTTTTGAGGTTCTCCAAGCAGTAAATAATACCATTGCCATACAGAGACAATTAATCATTGTAACCAACCAACATACTTTGGTACTGGATTACCTCACTGCAGCCCAAGGGGGGATGTGCCAAGTAATAGGCCCCAGCTGTTGTCACTACATAGATCCAAAAGGAACCTTAAAAGCCCAAGCCAGTTTAACTGAGTTACAAAAGCTGAGGAAAAAACATGATGAGGAGGTGCTCAGAAGCTCAGATGCTTGGTGGAGCAATACCTTTTCAATGTTCAACCCTGCAAACTGGTTTAAGAGAATAGGAGGATGGTTCATGGGGATACTGCAATCAGTATTCCAAGTGTTACTCTGTTTACTAGTGGCTTATGTAGTGTTCAAATTGCTAATGGCTTTGTTTTCCTGCTGCTTGAAGCAATGTAGACACAATGATTATTCAGCACCCGTATAAAATCACTAATATACTTTTTTTTTCTCTTCTCTACTCTTTCCTCTAGAAATCACCTTGGCGTATCCTGATGAGACTCCTATCGAGAGGCATGCAGGCAGTCCTCTGGGTGATGGATGTGGACGACACTCCCTGGGCAACCCGCGGCTCAGAAAGTATCTGGAAGCTAGCCTGCTCGCTCTATAGTCCACAGCTTCTCGATGGCCCCCTGTCCATCATTTACGCCAAAAGAGGGGATTGTGAGGAAAGAGTTAACCTTTTTTTACTGGTTAGGAAAATAATAGAAATTAATTCTCTTTTGCAAGAGCAAAACCAGACTTATTTACGTAATAAACTCTGAGACCAAACTCAAGGACGCAAAATGTTTTGACTTAGAAACGACTGACAAACATCTTGTTATGGAAAAAGAAACGTCATAGACTGTTATGGGAGTATAAGTCATTATGTTAATTTCTCTTGCTGGGAATATGTAATCCACGGCTTAATGAATGTAGATTAATGAATATGTATGTTGCATAGTTACGCCCTAATCAACTTTGTATAACTTTGTAATGTAAACAAAATCAATACACTTCTATTTCGGAGCCACACATCTCCAGTCTTATGTGTATAACAGCGTCTGCCTGTTTTCCTTGAGCCTGGAATAGCAAAGGGGGGGTCACCGGTACTTTCTCTGCATTCGGACATTGCTGGCAACAGCTGTGACTGATAGGTCAACCTAACAACAGGCAGGAATATTTTCCGGGCAACAATGTCACTTCAAAAGTTTCAAATGATATCAAGAGTCCTCAGATTTGACAACAGAGACACCAGAACAAAATCTGACAAACTTGCTCCCATCAGGGATGTTTGAGAGAAATGGGGGCAGCTCCTTCCACTGATGTTCAACCCAGGGCCAGAGGTGACAGTAGACGAACGTTTTCTCCCTTTCCGCGGAAAATGCCTCTTCCGGCAATGCATGCCAAGTAAGCCAGGCAAATACGGCATAAAAATCTGGGCAGCCTGTGATGCAAAAACTACCTATGCATGGATTCTACAGATTTACACAGGCAAGTCTGCAAGCGGCATCCCTGAAAAAAAACAAGGAAAATGTGTAGTCCTCGATATGACTACTGGACTGCAGGGTCACAACATTACTTGTGACAATTTTTTTACCAGCTATGACCTTGGACAAGAACTTCTCAGGAGGACAATCACCATGGTGGGCACAGTGAAAAAAAACAAACCTGAGCTGCCCGCTGAATTGTTGCAGATGAAGGACAGGGCTCCACTTTCCTCACAGTTTGTTTTTACAGACACCACCACTGCTGTTTCATACTGCCCCAAAAAACGACGGAATGTGGTACTGATGTCCACACTTCACAAAGATGCAGCTGTGTCATCATGAAGTGACAAAAAGCCCAGAATCATCCTGGACTATAACAAAAGCAAAGGAGGAGTGGACAACCTGGACAAGCTGACTGCCACCTACACTTGCCAGCGAATGACTAGGAGATGGCCAATGGTTGTATTTTCAAACATCCTTGATGTGTCAGCATACAATGCATTTGTGTTGTGGACCCACATTCACCAAGGATGGAATTCAAAGAAAAAAAACAAGCGGAGGATGTTTCTTGAGGAACTAGGAAGACCCCTTGTCAAGGCGCACATTGACCAAAGGGAACGAGTGCCCCGAGACCAAGCCGCTGCAGCCTTGGTCTGACAACTCCAGAGCTCAACAAGTGCTTCACCCACACCCACAGCAAAACAAAGAGCATCATCACCAGCATCCTCCTCAACCAGCCCTGCCTCAACATCAACCACAACAGCCACAACCCCAGTGAGACCACCTGATTCTAAAAGAAAGAGGTGTCAGGTCTGCCCTAGCAATAAGGACAGAAAGACAAACACATCGTGCTTCGCCTGCAAAAAATACCTCTGCAAAGAACACACAAAAAACTTTTTGCCACACATGCATCTAAATGCTAATGCATCTAAAAACTAGTACTTGATTTCTGTTGATTTGACTTGCTTGATTGATTGTTGTTTGTTTGCTTGACCTAGAAAAGCTACTTTTTATTATTATTGCTATTAATGTTAATATAATTTTCATCTTTTATTTGTACTAAAGTTCTATAAAAAAAAAAAAATCTGTTTTTTTGCCTTTTTCATAAAGTAGTTAGATATGGGTCAAAATTGACCCGTAACACGATAGATGTTACTAGAGTTAATAATATAATATATATATATGTATATTTTTGTTACATTTAAGAAATGTGTTCCAAAACCCTTCAGTAATAGTCAGATAATATAACAAAGTTTTTTAAGTTTATTTTATTCTTTTGAGGTTCATTTGACAATATTTTTATATTGAAAATGAAGGGTATGCTCTCAAATGAAAGGCCCAGGGGGCCACAACAAAAATATTAAAATCAATCCTTCCATGGATGAGAAACCCTAACAAGATAACTAAGAGGTAAGAAACAAATTGGATCATAAATAACTGTTTTTAGGGTATCCTAGGGGTGATTTAAGACACGGGTCAAAACCGACCCGTTAACATAAGAAAGAGTAACAGAAAGCTAACACAAGAGGAAGGTTAAACCCTTGGTAAGGGATATAACCAGCTACAACCAGGACACTACTGACCTATTGAAAAAACTGTCAGCAACAGGTCCTCTACCAGAGAGAACCATCCTTGCTACCATGGATGTGGAATTCTTGTACTCGAAAATTCCACACCAAAATGGATTGAATGCCTTCAAAGTCTTCCTGGAAAATACAGGAACTGATGCCGATTCTGTGGTGAAACTTACAAAATTCATCCTCACCCATATTTTTTTTGCCTTTGACAATAACATATATCTACAGGAGACTGGGACTGCAATGGGAAGCAAAATGGCTCCACAATATGCAAATCTTTTCATGGCCAAGCTTGAGAGTGACTTTTTATCCTCTTGTCATATCAGGCCTCTGGCTACTACCGTTACATTGACGATATATTAATTATCTGGACAGAGTCTGAGGAGCAGCTGAAGACCTTCCATGAACACTTTAATCAGTTTCATCCCACCATCAACCTAACACTCAACTACTCCTGCACTGAAATCAACTTCTTGGACACCATCATTAAACTACGGAACAATGAACTAGAGACATCCCTGTACAAGAAGCCAATTGACCGTCCAACATACCTGAAATGGGACAGTTTTCATCCAAAACACATAAAAAACTCTGTATACAGCCAGGCTATCAGGTACAATCTCATATGTTCCAACAGTACAGATAGAGACAATCACCTTGAGGGCCTCATAAAGACCTTTCTGAATCAAGGCTACCACCCAAGAACAATTGAAAACCAGATGACAAGAGCCACCAGAATATCAAGAAACCATCTTCTACATTATAAAACTAAAGAAGAAAACAACCGGGTCCCTCTTGTAAACACCTACAATCCAAATCTGGAGGTTTTAAGAGGAGCTGCACGGAAACTACAACCATTACTGCAAAAAGATGCCCGGTTACAATCTATTTTTCCAGACCCCCCACTTCTGTGTTTTAGACAGCCCCTGAATCTAAGAAGCATCATCGTCAGAAGCTCCCTGTCCTCTCCAACAACAACAGGAAAATCTCCCTGCAACCAGAAAAAATGTAAGACCTGTCCATTTATATTGACAACGGACAAGATAAAGATTCCCAGATCACATCAGGACTACAAGATCCCAGGTACCTTCAGCTGCACCACAACCAATGGGGTGTACTTAATTATATGTACCAAATGTCCAACTGGGGGTCTGTATGTAGGGGAGACAGGACAACAGCTCAGGACAAGGATGAATTTTCACCATCACACAATTAAGGAAAAAAGAATAGATCTACCTGTGCCCAAACACTTTTGTAACCCAGACCACAGCACAGGGCTGCCACTAGGAATTTCAGGGCCCCCTTGAGGATCCACCCCAGCTTTGCCTCCACCGCTGCTCCGATTTTGCCCTGCAAATCTTCCACAGTCCCACCGCCACTCTTGGAAAAACTTCACTTCTGCACTACAACCTCGCCAATCACACATTAACCCTCTACATTGAACAACGTATCACACTCGCAGCCATCAGATTTTGTTTTGGCCAAAAGATTTTTGTAAGCCTGCCACCACGACAAGGTAGACTCTTTAGGCAGGGCCCTACTCTACTCTAACTTTTTTTTTTCTTTTTAAATCTAACTTCTTTGGTACATATTTATTTTTGCTATATCTATTTTTTTTTTCTTTAAGGGAATGTATCACATACAGTTTTTAAAGTAATTGAAACCAAATTGTGATAATGCTGACTTGTGGATTTAGACCTAACAAACCCTTCAAAGGGAATCTGTCACCAGGTTTTTACCAATTAATCTGAGTGCAGCATAACATAGGGGAAGAGATACTGATTCCAGCGATTGTCACTTATTGGGGTGCTTAGTGTAGTATTGATAACGCCACTGGTTAATCAGCAGGAGATTATCATTACAGGGCTACTTGTCATGCTGCAGGTAGTCCAGCATATTCATGATGTTTGTATAATTGCTAGATCTGCAGCAGAAAAAACATTGATTTTATCACAATGAAAGCAAATATCTCAGTAAGTGACACATCGCTGGAATCAGGGTCCCTGCCTCTACATTATGCTGCTCTCAGATGGGGGAACAAAAACCTGCTGACAGATTCACTTTAAAGCTCTTCCAGAAGATAGATAGATAGATAGAATCATAGATAGATGGCTAGATAGATAGATCGTTAGATAGATGGATATGTGGCGGCCCTGTGGCATCAGTCACCACAGGGTACTGCACCTCACTTAAGTTGCAGTACTCATCTTGGATCCAGAGGAGGTAGGTACCAGTTCCACAACACAAACTCATACACACAACCAGGTTGCCCTCCCCATTGGGGACCGGGCTAGGGTCGGGTCTTAATGTAGTCACCAAACATGGGGGGCAGCCACACACTAGTGACAGGGAACCAGGGGAGGAGCATCCAGCAGGGGGACTTGGGAGTTTACACAACAGTTAGAGTGTTCTCCAGCAGGAGAGAACAGGAGTGGGACCGGTGCGGTTCAGGGTGCAGAGCCTTAGGGTGGAACAGACTTCATGTTGTATCACCAGAATCTGCAGGACAGGGGGACTGCATGTCCCTCTGACCATCACGAGATCCCGGAGCACAGTGCCATATAGGGTCCGGAGTCGTGTTAACAGTCAAGCCCCACAGCGGCCCTGCATCACCTACACATGGGACAAGAGCTAACACTTCACAAACCGGAGTGCCCAAGCAGCTTCAGGCCACGGGGATCCATCTTTAAAGGTTCAACAAGGAAGGACCTATCGACCACCATACCGGTTCTAACCTCCAATGGATCCGGGATCGGCGGGGGCCAATCACGGCTGGGGCCCATCACGGCTGGAACCACAGCAGCTAATTCAGCCTTTTGATTGCTGTCGCCCCGTGCTTCGGCGCCAATGGCCACTACTCTTCTCATCATCCTCCCTGGGGCCTCACTCCACCTGTGGGGAGAAGAACCATCCTTGCTGCAACACCATTCGCCCCAAAGGACAGCGACAGCAGCGGCGGCTAATCCCTTGCCACATACCACAGGTGTCGTCACAAGACTATCATCCTCATCATTCCCCCACCATCATCCAAATCCCCTTTTATTGTACACCTTGAGACCACAAAGCCGGGCAGGGCCACCTGTGACATCCCTGACCCAACATCACCGGCCCGGCGACGAGTAACATTTAACCCCTGTGCCATAGGGGATCACAGCAGGTGGGGGGTCACAGCAGGGGGGGCTCACAGAAGGTGGGGGGAATCACAGCAGGTGGGGGGATCACAAAGGTGTGGGGCTCACAGCAGGTGGGGGGCTCACAGCAGGTGGGGGGCTCACAGCAGGTGGAGGAAGGTGAGAGGTGGGGGAGGGGGCAGCAGATGAGGGAGGGGGCAGCTGCTGATGGGGGAGAACGGTGGCAGCTGAAGGAGAGTCAGCAGATGGGTTCAGTGGAGGTGGATGAGGGGCAGTGATTTCTGCAGCCGGCGACTGAGGGGTGGCGGCTGAAAGGAGACAGTGTCTATAACTTACCGATCGCTCCCATCAGCTTCCATGGACAGAGGGAAGCTGAGGGAGCGGTCTCCGGCCCCAGATCCACCGTGATTGGAGAGATCGGTCACAAGGCCGGTCTCTCCAGTCAGAGCTGGGGGCGGGTGAAACTGAGGTCACCCAGCTCCAGCCAATGATCAGTCTTACAGCTGCACTGATGATGGCTGGATTTCAATGTTTCAGCCATTTTCAATATAGTATATAAATAAATATTACTACTATATATAATACTATACTATATAATAATACTATAAATATAGTGGGGCCCGGTGAGCAGAGGAATGAAAGCGGAGGAGCGCGGGCTGGAAGCCGGGCCCCCCTCTTTTCACCGGGCCCGATACAGGAGTCACACTAGTAATGCCCTGATGCGGGCCCTGCCACAGCATCATGGACGTGAAATTGCTGGTATTAAAAGGAAACTTCAAGTCCCAGAGAGACAGGAGAGTCTGGGAATACAAGCTTATGATGACCATTGACACATTCAGAGCAGGAATGAATGTGTCACATGGATTCATGTCTTTTTACATCAATTAAGAGATGTGCTCCTCAGACCATCTGAGCGTGTCACAGCCCAGACCAGACCCCAATCAGAGGACAATAAGCATCCGGGGGCATCACAGCCTGGACCAGACCCCAATCAGAGGACAATAAAACTTTCACACTGAACTGCAGCAATATTTATGGCTACAACAGTTTGTCCTCCGTTTGCCATAGTGATAGTTCTGCTTCACATAACATGTTTTATTTATTGCCCCATTCAATGTCCTGTTGTGTATAAATATGTGACTTCAGATTTTGTGTTATATTGAGCCTGATGAAGAGACCTGCGTAGTCTCGAAAGCTGCAATTATTACCATCTTTTCAATTAGCCATTAAAGGTATCAACCACTGAGGACTTCAGTTCTTTTAAACAATTTTTTATCTCTACTGGCTAACACGGTACAAAGCTATATTATACCTTTCTCTGTCTCTTAATTCTAGCTGAAATTTCAATGAAATGACCTCTAATAACTGCCTTATCTGCATTCCATGTGACAAATGGACAAATAGATTCAGACATGTTTTCTTGAAACATCAAAAAGAGAATACCAGAGCATTTGCGCATATTCAAATATAAATAATTTTATTAACACACACTTGCATACATAAAAACAATGATGAAAAGCATACATTGACATTAAAAAATGAGGTTTGACAGTGTACAAAACACACACATAGATGCGGGGGTGGTTATGCTGGCTGCTATTTATAATCCGGGAGAATCTGCAATGGTCTATATTTCCCCCCTGTTATACTGGGTAACAGATATAAATGTGTAACATGCATAGCATGTGCTGCCAGGATGTCCAGGATTCAAGTAAGGGAGTATCTCTCCTGAATGGATTCAATGTTCATGATATATCTATACATCCTGGCCAACACATCCTAATGCTATATTCACCTAGAGGATAGATTTAAAGTGCTTAGTGCATGTCCAGTATAACAGGGGGGAAATATAGACCATTGCAGATTCTCCCTGATTATAAATAGCAGCCAGCATAACCACCCCCGCATCTATGTGTGTGTTTTGTACACTGTCAAACCTCATTTTTTAATGTCAATGTATGCTTTTCATCATTGTTTTTATGTATACAAGTGTGTGTTAATAAAATTATTTATATTTGAATATGCGCAAATGCTCTGGTATTCTCTTTTTGATGTATTCAGCGGTTGAGCTAGCATATAACATATAACCAGTAATAATGAAAATCTGGATTCATGTACTAAATGTGATATTTACTGTGTTTTGCACAGCATCCAGTAATAAGAAGATGGACTACAGAGCCAAAGAAAAAGTATGGCTCTCTAAAATGAATGAGGTGTTCGGTGACGAACTTACACCGGTGTCTACGGAGAGTAATGGAGAGATGCAGAATTGTATGTTTAGATATAAGGAGCTGCTGCGCAAAAGAACCAAAATTTGGTGGAACAGGGCCCTTTTAGAAAAATATTTGGAAAAAACCTCATACCAAGAGGACCCAGAGTGCAGGTTTTGAAAAGGAAATATGTGAAACTAAAACTAAAAAGTTTCAAAGGGACACTATTGACCGTAACTCCAATAATGTCTATAAGTGGCATAAAAAACAACGGGGAAAATGGAAACATGCCGGCTCTAGATCCGGATCATTCACATCCTGTACTTCCAATGAGGAATCAGCTAACCAGGAGTCGGGATCCACGAGTGGTATGACTCTCAGATCATTTGACAGGAGACAGAATAACTCCAATAAGAGCACCTCTTCAGGAACATACAAGAAAAGCTATAGGAAAAACAATACTGATAAACTTCAGGTGATTAATCTATCAGATCACGTACTAACAATAGACCAGAAAAAGCTACTTGAGAGGGGGCTGACCTTTGTACCCACTAATGATATTGATCTTATCACAGTGATCAGGGATGTCAACCTCTTCTCAAGGAAGCTAATCCTGAAGAAACTCCATCACAAGAACTATGATGATGATATAGCCCTTACAGAGTCTATGATAGAGGAGGATGCCCTACGAAATTTACATTCCTTGTTGGAGGAGCAGGATGGGATGCCTAAAGGTAAATACCCAGAGTACTTATTCCCGAAATCTAGGACTTTTCCCCCCTTGTCGGCATGTCCTGCGGTGGAGATCTTCGCCGAACTGGTCAAGCGCGACCTTGGGGAGGTCTCCACCGCACGACGACCCGACAATCTCACCAGGGCTGAACGCACAGCCCTGAGGGAGTTGAGGGCACTTGATGACATAGTCATCAAGCCTGCCGACAAGGGGGCAATGTGGTCTTATGGCCAAAGACATTATATGAGAAAGAAGCACAAAAACAATTGAGGGATAGAGCCACATACACTAAATTATCATCTAATCCGACAGTGGCTTTTTCAGCGGAGCTTGACCTCATATTGTATGATGCATTCATTCAGGGTATTATACCCAAGAAAATTTACGAAGGTCTAACTATCAAATACCCTAGGACATCTACAATCTATTTTGTCCCTAAAGTCCACAAGAATGCCACCGAACCCCCAGGCAGACCCATTGTGTCTCGGGTGGAAGGGCTGAACGATCCAGTGTGCAAATTTGTGGACTTTTACTTGAAGCCACTTGCGGAAGCCCTCCCATCATACGTCCGTGACACCACTGACGTACTGAAGAGGATTAATGGCATAAGCTTGGAAGATGACATGTACCTCGTGACTGCAGATATTGAATCTCTGTACACCTGCATAGATCACCAACAGGGTTTGGAGGCGGCCCGCTTCTTTCTCATGAACAGCAACTGGGATGGCTCCACATGTGAGTTAGTCCTGGCGCTGCTCGAGTTCATCCTCACTCACAATTTTTTTACATTTAAAGAACAATATTATCTTCAGCGGAGGGGCACTGCCATGGGGGCGGCCTGCGCGCCTTCGTTCGCAAACCTTTTCCTTGGGTTTTGGGAGAGGGGTTTGTGGGGAGATGAAGGCACGCTGGTAGAACATCATGTGCCCCTCTGGCTGAGATATAATTGATGACATTTTATTTATTTGGCAAGGTAGTGAGGATGGACTCCAGCGGTTCATTGGACGTTTGAATATGAATGAGTATAACATCAAGTTGACCCATGTGTGCAATAGGACTGTGGTGGACTTCCTGGATATTAGGATAGAGGTTGACAGCAATAAACAACTGCAGACGGATCTCTTCAGGAAGCCCACCGCGGTCAATTCCCTGCTGCACGCTGGGTCTAGTCATCACCATTCAACAATTAAAGCCATCCCAGTTGGCCAATTCATGAGAACGAAGCTGATCTGCTCCACCGCTCAAAAGTTTGAATATCAGGCAGAGATCTTAAGGAAGAGATTCCAGTCACGAGGGTACAGTAATAGAGTCATAAAACAGGGCTACAATAGGGTAAAGACCTCTACGAGAGAAAGCCTCCTACAGCCTTCCAAACAAACCTCCAAGGACAATGACTGCATTAGATTTATCACGACCTTCAACTCACAAAGTGAGGATATCAGGAAAATTTTGCAGCGCCATTGGCCAGTTCTCCAAACTGAACCATCTTTGAGGAACTATTTACTTGATTACCCCCAGATGTCCTATAAGAGAGACATAAACTTGAAAGATCTGCTGGTTAGAAGTCATTACAAGGCAACTACCAGCACGCCACTTGGCACTCGCCCACCAATTAGGGGATTTTACCCCTGTGGTGGATGTAAGGCGTGTGCCAATATGAGCAGATCAAAGACGTTTAGATCCTCTGGGGGAGATAAGGAATTTGAAATAAGACAATATATCACCTGTTCAACCACGCAGGTCATATATTATGCGGTATGCGGATGCAACCTTATTTATATCGGATTGACATCTCGCCAATTACGAGTCCGGACGAGAGAACATGTCCGAGACATCTTGGCTGCAAAATCAACTCTTGATTCGGAAGAATTAAAAACAATCCCACGTCATTTCAAACTCAAACATGGATGTGACCCCCGTACCTTTAAGGTCAGGGGTATAGAGCGAGTATCAGTTGGAATACGTGGTGGGGATATAAACAAAAAATTGCTGCAGCAGGAATGCAAGTGGATAACCCTGCTGCAGACTGAGTCACCAACAGGGTTAAATGAAACCAATTCCTTTGCATGTTTTTTGTAAATTGGCTTTCTCTTCATTGAAGGCGGATTTGTAAGTAATGCAGAACAAAATGTCCTTCTTACATATCATATGTCACATATAATAGTGGATTCTGGCGCAGCATACTCGAGTTATGCACATATATATGTATGTGCAGGGTGCACATCCATTTATATATATACATGTATGTGCATATTATAGTACATAACATGGTAGCTACATTAATATGCTATCTGGATCATTACTCTCCTACACTGCTTTTAATCGATTTTAATATGTGTCATTTATGTGTTTGTTGACAGCCACCATCTCTTTGCCACCTTAAGGAGAACCTTGCCTATGAAACTGATCCCAATGAAATCATACTCAGAACCTGGAGACATCATGTCCTACCCGGGATAAAGCCACCATAAACATTAACGATCCATGACACACAAGGTGGAATAGAATACATCCTGATCGCAATAGGGCGACATATGGATAACTGTACCTTTTACACTCTCTCAGTGTGTTGTCTGTTGAAATAACTAATCCCAGGTGCGTTCCTGAGCGCGTGTGCGCTGCGCTCCGTCCGCCTCCCCGAATGACGCCACTGTCTTAGGGTGTGCACGTGAGCCCAGGCCTTGGCCACAGGGCATGCGTGCGCAGCAGTGACGAGCGGCGCTTCTGGGGGGTTGGTGGACGGCAGCGCGCATGCGCCAAATTGGGAGCGCAGGTGAAATAAGATTAAACTACGGCAGTATATAAGGTCATGGTGCACCGATTAATAGCAGCCCTCTGAGGAAGCTCTCTAATGCGAAATGTACATTGGGGTGGAGGTCTTGCTGAGCTGAACTTATTCACCTAAAACGCTATGGGTAATATATCCTTGCCTTTATACATTGAATGAATTTTTTCATGTGGATTACTGTGCTGCATACGTACTGCAGCTGCAAATGGTGATCTTACTCACAAGTGCAGGCAATTTTTGCTTTAAACTATATATGAGGTTAAAGTGTCACGATTTCACACAGATATATATGGTGACTGTACTTTACTGTATTCATGCACTAGGATGAGACACAGCAACCACATTCATTAATTTGAATGGTGAGGATATCCATTCCCCCATGACATGCACTAAGCACTTTAAATCTATCCTCTAGGTGAATATAGCATTAGGATGTGTTGGCCAGGATGTATAGATATATCATGAACATTGAATCCATTCAGGAGAGATACTCCCTTACTTGAATCCTGGACATCCTGGCAGCACATGCTATGCGTGTTACACATTTATATCTGTTACCCAGTATAACAGGGGGGAAATATAGACCATTGCAGATTCTCCCTGATTATAAATACCAGCCACCATAACCACCCCCGCATCTATGTGTGTGTTTTGTACACTGTCAAACCTCATTTTTTAATGTCAATGTATGCTTTTCATCATTGTTTTTATGTATACAAGTGTGTGTTAATAAAATTATTTATATTTGAATATGCGCAAATGCTCTGGTATTCTCTTTTTGATGTATTCAGCGGTTGAGCTAGCATATAATATATAACCAGTAATAATGAAAATCTGGATTCATGTACTAAATGTTTTATTGAAAGTAATTTTTTATGTTGGTTTCTAATTCTTCTTTTAAATGGGGAGTATGTATTAATGTTGAATTGCATCTCCATAAATAATCCATATTTGTTGGGATCCCCAGATCTACTTTACAAATAATTGAGAAATGGTCCAAAAAAGTTTTCTGATTTATTGTAAAATTTTAAAAAATTTTAATAGAAAAAATATCTGTAACAGCTAAATCAAAACGGGAAAAGGTTTTATGTGGTTCTGAATAAAATGTATATTCTTTAGAGGAAGTATGCAAACAACGAAAAATATCATCAAGTTAATTTGCAAAAATCCAGTTTTTTAATGTTGGGTAAATTCCTCAATTTGGAGCTGTGGAGTCAAGGTGAGCATCTGGCACAATATTAAAATCACCCAGCATAAGGAGATCTCCCTTTCTGACCTCTGGGATTTTGGACATTAATTTATTTAAAAAACTAATTTGCCCTTTATTTGGCGCATATAAATTAACTAATGTATGGGGTCTATTATCCAAGTTAGCTTTTAAGATCAAAAATATTCCTTCAGTATCTTTGTATTCCGCAATTAAATCAAAGGTTATAGTGTTCTTAATCATTATTAACACCTCGTCTCTTTTTTTTTTTTTTCGTTTAGAGAAGAAAAAATTTGTGGGAACTTTTTATTATGAAATTTAGGATGAGACTTTCTATATTTAAAATCTAAATGTCACCTCAACACAACATCCGCTTTGTTTTCTCTAATTTCCTTCCACGTGACAAATCTTTTCCTTGGACTATTTAAACTTTTAACATTAAAAGACAAAAAAAATTGTAGCCATAAGATGCAAGCCTGTTTAAAATAATGAGAGGGAAGCAAAAAAAATAGACTTAAGAATAACTAAGGTGACCGCCCCCGTAGCAACAGCCGAGCCGCTTGGATCCAGAGCCGCAGTGGCTCGAGGGGTCTCCAGACCCGTGGGGTTCCACGCGGACACTCGAATTAAAAAGGCGTGGGGATATATACACGGGATTAGGAAAGTTCGTGACGCTACCCACGGTGTGTGGTAAATTAAGGTACCACCGCTGCTGTTAGTGGGGAAGCCTGGTGGCGGTGGTATAGCAGTCAGGTGTTTTAACCCCTCCGTGGGTAGGGGTTGTGCCCCGGGAGCCCGGTGATGGTGAGGTAAGGGTTTTAGGAGTGGGAAAAGGGTTTGTTTTCTATGTACTCAGTCCACAAATAATCACACTGACAGCTTGTAAACCAGAGTCCCAAGCACCACTGTAGTTGGGAGGGAGCCCGCTGGGGTCCGTGTCTTTGGTGTTGCGGTTAGTCCGTGACTCTTTCCTTGGCACCTGTGTTTTCCTCTTTTGGTCCCTAAAGTCTGAAACCTTTTGGGTACCGCTCACCCGTGTGGCTAACGGAGTGAGCTTGCTCTCAGGGTTCACACGTAGGATTTCTTTGGACTGTATTGGGAAAGTCCTATCCCATCGGTGCGCTAGTACCCTGATTTTGGAGCGGGTTGGGGATGACACTTGAAGTCCTCACCCCCATCGGGTAAATTACCAGGACGCATAAAGCTACTTCCCGGCCTAGGGTCCACGTACCCCGTCGTGCCCTGGCCCCTGCCAAGTGATAGCTCAAGGCCACCGGCTGCTCTCCTCGGCAGTATGTGCCCCCTGACACTATCCCCTGCGACCGGGGTTCCAGCTTCTACCAGGCTCAGACCAACGTCTGCTACCTAGTACTCGGGAGCCCTGCTCCATGACCTCTCCTCACGAGAGTCACCTCACCTCCTCCTCCTTCCACTGCTACTTTACTTCTCCTCTCACTCTCCCCTACCAACCCCCCATGTGGGCGGCCTTATTCCCTTCAAGCCCTTCAGGCCCCCCAATGGTGTGTCTGGTGGGTACAGTGTAAAGTGTTCCTAGGGTTTTGATTGGCTTAGCTTTTAGCAACACCAAAGGACCAGGATCTGTAACCAAGGAAGGTGGATACTGTGCAGAAGGGCAGATTGCACAATACCCTGTGACGACCTGATAGGCCAGGGCGTTACAAAAACAAACAGTAGGGAATAACTAAATAGCTAAAAATCCTTATTGCAAGATTAATAATAAAATGCTTGAAAATAAAGAGTAAGAGATAATTACTATTTTAAAAAATCGCTATTGTACAAGATCTTAAACTATTACTTCTGTTACCTAAGGAAGAAAGAAACTTCGTGCCCTCTTCAGGAGTAAAAATGTGTATTGTTTTTCCATTTTTATAAATTAGCAATTTTGAAGGGAAGCCCCATCTATAAGTGTACCGCCCAGCGCTTGGCTACAGCTGAGCCGCTCGGATCTGGGCTCGCGTGTCGGTGGCTCGAGCGCCTCCGGACCGGGGTCACTTCGCTCTGCAAGGGTCTGGCGCTTTGAAGGGGGGGTTTTAGATTAAAGTTCGTGACGCCACCCACGGGTTTTGGTGAATGTAGACACCACCGCTGCTGTGTACTAGGCACCCTGGGGAAGATGTTGATGCAGCTTTTGGTGTTAACCCCTCCGTGGGCAAGGGTGGTGGCCCCGGGACCCGATTTGGTGCATGCAATGTCAGTGCTCGGCGGGGCAGGATGGTGCATGGCCCGAGGGCTCAGTGATACTCACTCTGACAGATACATGGGAGTCTCTGATAAACCAAATGGATGGTGGTCGGGTCCCCCAAACAGGTTGGCGGTGACCGTCTTTCTCCTGCATCTTTTGTAGCTGTGGACAGCTCTTGCTTCAGCAACGGGAGTCCCGCTCCCTGGTGTGTATGTCAGGAGAGCCCGTTTGCCAGCAGGTGCTTGCCCTTTGGATCTTTTGGCCTGAGTGGTGGCCGTTATCCGGAATCAGTGGGCTGTTGCCTTCTTTCGGGACTTGGGTGGGAAAGGACCTAGAGTACAGACCTCAATCAGTTAATTACCGGGGTCCGGTAGTTTCGGGACCAGGTTTCAGGGTCTGAGTACCCCCACGTGTGCTCCGGTTTCCAGTTGGTTCTCCGGTTCGGTACCGGCGGGCCACTACCCTGTCCCGGTTACCTACGGTTCCACCAGGCTGTCTTCCCGGCTCCTGCTGCTGGCTACCACTGCCTCCTAGCCAAAGTGCCCGGGCTACGACCCAGGGCACCGGACAGACTTTACTCCTCACAACTCTTTCTTTTCACTCCTTCACTCTCCTCTCCCTAACAACTACTGCTGTTTGTTTTCCTGCCTCAGGGCATGTGAACTCCTCGGTGGGCATGGCCAACTGCCTGTCTCCGCCCCCTGGTGTGGACATCAAACCCTGAGGGAGGTGACTAGGGTTTTGTAGGTTGGCTGGTGTCACCTTTTTTGGGGATGGGTGTTGTGCAAGGGCCTACCTGTGACTACCTGGCTAGTCCAGGGCGTCACATAAGCAATAACTTTTTGTCTTAGAAAGTAATTTTCATGTTTTACAAACATACTAAGAGACATTGTGTTTTTGGAAAGATCACTGAATACTTTAATCAGATGATAGGGAGATGGAATTGTTTTCTTTTCTCTTATGTATTTTAGAAGTCTTTCTTTAGTACCAAAAAAATCCAGACATGCATTTGCAGAAATGCAGATAAAATAGTATCTCTTGGGGTTTCTTCAGCAATAAATGAGGGTCTTGGCAAATCTGATGCAGATGGAAAAATGTTTAGAAGAAGATTCTTAACATAGTCTGAGAGTTTATTAGAGGGAACACTTTCAGCTATGCCTCTAAGCTTTACATTATTCCTCCTACTCCTGTCTTCGAGGTCTGAAAGTTTCTGTAGGTAGATTCTGGAGGGAATAAACTTCTTTTTTTGGATCAAGTTGATATTTTTCAAGGGAGTTTGTTTTTTTCTTCCACCTGATTATTTTTTACCTCATTTGCATTTATTCTGCCATTTAATTGTTGTACCGTGTCCTGTAAAACCTTAGTTTGTTTGTCCATTGCTACCATTAAATTGTGGTTGAATGCATTATTAAGCTCATTGAAGTATGGATCTGAGCAATTGATCCTTGATATTTCTGTATTTGGTGAATTAGAATCTTTTATTTCATCCATGTTTCCAGAGATATCAATTCTAGGTCGAGTCTTATCTGGACTATTAATAGGAGAGTCTTGTGAGTCGGAATTGCTAGCTGGCCCTTTCCTTTTTGCATTGGTACCAGCTGGAGTAGTATCCATAGTGGAGAATTTACAATCCTGTGAGTCTTTGGATATCAGAAGAGTATGTTCAGTAGCAGTGGCGTAACTAGAGTGCGATTGGCCCCGGTGCGAAAGTTGGACCTGGGCCCCCTCCGGACGTTGGTCAGATGAATGGGCACCTGTATTCTAAATCCAATAAAGACATATTAATTGCCCCTTCCCCCCCTTCATTATCCAGTAATGTTCCCAATCTTGGTACATATGTCCCCCATCCTGGTATGCATGGTATATAATGTCCCCATCCTGGTATATATTTATCCAATCCTCGGGCGATTCTAGTAAAAATGCCGCACATCCTGGGCCCATCCTAATATATATATCTCTCATCTTGATATACAGTATATGTTCCTCATCCTGGTATATATGTCCGCCATCCTGGTATATATGGTCTAGGACTATCTCTAGTGCATAATTAAAAAAATTAAAATAATTTAAAAAAAATTCTACTCATCTTGCCTCTGCTCCCATGCTATAGAGCATGCATGACAGTACTAGCATGCCCTGCCCCCAGTCATGCTATGGACGTCAGCTGCCAGCCACTGTTTGCCCAGCAGCGTGTATCGCAGTGCAGGGACCCAGCGGGTCTGTGCTGTGATGCATTTCAGTTGATGTGCGCCCTCAGGCACACATCCAGCTGAAGTAGGAGCCGGGTTTGGCCTGTCCCCTGTACCTTTGGGCCCGGTAACGATCTCTACATCTGTGATTGTTACTGCCCTGCCTGCCCTCCTCATTCCATCCACCAATTATTGGTTGCTGAAGTCAGCTCATGTATTGTAAAGATAAAGCACCCTCCCGGGACATACTGCATCAAATCTACTTTAGGCTATGTGCCTACATTGCGTTTTTATGTGCAGAAAATCTGCACATAAAAACTCATGTTTGAAACGTAAAAAAGCAACTGAAAAAACGAGCATTTTTTATTGCGATTGCGTTTTTTTCACCGGCTTCATTAGTCATGGCGATCATGGGGTTCAAGCGCTGTATCCCCGCGGTCGCCTGTTCTTAAAGCCAGGACCTGGCTTTCGCTGCCAGGAGCAGTTCCTGCGCCGCTCTTGGCAGTTTAACCCTCTAAATGCTGCAATCAATGCGATTGCTGCATTCAGAAGGCAGGGAGAAGCATCGCTTACCCCTTCCTGGCGTTCGGGTCCCTGTAGTGCAATCACAGGGACCTGATCTCTGCCATGGCAACGCTGGGTCATCACCATGATGACCCCGGTATACTGAGGTATGGATCACCTCACAGACCAGGGCACCTACGTCACCAGAGTTCCCTGCAACAAGGCCCCGCGGTAAAGACCATGAGGCCTAGGTGCAGTATACCTTGGTGACATCACAAGGTGAACTGAGTTCATGCCGGCGGATCTGCAGGAAACCCCGGTGATCTACAGGCATGAACTCGATTCACCTTGTGATATTACCGGACTTCCCAGAAGCAATGTCCTGCAGTAAACACTCTGAGATGAGGAAATGGCTGAAGGGAGCCCCAGTGACGTCAAAAAAGCATATAACACACAAAAAATTCAACGTGGGCATTACACAAGCATTTTTTCCTGCATTTTTCACTGACCCCATTGAAGTCAATTGGTGAAAAAGCAGGAGAAAATGCAGAAACAACTGACACGCTGCTTCTATTTTCAGCAACAAAAACTGCAAGGAAAAAATAAGCAGCATGGGCACAGCAAGTCAGGATTCTCAGACTTTGCTGGGATGATTTTTCCTTGCTTTCATCGATTAAAAAAGCAAGGAAAAACACATGAAAAAAGCAACGTGGGCACAAGATCTTCTGTGTATGTAGCAGGGCAGTGCACAGTAATTTAGCAGTTTTAGCGACTTAGCTGTATTTAGATACAGGACCTGGCTTTGCTGCTTTCAACAAACTACTGCAAATGTACCACCCCGCACTCGGCTGCAGCCGAGCCGCTCGGATCCGGGCTCGGGTGTCGGTGGCTCGAGCGCCTCCGGACCGGGGGTCACGTTGCTCTTGTTAAGGGAGCTGGCATGTCGAGTGGGGTGTTTAGGTTTTTGAGTTAATGTTCGTGACACCACCCACGGGCTGTGGTGAATGTAGGCACCACCGCTGCCGGTTATCGGGCACCCTAGGGGGGATTGTTGGGGGCAGCTTGAGATGTTAACCCATCCGTGGGCAGGGAATGGTGGCCCCAGGACCTGGTTGATGTGGTGCAGTGTTGGTGCGCGGGCCACGGGCCCAGTAGTACTCACTGGGACAAAACACTCGGGAGTCTCTGGTAAACCAAACGGTGGATAGTCGGTGCCCGCAGCCGGTTGCTTCAGGCCCCAAAAGGTTGGTGGTGTCCGTCTTCTCCTGCACCTTTTTGTACGTTGTGGATAGCCGCGCTTCAGAGATGGGAGTCCCGCTCCCCGGCGTGTACGTCAGGAGAATCCTTTGCCAGCAGGCGCTGGCCCGTGGGATCTCTAAGCCTTTGGCGGTGGCGTTTATCCCCCTCGGTGGGCTGTTGCTTTCTTTCGGGACTTTGGGTGGGAAAGGACCTAAAGTCCAGACCTCAATCAGTTAATTAACGGGGTCCAGTAGATTTGGGACCGTGTTTCAGGGTCTGAGCACCCCAACTGTGCTCCGGGTTACAGCTAGTTCCTCGGTTTTGTACCGGCGGGCCACTCCCCACTACCCTGTCCCGGCTACCTGCAGCTCCACTGAGCTGTCTTGCCGGCTCCTGCAGACGGCCACCACCGTCTGCCTCCTGGTCACAGTGCCCGGGCTCCTATTCAGGGCACAGACAGATTCTCTCCTCACAACTCCTCTCACGACTACTTCTTTCCTCCTCCTAACAGATCTGCCCTTGAACTTCCTGCCTCTGGGCATGTGAACTCCTGGGGGGCGTGCCAACCGCCAGGCTCCGCCCTCATGGTGTGGACATTAAACCCAGAGGGAGGTAACCAAGGTTTACTTGGGTGGCTGCTGACACCTTATTTGGGGAAGGGTGTAGTGCATGGGGCTATCTGTGACTACCTGGCTAGTCTAGGGCGTCACACAAACACTTCCCCCACTGCTCACATTGTGCCTGATTCTGTGGGCTGGCGACCCCAATCACCTTTTAACAGCCTCACACTCCTCATACCCCCCCCACGAAATCCCAAAGTGTCCAAAGCAGCACCGTTAACGGTATACATCAAGATAACATAGAACGTAAAGAAGGTCAGATAAACTTTCCTGCCATACAGGATAACCCCTCTCCACATGGTCGCACATAAGTAAATAAACGATTGGACGCTGTCGGTGACTGCACAGAGCAATGGGAAGGGAGGCAGAGTATATACAGCCAGAGCGATAGGAAGGGAGGCAGAGTATATACAGCCAGAGCGATAGGAAGGGAGGCAGAGTATATACAGCCATGCCTGTGCTGCTGGGACGGAGAGGCACGGTAAGTGCTGCCTCACAAACATGTGCTGGTCAGACCGCACTGCTGCCCTCACCTAATCTGTCTCCTGCAGAGGCCGGCAGCACACTGTACAGTAATCACATGCAGAGACTGGAGGGGGCAGAGCTCACGCTGCCCGGCCGCTTCTACTGAAAATGCAGGAACAGCGCAGCTCCTCTCACTGACAGGAGCGGCTGCTGATCTGGTGCGCGGGCCCCTAACCCTGCGGGCCCGGTCGCAATGGCGACTGCTGCGACTGCGGTAGTTACGCCCCTGTTCAGTAGGTTTTATATAACTTGTTTTTCCAAAATTATTGGAATAATTAGTTGTTGTATCCTTATTAACAAGTGTTCCTTTTCTTTCAACAACTTGGGACGTTGAGGAACCTAAACACTTAGTATAAATTTTTTGAGGTTTACCTACATTACCTTGTTTTAAAGATTTGTCTCCGTGGCCCGTGATTGCACTTAGTAATCAACTCACCTGCGCCTGCTCCCGCTGTCCTTGGTGCTGATTGCTACCACGGTGCAGCATCCGGCCGGCGCTGACCCCCGCAGCAGCTGCTTCCGGGTCGGCTGTGTCGCGCATCATGAATATGCGCGACAGTAATGAGCCGGCTCAGAAGCAGCAAGCTGCACGGGCTGCAGAGGACATCGCTGGATTTTGCGATTCGACTCAGCTACTGTCCTACGTATATCTCTATATCTATTCCAGCAAATACGGACAGATTAGATTTACTATTGAAACACTTGCAACTGGGTCCAATGAAACTTTGACAGCTCTTAATTCTTGCTCCTGATTTACTGAGAAACCACCAATACATACCAATGGCCACGCATTGGCGTAATGGCCACGTAAGCTGTCAACACTTGTTTAGTAAAAATAGTTTCCACACAGTCGGCACGACTCCCCTGAACTCGGGACTAGACGCTCAGTATTAGGTTATATTTTATAGAATAAGTCAATAAATGTGGCTTTTGAGGGATCTTAAGTCCGCTACTCTTGTCTATGTCTTTAATAATTACAACTCCTGTTTTAGTAAAGAAATACTGCGATGCGCCTTATGTGAGCTGACAGACATTCACTGAGGACCTATCATGGAAGCGGCACATAGGCATCCTCACTCAGGTGGCACATAGACCTCCTCACTCAGGTGGCACATAGACCTCTTCACTCAGGTGGCACATAGACCTCTTCACTCAGGTGGCACATAGACCTCTTCACTCAGGTGGCACATAGACCTCCTCACTCAGGTGGCACATAGACCTCTTCACTCAGGTGGCACATAGACCTCCTCACTCAGGTGGCACATAGACCTCCTCACTCAGGTGGCACATAGACCTCTTCACTCAGGTGGCACATAGACCTCTTCACTCAGGTGGCACATAGACCTCTTCACTCAGGTGGCACATAGACCTCCTCACTCAGGTGGCACATAGACCTCTTCACTCAGGTGGCACATAGGCCTCCTCACTCAGGTGGCACATAGACCTCCTCACTCAGGTGGCACATAGACCTCTTCACTCAGGTGGCACATAGACCTCTTCACTCAGGTGGCACATAGACCTCTTCACTCAGGTGGCACATAGACCTCCTCACTCAGGTGGCACATAGACCTCTTCACTCAGGTGGCACATAGGCCTCCTCACTCAGGTGGCACATAGACCTCTTCACTCAGGTGGCACATAGACCTCTTCACTCAGGTGGCACATAGACCTCCTCACTCAGGTGGCACATAGACCTCCTCACTCAGGTGGCACATAGACCTCCTCACTCAGGTGGCACATAGACCTCCTCACTCAGGTGGCACATAGACCTCTTCACTCAGGTGGCACATAGGCCTCCTCACTCAGGTGGCACATAGACCTCCTCACTCAGGTGGCACATAGACCTCTTCACTCAGGTGGCACATAGACCTCTTCACTCAGGTGGCACATTTCCCTCACTGATCTTTAACTAAAATAGGTTTTAGTTTTTTAGAGAATGACCAATGTTTAGGAGATTTTCAATGTTTAGTACTTACTTTTGTCCCACCATATCACCTTATCTCCTCAAACAGCCATTTTTAATTGGTTATATCTCTCCTTCTGAATCTCCTCAGACAAAGTCTCTCAGAAGTGCTGCTCCTCAGAACCGACAAAATTCCTCTTCCGTAATTATCTTTTTTCAGCACCAAAAAAATTGAAAAAGGTCTCAAAATGTTCCAACAAATATACTGAATAAAATTATATATATTGTCTTGAAAATTGTTTCCTCAGTATAGCTTTATAAGTTGATATATATGATTGGCTCTCAGAGCACTCTCTCAATATGTCTTACATCATCATCAGCAGGCCACACCCCCCTGTGAGGTCTTTCTGAAGACAGCCAGGCCAGAGGATGAGACCCCCACTGACCCTCGTGTCTCCACAGAAGTGAAGCCTCTGATGTAGCAGCGAGCCTGTGACGGAGCAGATACATTTCTTTTAATTTCTGATAAAAAGAAAACAGAGAATGTGGTCATGTGACATTGCCCAGACTCCGCCCACAATGGTGAGTTATTAGGGGGACGACATGGAGAAGGAGATAAGGGAGAAAATGTGTTTTTGATAATTGCAGTTTCTAGACTTTCTGGCAGTTTAATGTTGAATCTCGGGGTAAGTTTCCTCCTTGTGGAGACTGACATGCCGGTATGAGGAAACTGCTCTGTCTTATATCCTACGTCATACAGCGAGACTTGTTACAGGGCCGTCCTCTCTGAAGAGGCAATTTGCATATTTTATTTTAACTTGTCAAATAATCCTGAAAATGGTTACATTTATAAAGATTCCTATCACCATAGCAACAACTACAATTCCAAACATCATCACCATCTCGTGTCCTAAACGTCTCCTGAATATAAAAGCCATTAACGCTCCATGGAAATATGGAATCATCTATAGAACATTTCTCTACAAATCATTTTACTCCCATTCCACAAACGATGTGAAGTAGAAAAATAACTTCTAGAAAGTCACAATAAGACGCTGTCATTTCTCATCCTAATAATAATATTATAGGGCTGGATTTATAGGATCTTGTTATTAGGAATACGGGTGATTCTCTATATCCACAGTACTAATCTGCAGGTAAATACGGCTCCAGACATAAGCGGCGGTCTGTCCGGATGTTATGGAGTTATTTCCCCCCTGCAGCCGCTGGGTTCAGTCTCTGCACAGCACAAGTGCTGTAACCTCGCCCTCTGACCCCTGAGTGACGTCCGGCTCCACGGTGTGTGACTGATGCCAGGTCTGAGCCGCTGTCTGATGCCATGTGCAGCCTCTTACTGTACCTACCGGTCATATTAGAGATCTCTCCTTCTGAACACGGGACACAGTCGTAGCAGCAGGGATGAATTGTCCGTCCTGCCTTTTTCCAGCTTCCAGGTGAACATGGATCTGAGCAGCGGGACACCGGGATCTGAAGGAAAAGATGAGATCTACTGTATTTTTGCAAAAACAAAGTCTTTCCCAAAAATAAGACCCAGCAGAAATTTTCAGCATTTTTGATGTAAGGCTTAAATATAGGCCCTACCCCGAAAATAAGCCCCAGTCGCGGTTCAATAATGAAGTGTCCACACTGCAAAAAAATATTACAAAATACTCCAGGACACTTCATCATAGAAAGCAGACACCCCAAAATAGAGAAGAAAGAAGATCCCAAATCACACTCACCAGACCCTGAACGGTAGGACCTGCAGTGGAACGCACACCCACACACATTATATCACACACCCACACACATCAGATCACACACCCACATACATCAGATCCCACACCCACACACATCAAATCACACACCCACACACATCAGATCCCACACCCACACACATCAGATCCCACACCCACACACATCAGATCACACACCCACACACATCAGATCCCACACCCACACACATCAGATCCCACACCCACACACATCAGATCACACACCCACACACATCAGATCACACACCCACACACATCAGATCACACACCCACACACATCAGATCCCACACCCACACACATCAGATCACACACCCACACACATCAGATCACACACCCACACACATCAGATCACACACCCACACACATCAGATCCCACACCCATACACATCAGATCACCACACCCACTCACATCAGATCACACACCCACACACATCATATCGCACACATCAGATCACACACCCACACAAATCATATCACACACCCGCACACATCAGATCGCACACCCACACACATCAGATCACACACACATACACATCAGATCGCACAGCCATGCACATCAGATCACACACCCACACACATCAGATCGCACACCCACACACATCAGATCGCACACCCACACACATCAGATCCCACACCCATACACATCAGATCGCATAACGCCGCACAATCAGCTCTATCCTAACCTACTGTATCCTCATCTATCCCTTGTAGACTGTGAGCCCTCTGGGCAGGGACCTCTATCCTCCTGTACCTGTCTGTGTCTTGTACGGTTTATGATTATTGTACTTGTCCCTATTATGTATACAAATTTCACATGTAAAGCGCCATGGAATTGATGGCGCTATAATAATTAATAATAATAATAATAATCGCACACCCACACACATCAGACTGCACACCCACACACATCAGATCCCACACCCACACACATCAGATCCCACACCCATATGTAACGGGGGCAGGGGGCGCCTCAGGGGGTGTAGTCGAGTCCCCTCGCCTTGTGGGCCGCAGGCTGAACCCCGGCCCGGCCTTTACTTGCAATACAGGTGTGTTGTTGGGGCAGAGTGTGGATGCATGGGGCCCATTCATCACAGCGTTCTTTCTGTGCTCTCCAGCTCCTTCTTCACTGTCAGGAAAGAGACAATTGCAGGCAGCGGATAAACCAAACACCGATTTATTAAACAAAGCTTCCATCTTTCTGTTTGCAGCAGGTTTACTTTAGTACGTTACAAGTTACAGGTCCTTTTCTACAAAAACGGTTTCCTTTTTCTCTACGGGCACTTTCCTTTGCCTGCAGGGGACATACGTTAACCCCCTAGTAGCTGCGCTCTAACCCGGATTTATTGTAGGGCAGATCCAGCACACACTACCGGCTCTGGATAAGTTCTCACCTCTCCACTTCTTTGTCAGGGCACTAACCTTCGCCTGCAGGGGCCACTTGTTATCCCCCTGATAGCTGCACTCCACTCTAGTACACACCACCGGCTCCGGACTAGTCCCAACTCTTCCACCGTTTCTCATGGGTTTCCTCTGCTTTCTAGCCAAGAGTACTCACTCAGGCTGACTGCCTCATCTCACTCCCACACTCTGCCCCATCACCTCAGACCGAGCTTGCTCGCCTCTCACATCTCACTGCACACTGGACTCTGCATTCAGAACCCTTCCTTCCCCACCTAGGCTGCCCTGCCCCTTCCTTCCCTGCCACTGTTACCAGGGGAACCACTGCTCTACACTGGCACCTAGTGGGGAAACAGTTTATGACAGGTAACATTTTACCATTAATATTTACAATTTGCCACCATACTACTGTGGCGTCTTCAGGGGGGGGAAAACAGCTCCTTCACTACCAGGGGTCCGACTACCCCTTACACATACACATCAGATCGCACACCCATGCACATCAGATCCCACACCCACACACATCAGATCGCACACCCACACACATTAGATCGCACACCCACACACATCAGATCCCACACCCACACACATCAGATCCCACACCCATACACATCAGATCGCACACCCATGCACATCAGATCCCACACCCACACACATCAGATCGCACACCCACACACATTAGATCACACACCCACACACATCAGATCGCACACCCATACACATCAGATCGCACACCCATGCACATCAGATCCCACACCCATACACATCAGATCACACACCCACACACATTAGATCGAACACCCACTCACATCAGATCCCACACCCACACACATCAGATCGCACACCCACACACATTAGATCACACACCCACACACATCAGATCGCACACCCATACACATCAGATCGCACACCCATGCACATCAGATCCCACACCCATACACATCAGATCGCACACCCACACACATTAGATCGAACACCCACTCACATCAGATCATCACACCCATACACATCAGATTGCACACCCACTCACATCAGATCCCCACACCCACACACATCATATCACACACCCACACACATCAGATCGCACACCCACTCACATCAGATCCCCACACCCACACACATCAGATCACACACCCACACACATCAGATCCCACACCCACACACATCAGATCGCACACCCACTCACATCAGATCCCCACACCCACTTACATCAGATCCCCACACCCACACACATCAGATCACACACCCACACACATCAGATCGCACACCCACTCACATCAGATCCCCACACCCACACACATCAGATCACACACCCACACACATCAGATCGCACACCCACTCACATCAGATCACCACACCCACTCACATCAGATCCCCACACCCACACACATCAGATCACACACCCACACACATCAGATCGCACACCCACTCACATCAGATCCCCACACCCACACACATCAGATCACACACCCACACACATCAGATCCCACACCCACACACATCAGATCGCACACCCACTCACATCAGATCACCACACCCACTCACATCAGATCCCCACACCCACACACATCAGATCACACACCCACACACATCAGATCGCACACCCACTCACATCAGATCCCCACACCCACACACATCAGATCACACACCCACACACATCAGATCGCACACCCACTCACATCAGATCCCCACACCCATACACATCAGATCCCACACCCACACACATGAGATCCCACACCCATACACATCATATCACAAACTCACGCGCATCAGATCCCACAGCCATACACATCAGATCACACACCTATACACTTTAGATCACACACCCACACACATCAGATCACACACCCACACACATCAGATCACACCCACACACATCAGATAGCACATCCACACTAGAGATGAGCGAACCGGTCCCGGTTCGGCTCGAGGTCGGCTCGCCGAACGGAGGTCCCGTTCGAGTTTGGCTCGTCGAACGTTCGACGAACCGAACTCGAACTGCATAGGAAACAATGGCAGGCAATCACAAACACATAAAAACACCTAGAAAACACCCTCAAAGGTGTCCAAAAGGTGACAAACAACTCACAACACAACACAAACACATGGGAAAGTGACAAGGACATATACTCATGCGAAAACAAAACAGCTGGACAAGGAAAAAGAGGAGGACACACAGATATATGAGTATATGCAAGGAAACATCGATTCCATTATTGTGCAACTTGAGCCCTGCTCATTTTAGGCTTCCAATCTGGATAAATTGCCTGAGCTCGCCACGTACGCCTTGGGGATCTTGTCATGTCCTGCAGCCAGCGTTCTCTCGGAACCTGTCTTCAGTGCTGCTGGGGGTCTGCTGACAGATAAGCACAAGTGTCTGTCCACTGACAATGTGGACATGGCTCTCAGAGGACTTTTCTTCCCCTGGGTAAGCCAGGGGACGGGAAAGGCACGCGTATTTTTGAGAGTGCTTCATGCAAAGCATCTGTTTCTTATTCAAAAGGGGGGTCAACCCATGCCAGTCAAGTGGGGTGTGTGTGGCCCAGTTAGTGGCAACGAGGGAGACTGTGGTTGGATTCCCCTCGCTGTGTTTCTAAAAGAACCAAGATGAACAAGTCATGGCTCTCAGAGGACTTTTCTTCCCCTGGGTCAGCCAGGGGACGGCAAAGGCACGCGAATTTTTGAGAGTGCTTCATGCAAAGCATCTTTTTCATCTTGAAAATGGGGGTCAACTGATGCCAGTCAAGTGGGGTGTGTGTGGCCCAGTTAGTGGAAACGAGGGAGACTGTGGTTGGAGTCCCCTCGCTGTGTTTCTAAAAGAACCAAGATGAACAAGTCATGGCTCTCAGAGGACTTTT
This sequence comes from Anomaloglossus baeobatrachus, assembly GCF_048569485.1. Taxonomy (NCBI): domain Eukaryota; kingdom Metazoa; phylum Chordata; class Amphibia; order Anura; family Aromobatidae; genus Anomaloglossus; species Anomaloglossus baeobatrachus. Next base: position 8,924,923 of record NC_134353.1, on the reverse strand, counting down.
CTTCCCCTGGGTCAGCCAGGGGACGGGAAAGGCACGCGTATTTTTGAGAGTGCTTCATGCAAAGCATCTTTTTCATCTTGAAAATGGGGGTCAACTGATGCCAGTCAAGTGGGGTGTGTGTGGCCCAGTTAGTGGAAACGAGGGAGACTGTGGTTGGAGTCCCCTCGCTGTGTTTCTAAAAGAACCAAGATGAACAAGTCATGGCTCTCAGAGGACTTTTCTCCCCCTGGGTCAGCCAGGGGACGGGAAAGGCACGCGTATTTTTGAGAGTGCTTCATGCAAAGCATCTTTTTCATCTTGAAAATGGGGGTCAACTGATGCCAGTCAAGTGGGGTGTGTGTGGCCCAGTTAGTGGAAACGAGGGAGACTGTGGTTGGAGTCCCCTCGCTGTGTTTCTAAAAGAACCAAGATGAACAAATCATGGCTCTCAGAGGACTTTTCTTCCCCTGGGTCAGCCAGGGGACGGGAAAGGCACGCGTATTTTTGAGAGTGCTTCATGCAAAGCATCTTTTTCATCTTGAAAATGGGGGTTAACTGATGCCAGTCAAGTGGGGTGTGTGTGGCCCAGTTAGTGGAAACGAGGGAGACTGTGGTTGGAGTCCCCTCGCTGTGTTTTACATGCTTTTAGAAGGGCATGACATGGCTTGGAGGTTGACTTTCAGCAACTGCAAACTGTTGGCTACCAAAATGCTGCCTTTCCAACACCTGTGGTTATAGACAATGAGGAACATACTGATGAAGATGAGACGCAGATACCCGATTGGGATGACAACTTAAATATTCGGTCAGGGCAAGAAGAGGCTCGGTCTGAGGGGGAGGGGAGTGCAAACACAACAATTGATGATGAAGTTCTAGATCCCACCTACTGTCAACCCACAGTCAGACACTCGAGGAGGTCAACAGAGGCGGTGGAGGAGGATGCAACCGACGACGAAGTTACCTTGCGCCTTCCTGGACAGAGTCGGAGCACTGGTAGCACGTCTACAACTGCATCCTCAGCCACCACTCTGCCTCTGAGCATTATTCGGGGTGGATCAACAGGTCGCATGGCCTCTAAGCCTTGCCTAGCTTGGTCCTTTTTTGACATAGAAAAAGATCGCCCAAATTATGTGATCTGTAAAATTTGTCATGGTTCTCTTAGTAGAGGTCAAAACCTCAGCAGTTTGACAACTTCTTCCATGAATCGTCAAGCAGTGAAAAATGTCAGACCGATACTCAGAAAGGCAGACATGCCAGAGTGTGGGTGTTTGGATGTTGAGAAATGGCACAGATTCAGGGAAGAGGTGCAGCATTGTGGATGTAAAGAAATAACAGTGGGATGTATTATTATATTATTGTTATGTAAAGTGTATTATAAATGTTTTAATGCACCAAGAGAAAAAACTGTGACTGCTACCGCCCCCCCTTCACATGATCAGAAACCCAGATCAGATGAATGGACTTGTAAACATTGTAGTCAGAAAAACCCAGACTGGAGAGGTACTTGTGCTACGTGTAATGTTACTCGCCCTAAGCAGATTGCACTAAATCCTGTTCGAACCAGATCACATGTGATGACAGACGACGCTGACACTGAAACAGAGGTAGTGAAGGAATTGAGTTTTGGGGAGGAAGCTGGACATTATTCTGATGGTGAGGAAAGAAAACAGTTATCTGACCCTGAAGACCAACCTTTCCCTCTTTCCCTGACTGACGTAATACAGCAGGAAGGGGAGAGTATAGAGACGTACTTTTGGAGGTTACAGCTGAAGTGGGCAGACGTGGGGTACAAAGTCAGAACCTCCCTTAATGACAAAATACTGATGAGTATATTTGTTAACGGTATGAATAAGTTTTTACGAGAAGCAGTACAGACAGCCAGACCTGAGTGGAGAAACATGGACCCAACAGACCTTCTGCAAGTAGCTAAGGGGGTTGAACTGACAAAATGCAAGCGACCAGTTATGTATGCTAGAGCACAAGGAAGACAGTGGAAGCAGAGAGGGGGGGCACCAGGTGACCGAGCGACCGTACAGTGCTGGAATTGTGGACAGAATGGACATTATGCCAGACAGTGCAAAAACTCCAAAAAGGAGAGTGAGCAGACTGATTTCCCTCTTCCCTTGCCTCTGACCTAGGAAACTGGCAACCCAGTGACAAATGTGTACCCTGTTTTCGTTCCCTCAGGACCTGGTCCCACCTTACTTACGACCATAACCATGCCAGGGGGGAAGGAGGCAGAATTTTTAATTGACACTGGGGCAGCCGGCACTGTGGTACATAAAGACCTGATAAAGCCAGAGATGATCACTGACGAGACTGTGGAGTGTGTCGGGGTGGAGGGATTGGTGAGTGACGAGACTGTGGAGTGTGTCGAGGTGGAGGGATTGGTGAGTGACGAGACTGTGGAGTGTGTCGGGGTGGAGGGATTGGTGACGAGACTGTGGAGTGTGTCGGGGTGGAGGGATTGGTGAGTGACGAGACTGTGGAGTGTGTCGGGGTGGAGGGATTGGTGACGAGACTGTGGAGTGTGTCGGGGTGGAGGGATTGGTGAGTGACGAGACTGTGGAGTGTGTCGAGGTGGAGGGATTGGTGAGTGACGAGACTGTGGAGTGTGTCGGGGTGGAGGGATTGGTGAGTGACGAGACTGTGGAGTGTGTCGGGGTGGAGGGATTGGTGAGTGACGAGACTGTGGAGTGTGTCGGGGTGGAGGGATTGGTGAGTGACGAGACTGTGGAGTGTGTCGGGGTGGAGGGATTGGTGTCTGAAACTCCCTTGACAAAACAGATGAAGCTGAGATTACAAGATAGCCAGGAAATTCTCACAAAGCTTATTGTTAGTGAAAACACTCCTATGAATTTGCTGGGGGCTGATGTGTTAAGTGCTATCCAGGCTACCATACAATACACCCCAGAAGGTATTACAGTCACAAGTCCCCTCTCTGACAAACACTTGTGCAAGATTGCAGCAATGGTGTACATGTCCAAATCTGCGATAGTGTCCGATACTAGAACTAGTGAAGACATAGCAATGCAACAAGTTCCAGACATTGTATGGGCAAAGGGAAAAACTGATGTTGGTCGGCTTCCTATTCCTGCAGTCATGATAAAATTAAAAGAAGGCTCCACTCCTCCTTGTTTAAAGCAGTATCCCTTAAGCCCAGCCAAATCAATGGCCCTGACCAGAGATATAAGAGAATATGTGCAAGCAGGGGCTCTAGTACAAAGGTCCTCCCCTGTAACACTCCCTTGTATCCAATCAAGAAAAAAGGGCCCAAAGGTTCCCCTGACACGTACAGAATGGTGCATGATGTGAGAGCTGTCAATGCTGTCACTGAGAGTGTAACATCTATTGTTCCTAACCCACATACCTTACTGTCACAAATCCCAGGGACTTCCAAATATTTTACAGTAATTGATTTGGCAAATGCATTTTTCTCTGTGCCTCTACACCCTGACTGTCAGTATCTTTTTGCCTTCACACATGAGGGGAAACAGTACATGTGGACAGTCCTCCCGCAAGGAGGAATGAATTCACCTACCATTTATTCTACAGCTATGGCAGGAATTCTGGAGCAACCGCCTCATCCACAGGTTACGCTATTGCAGTACGTGGATGACCTTTTGCTCTGCTGTCCAGACCAGACGTCCTGCAAGGAAGCCACAATTTCTTTGCTGTGTTTTCTGGCAGAGAATGGTTGCAAAGTTTCACGTGAAAAATTACAGTACTGTAAGCAAAAGGTAACATTTTTGGGTCACTGTATCTCTGAAGGTACAAGACACCTGACTGAGGAGAGAAAACAAGCAGTCCAAAATCTCTCCTTACCCAGGTCCCACCGGCAACTGCGCACCTTTTTGGGCTTAGTGTCATACTGCAAGCCTTGGATAAGGTATGCCTCGCAAATGATGCAACCCCTCTATGATTGTCTGTCATCTGACCCCTTTGACCTCACTCAGGAAGCTATTGATTCCTTTCATTCCCTTAAACTACTCATTGTATCTGCCCCGGCCCTGGGTATTCCAAATTACGATCAACCATTTTCCTTGTTTTGCACAGAACAGGGAGGGCATGCGACAGCCGTCCTCACACAGCAACATGGTGACAAACAAAGACCAATAGCTTACTACACAGCGCGATTGGACCCAGTTGTCAGAGGGTCACCCACGTGTGTCCGTGCTGTAGCGGCTGCTGCAGTACTGCTAGGGAAAGCTTGCGAGATCACATTGATATTTTCCCGCTACAATTTACTCCCCGCATGACATCCATGCTATACTTGTGCAAGTCCAACCGAAACACCTGTCTATGGCCAGACAGCTCAGACTTGAATGTGCCCTTCTGATTCCTGAGTATGTCACCCTCAAGAGGTGTAATGTTCTGAATCCAGCCACCCTTTTGCCAGTAGATTCAGAAAAGGGGGAATTGGTGACAATGGTAGCAAGTGAGGATGAATACTTTGACATGACGCACGAGCATGGCTGCATAGAGCTGATGAGTCAGGAGACAGCAGGTTTTCCACATGTCTATGATACACCTATTACTAATGCAGATTTTGAGTTTTTTGTAGATGGCTCCAGATACCACCTGGATGGGAGATTCTACACTGGATATGCAGTAGTATCCTCACATGAGGTAATCCGAGCTGAACCACTCCCGCCGCACATGTCCGCGCAGGAGGCGGAGCTAACAGCGCTCATTGAGGCGTGTAGAGCGGGATCAGGTAGGAAAATTAATGTTTATTCAGACTCAAATTATGGATTTGGGATCTGTCATGATTTTGGCCCTATCTGGAGAAGTAGAGCTTTTCTTACGTCAGCTGGTAAGCCTATTAAAAATGCAGAATTGGTAAAACGGTTAATGGAGGCACTAATGTTACCAGTCCAGGTTGGCATCATTAAGGTGAAAGCACACACAAAAGCACACAAAAGGTGACTCACTGGAGGTAGCGGGCAATAGAAGGGCGGATGCAGCTGCGAAAGCAGCGGCAAAGAGGCCTAGGGATCAGAGGATAGTGGCAGGGAGCCAGCAAGTCCCAGCCACAGTGAGTCTGAATGTCCTGAAATCCCTCCAGCATCAGGCTGCCCAAACAGAGAAGGAACACTGGGGGAAAATGGGAGCTGGGCTGAACTCGAATGGAGTATGGGAAAGTAAGGATAGGTTGTGTTTACCAAGGTCCCTGTTCCCTATGATGGCACAAGCAACACATGCCCCACTCACGCCTCAAAAAGTCACATGTGTAACAAGGTGAATGCCTTCTGGATCGCTCCTGGCTTCAGTTACGTAGCCTCCAAACACGTACAATCCTGCATTATCTGCGCACAACACAACCCAGGTAAAACAGTAAAAGTCCCTAAGAAAGCAACACCCAGACCGCTCTACCGTGTCAACGACTGCAAATAGACTACATACAACTACCCAAGGTAGGAGTGTATGAATACGTCCTGGTATGTGTAGATCTCTTCTCAGGATGGGTTGAGGCCTATCCAGTAAAATGTGCAAATGCTAAAACAACTGCAGATAAACTGATGAAGGAACTAGTCTGCCGGTATGGCATCCCAGAAGCCATAGAAAGTGACAGGGGTACACACTTCACTGGAGAAATAATGAGGGACATTATGCAGGCCCTGGGAATAGAGCAGGCATTCCATACCCCTTATCATCCGCAGAGCAGTGGAAAAGTAGAGAGATTAAACGGGACACTTAAACTAAAAATTCAAAAGGCCATGGCAGAGACAGGAAAGAATTGGGTAGAGTGCTTATCCCTGCCACTCTTTTCAGTCAGACACACTCCAAATAGAAAGACAGGCTTGTCTCCTTTTGAAGTCCTTTTTGGTAGTGCCCCAAAAACAGGTCTCTACTTTCCACAAGTGTTACAGATGCAACACGGCACTATGACAGCCTACATCCAGGCCTTACAGGAAAGACTTAATGTGGTGCATAAACATGTCTTTTCATCCATTCCAGATCCCAATGCAAGGGCAGATGTACATCAGCTGAATCCAGGTGATTGGGTGGTCGTGCGCAGACACGTGAGAAGGAGCCTAGATCCACGCTTTGATGGCCCATTCCAAGTCCAGCTGACCACATCCACCTCAGTGAAACTTGAGGGAAAGCCCACCTGGATCCACGCCAGTCACTGTAAAAAGGTCACTCCACCGGCAGAATGACAGTCTTGCTAATTATCCTGCTAGGTGTAGCAGGGTTGCTGCGCCAAACAAAGACACTGAGCGAACTTTTAAATATAGACTGGGATAATAAACTCATTCGCCACCATATTTCTCTTACTGAGGACATGGAAGGAGAAAAGCCAAAAGACTGTTGGATCTGCACACACAGTTTTATTTTCTTCAAAGACTATGCCATATTTAGCCTTACCTCTGGAACCACAGGAGGTGTTGATATCAGACTGTATCTACAATGAAACCTGGACTCTATCGATATTCTGGTGAAAAGATGTATTTGCCACCTTGACTATAGCTGGAGAGGTCACTAATCCCTGGTTCCAGCTAAATATCACACAGCCTAGGGGACAGTCGTGGTGGATGGAATACAATCCGGACATTGAGGGTGTAGTTACCAAAGTAAAGACTAAGATCCCTCATTCAGGCCCCATTACCTACGATGGATTATGGTTCAGTCTTCAATACAATGATGTTGCTATCTGTGGAAAGGACAATGATTGTTTCCGTGTGTTTGTGTCTATGTGTGTATCTACATACATGGTCACCAGTTTTTGTCTGTTCTCCTATTATATGTATATACATGTGTATGTATATATGTATATATATGGATGACTCCAGCGAAGACTCCTGGTGAGGAAATACATTTTCTTTTATGAATCCAGCTAATTGGTTTAAGGGCATAGCAGGTTGGGTTTCTGGCATTATACAGTCCTGTATGCAAATATTGTTATTCTGTCTATTGCTTTATATAGCTGTAAAAGCATTGATATATGCGTTAGCTAAACTATTGAATAATGTATGTTCTAAGAGTTTCAGCATTGAACCCTCTGTAGTTTACTACGGACCCCAAATGGCCTCTACTGACGGGGAGTAGGTGTCCACACTGAGGGTGGATGGGTGAAGTGGTAGGAAGACCCCTCATGGGTACTAGGCCCATGAGCCAGCAGCTCCTGTTTGGACGCCTACTGACCCTGTAGTGAAGGTTATACCATTTACAAAAGGGGGAAATTGATATAGAAGGGCTAATAGTTTCTCTATTTCTTTATTAAAGATATTTTATTGTTATTAGTAAGTATATCTGGTGGTAGTTCATAGTCATTATGGAGCCTTCGGAATAAGAGACAGGCTCAAGGATTATTATTGTCTCCAAATGTTCTTCTTATCTTCTTCTTATCTCATATGCATGACTCTACATTTTTGTTTTGCTAAAACTTAAAGGTCATATGAGCAACTTGTAAAGTCCAGCTAGAAGCTTTATTTTGCAATATCACATTGATCTGTAAATGGTATAAATAAACTGTACTTTGGTTAAATAAACAGAAAAATTGATCATGCCCACATGGATGCTGGTCTTTTTCTCCGAGCGCTCGATCTTGATTAGGTCTGAAGAGGCCTAATTGAGAAGACCTCACTGGTGATCCCATAAGCTGACTTGTGACAAAACAGAACAGCTACAACAGGGTCAACCCATGCCAGTCAAGTGGGGTGTGTGTGGCCCAGTTAGTGGAAACGAGGGAGACTGTGGTTGGAGTCCCCTCGCTGTGTTTCTAAAAGAACCAAGATGAACAAGTCATGGCTCTCAGAGGACTTTTCTTCCCCTGGGTCATCCAGGGGACGGGAAAGGCACGCGTATTTTTAAGAGTGCTTCATGCAAAGCATCTGTTTCTTATTCAAAAGGGGGGTCAACCCATGCCAGTCAAGTGGGGTGTGTGTGGCCCAGTTAGTGGCAACGAGGGAGACTGTGGTTGGAGTCCCCTCGCTGTGTTTTACATGCTTTTCGAAGGGCATGACATGGCTTAGAGGTTGACTTTCAGCATCTGGAAACTGTTGGCTACCAAAATGCTGCCTTTCCAACCTTTTTAACCGAGGATTTACGAGACCTTATGCCCATCGCAGTGCCCCAAGAGCCGATGCCCAGGCGCCACTCCTTCTCCAACAAAGGCGTGCACGCGCTACACCAGCATGTCGCACTAAACATCACTGATTCCTTGAGAAACTCTGTGTGACAGGGTGCATTTCACCACAGATAATTGGCCCAGTAAGCATGGACAGGGGCGTTACATGTCGCTGACTGGGCAATGGGTTACTGTGGGGAGAGATGTAGAAGGGTCTGCTGTACAAGTCTTGCCGTCCCCACGAGTTGTTTCAATCCTTCTTCTGTATGTAGAAGTTAATACACTGCTTCTGCCTCTTCAACCTCGTGTGGGTCCTCCACCTTGGCGCAAACCCTGTGTGGTCAGGCCACCCTTCCTTGTAACTGCGCACAAGGAATACCACACACCTCCTTACTATGCTGGCAGCAGAGCTCAATGCCATCAGGCGGTCAAAGGTTTACTTTGAAATGTATGGGAAATGTGAGTCACACCGCTGAGAAGTTGTGGACGGTTAGCTCTGGAGACCGAGTTTCATCAATGGTTGTCTCCACTCAACCAGCAGCCAGGGAAGGCCGGGTGCGACAATGATGCAAACATGGGTGCGGCCCTTCGCTGTGACAATGTGACACACGTGCCTTGTGTGGTTCACGTGTTGAACCTGGTTGTCCAGCAATTTTTAAAGCACTATCCTGGCCCACATGGCCTTTTGCAGAGAGCACGGTGTAACGCCTTCCTTGATCCACACACTCAGATGGGCTGTAAATGATAGGCTAGAGGGAAGCCACTCACCAAGTAGGACCCCTAGAACCCTGAAACCCTTTAACCCCTATACAGGGATTAGGAATTACACAGGGCCCAAGGTGATCAATACCTGTGGAAGGCTGCAGTTCCAGAGAATAGTAGTCAGGCAGGGTCAAAACATTAATTGAGGAACAGGAACAGAATGGGACGGCCAGGACTTAATCAGAAAACAAGCAGAGGTGAAATGCGGATCGGCCAACAAGGTACATAAACAGCAAGCAGGAAAAGTAGTCAGGTAACAAGCACACAAAATCATAAAACTGAACTGGCGGTAACAGTAACAAGAGGTTCATAGCTATGTCTGGCAGTGGTCTGCAGACAGGAGGGGCCTTAAAAAGGGTGTGGTGTCTTCTCATTGGTTGTAGCTGAATGATGGTATTTCATCTGTGAGATACCCACCAGCTACATTCAGCCAGAGATTCTGCATCTGTCAAGGTAACGCATCCCAGTGGGTGAGCATAACCTGCGTCCACCTGCGCTGCTGGCATCGACTCCTCTCCCATCATCAGCACTATGCACGAAAGGAACACGTTGTCACCTGGCGACCGGAGTACAAATTGACGGAGCGTACTCCGTTGGTGACTTAACAGCCGTGTGCGGCAATGATGCAAACCTGGCTGCGGGCCTTTGTCAGGGCAATGTGACACACGTGCCTTGTATGGCTCACGTGTTGAACCTAATTCTCCAGCAATTTTTAAAACACCATCCCGGCCTACATGGCCTTGTGCAGCGGGCACGCTCGCTATGTGCTCACTTCCATCGTGCGCACAAAGCAGCTCAACAACTTTCGTCGCTACAGAAGTCTTTAGGTCTGGTGGTTAAACGCCTGAAATGCGATGTGCCCACACGCAGGAATTTGAATCTGCACATGTTGCAGCGTTTGTGGCAGCACCGCCGAACCCTGCTGAAATACGTTATGACATATAGCCTGGGATAACTTGATCCAGAGGTGGTGCAGATCACGCTGCTGGAGTGGTGTCAGATCAAGGACCTATGCACCCTGCTACACAGTTTACAAATGTCGACGAAGATGTTTAGCACTGGCGGTGCCATTCTCAGCGTTACAATTCTGGTCATCTACATGATGGAGCACACTGTAATTATTATTCGGAGTCAGGTGTTGGGACAAGAGGAAGGGGAGGAAGTACAGGAGGAGTCATATGCGGAAGGGATAACAAGATCTATGAGGTCCAGATGGTCAGCGGCACCTATGCGGCAGTCATGGTGAGGGAGAGGGGTTAACAAGGGCGCATAGTATCAGCAAAAAGTGTTGAGGAAGGTGCAGGAGCCCATGAAGAAATGGAGGACGAACTGGCGATGGGCATGGAAGACTCAGCAGATGAGTGAGAGCTTGCTCACATTTCGGTTGTGCGAGGTTGTGGGGAGAGGGCAGAGGAAGGAGGCACGATTCTCACCTCTCTGCCACCAACACACCAAGGACTTGGTCCTCCTGGATGCACAAGACACATGAGCGTCTTCTTGCTGCACTACCTACAACATGACCCTCGGATTGTATGAATTCGAAGTAATACTAACTACTGGGTTGCCACACTGTTAGATCCCCGGTACAAGACAAAATTTGGCGAAATAATTCCTGCCATAGAAATGGACGCACGTATACAGGAGTATCTGCAGAATGTGGTACGCAATCTTAGATCTGCTTTTCCACTAAACACCAGTGCTGCACAGAGTGAATCTCAACGCTTTGTCATGGATAGGAGGAAATGGGCTTTTACTTGTCCACATCTGAGGGACCAAGGGCTGGCTGCTGTGCTGAGATGGCATTGAGTACGGTGTCCCTGCAGAGTTGCACTTTTGGTCATATACAAAATGAGTTGAAAAAGGACAGATGCGGGTGAAAAGGGGAACAGGTGTGTTGGAAAGGGGAGAAAAGTTTTGGTCCGTGGGTTTGGTGGTTAAGCAACAGTAACATTTGATGAAGAAACACCATCTGTTACGGTGGGACTGGCAGATTTGGATAAGATAGTATATACTATGTTACCGCTATATAACGAAAATTAATAAGAAAAGAAAGAGAAAGGTATATATCCCCATCAGCAGTCAGTGTCCACCGTGCTCCCAGATGGAAAAGGAGAGGTTGGCAACTGGAAGGTTAGGTGGAGGATACAGAGCTGTGTGGCTATGAAACTAATAGTAGCCTGAACCAAGTTAGACACCACTCGGATCTTGAGACTGGGAGCCCTGTTAGCGTCACAGGGTCCACACGCCCACCCAGCCCAGGAACTCCCTGTTAACATCACAGGGGCCATTCAGTATGCTGACCGTGTGCATTGGGGCCACACGTGTAGACAGCAGGCGCATCAGCAGCAGCAGGCCTGTTAATGCCACTGGGCTGCACAAGCAGGACTTGTAGGACAGGAGCTGGTCTTAACCGTTCTGCGTTACCAACTGTGGTGGCGGCCTGCATCGACGCCCTATCCCTGCCTACCTCTGGCCTAAAGCCGCAATGGGTTCAACACATGGAGGTGTGCTCTTTCGGAGCATAATAGAAGACTGCGCACCTCCTTGTTGTCTCCAGCCCCTTTTATAACCTGGGTCCGCCCCAAACCAGGATGGACCACATTGCACCTCCTGGAGACAAAAGCAGAGTGACACGTCATGAGTGGCATAACTACCGTCCTATTTGGAACCGCAACTTCAATGATGACCTCATGGCTGCCATGACCCAAACACCTCACCAGTCATCGTCTGACCATCAATAATGAGGTGACAAGTCATAGGGGCGGGCATCTGCAAGCCATTTGGGAGTGGCCTGGCCACATCGTCAGGACACCTGATGCCCTGTGGTCTATATGGGCCCCCCCACATCAGGGGCAGGGCCAAAGAGTTCATTACCGGACCTAGTCTCTGATGCAGTAAGTGCCTGAGCATGCTCAGTAGCATGAAATACAGTCTCTGAAAAAAGACTATCAGCTTTAGCATGGTGTCTATGCACAACACACGACTTAGACCCGGCACGGAATGCAAGTACCTGTGCAAAGAGGCTTTTCGCACTAAGTGTGGGATCATGCGCTGTAGCCCGAAATGAAGACTTAGCATCAGGAATGGCACAGTCAGGCTGAGCATACTCACTAGGCGAAACACTGTAGTTAGGCTGCAGCTGGGGTAAATCGGCACACGCATGCGCACTAGCTGCCTCTCCACACTGAGACGTGGAGGAGAAATTGCTCTTCGGGTGTGACCTTGGAGATGCTGTCTATGAACAGAAGGAAAAGCTAAAGGAAGCCTGACTTTCTATCCCTCCGAATTATCAAATGCAGCAAAGAATTCCCTGAGTTTACTATAACATTAGCGTAGCAAAATCTGCAGGAGGGTGTCCTGCACAGGTGCTAGAAATAGCTTGGCACCAGTGGGGCACTAATGGAATACAACAGCCAGTTCTATGATGCCACTAAATGGCAGTATTTTTTGCTATCATAATAGCTTATAAAAACAGAGCAGGAGGGTGTCATGCAGAGGTGCTGCACATAGATTTGCACCAGTGGGGCACTAATGGAATACAACAGCCACTTCTTGTATGACACTAAGTTTACTCAATTTTTGGTATTATAATGTATTAGTAACAATGAGTTTGAGTGTGCAATGCAGGCAGACATGCTGCAAATATCTTTGCACTAGTGTGACTAGACAAAAGTCCAATAGCCACGTTTAGGATGCCACTAGGTACACTGACTGTTTGCTAGTATAATGGCTTAGTTAAAAAGAGTTGGAGTGTGCAATGCAGGTAGAGGTGCTGCAAATGTCTTTGCACTAGTGGGACTATAGCAAAGTCCAATAGCCACGTTTAGGATGCCACTAGGTACACTGAGTGTTTGCTAGTATAATGGCTTACTTAGAATGAGTTGGAGTGTGCAGAGGACAAGAGGGTACAGTGCCAGGGTTGTGGGGCTCTGGGTAGAGGAAAGGAAGCCTGCCTTTCTATCCCTCCTAATGGGGAAATGCAGCGAGGAAATCCCTGACCTTAGCTACACAGACGCTGTCTCTGTTTTCAGGACCTGTCACCTATGGCTCTGACCCTGCCGGTACGAGCCCTTAAAAGAACTTATAGAAAGTGCTATCCCTAAGCTGTCCAGCGCTGTGTATACAGCTGTATCGGCGATAGGGCTCAGTCAGGACGGAGCTGCGCCAGTGATGTCTGACACCAAGGACGCAGAAGAGATAATGGCGTGCTGGAGGAAAATGTCAGTTTTTATAATGCAGGGACATGTGACATGGACATCCTATCACACATGCCGTTGCTTCTCTGGCTAAAAGTCCACTTAGCTGTGTGTGTGTCTGGGATTGGCTGACATGCTGGCCCGCCCCACAAGACGCGCGCGCTTAGGGAAGGAGGACAAGGAAAAAAAAAAAAAATGGCGATCGCCATTATACAAACAGGAGTGCTCTGAAGGCGCTGTTCACGCACACTATACACTGAAATGTGATAATAGTGTGATTCACAGAGTGACTTACACTATAACAGCAGAAACCAAGCTAGGAATTTGCTGTTTTTTTGCTGCTAGAACCGTTCTCGAACGTTTCTAGAACTATCGAGCTTTTGCAAAAAGCTCGAGTTCTAGTTCGATCTAGAACAGGCCCCAAAATCACTCGAGCCTAGCACTGGAGAACCACGAACCACGAACCGCGCTCAACTCTAATCCACACACATTAGATCACACCCACACACATTAGATCACACACCCACACACATCAGATCACACACCCACACACATCAGATCACACCCACACACATTAAGTCACACACCCACATGCATCAGATCATACACCCACACACATCAGATTGGGCATATACATATATGAGATTTCACATATATACATATATCACACACCCACACCCACACACACACACACGCATTAGATCGCACACCCACACACATTAAATAGTGCACATACAAACATGAGATCGCACATATAAACAGCAAATCACACACAAATTCACCACATTAGGCGATACCTATTGCTTCTGGGCAGCAGGTAAAACTGGGACACAGAGTAGTGGAGCGTGAGGACATACGGTGGAATGCATGGAGGACCCAGTGTGGTACAAATCGATACATTCCACCGCAGGTCTTCTGTGCATTCCACCGCAGGTCTTCTGTGCATTCCACCGCAGGTCTTCTGTGCATTCCACCGCAGGTCTTTGCACTCCACTGCCCTGCATACCATCTTCCCCTTCCAGTTTGAAGCAATCAGTATTGCCAGATGTGTGTGTGTGCTATCTGATGTGTGTATGAGTGTGTTTGTGATCTGATGTATGTGAGTGTGTCGGCGAGAAGCAGGGAGGACCGCATGGAGCATTCCAGCTGGGAGCGCCTGCCAAAGATCGCAGCAGGACCTGGGAGCCACAAAGACATCCGACGTCTGGTAAGTGTGATTCTTCTGAGAAGGGGGGGTTTGCTTTTTTGGGGTGTGAACTTGGCCCAACTGTGTTTCTCCAATAATAAGCCCTCCCCTGAAAATAAGCCCTGGCGCTTTTTTCGGGGCAAAAAATAATTTAAGATAAGGTCTTATTTTTTATAACACATGGTACTGATGAGCGATCAGTAAAATGCTCGGGTGCTCATTAATCGAATCGAGCAGGTCAGGAGCTCTGATGGGCTTGACTAAAGTAATAGTTGTAGTGGAAGTCAATGGGGAACTTTAATATTTATCAGGCAGACCCCTGGGAGGTCTCAGGGGGTCTGGAAATCACAGAAAAGGATGGAAAGAGCATGAAAATGGAATTGAAAACAGCCTGGGGAAGACGCCTGGACACTTCTCTGACACCCAGGTCTCTGCTGGGAAATGTCAGATTATTACACCACTTTTACTGACCGACAATAAAACGTAGAAAATAGTGATGAGCAAGTACGCTTGTCACTACTCGGTACTCGCACGAGTATCACTGTACTCGGGCTACTCGGCGGGTACCGAGTAATTTCGCGATACTCGTGCTGTACTCGTGGTCTTCATCCCTGCATGTTGGTGCTCTTTTGAGAGCCAGCCCTCATGCAGGGATTGGCTGGCAGACCACTGCAATGCCACAGCCCTGTTAGTTGTGGAATTGCAGTGATTTGCCGGCCCGCGCAGCGTGACCGAGCCTTTATACCGGCGGGCACGCTGTGCTCTGCACACAGCCATCTCGTATTCTCTGCTTTCCCCGCCCACAGGCGCCTATGATTGGTTGCAGTGAGACACACCCCCACGCTGAGTGACAGATGTCTCACTGTACCCAATCACAGCAGCCGGTGGGCGTGTGTATACTGTGCAGTGGAATAAATAATTAAATAATTAAAAAAAACGGCGTGCGGTCCCCCCCAATTTTAATACCAGCCAGATAAAGCCATACGGCTGAAGGCTGGTATTCTCAGGATGGGGAGCTCCACGTTATGGGGAGCCCCCAAGCCTAACAATATCAGTCAGCAGCCGCCCAGAATTGCCGCATACATTACATGCGACAGTTCTAGGACTGTACCCGGCTCTTCCCGATTTTCCCTGGTGCGTTGGCAAATCGGGGTAATAAGGAGTTAATGGCAGCCCATAGCTGCCAATAAGTCCTAGATTAATCATGTCAGGCATCTCCCCGAGATACCTTCCATTATTAATCTGTAAATTACAGTAAATAAACACACACACCTGAAGAAATCCCTTATTTGCAATAAAAAACACTAACACATTCCCTCATTCACCACTTTATTCAGCCCGAAAAAGCCCTCCATGTCTGGCGTAATCCAGGATGATCCAGCGTCACTTCCAGCTCTGCTGCATGGAGGTGACCGGAGCTGCAGCAGACACCGCTGCTCCTGTCAGCTCCACGCAGCTAATGAAGACAGCCGCGCGATCAGCTGAGCTGTCACTGAGGTTATCCGCGGCCACCATTGGATCCAGCGGTGGCCGTGAGTTACCTGACTGACAGCAGCTGATTGTGCTACTCACCTCAGTTGCTGCGTGGAGGTGACAGGAGCGGCGGTGTATTCTGCTGCTCTGGTCACCTTCATGCAGCAGAGCTGGAAGCGATGCTGGAGGTCCGTGGATTACGCCGGACATGGAGGGCTTTTTGGGGCTTATTAAATTGGTTACGAGGGAATTGGTTTGTGTTTTTTATTTCTAATAAATGATTTTTTCAGGTGTGTGTGTTTATTTACTGTAATTTAAAGATTATTCATGGAAGGTTTCTCGGGCAGACGCCTGACATGATTAATCTAGGACTTATTGGCAGCTATGGGCTGCCATTAACTCCTTATTACCCCGATTTGCCAACGCACCAGGGCAAATCGGGAAGAACCGGGTACAGTCCCAGAACTGTCGCATCTAATGTATGCGGCAATTCTGGGCGGCTGTTGACTGATAGTGTTAGGCTGTTGGGCTCCCCATAACGTGGAGCTCCCCATCCTGAGAATACCAGCCTTCAGCCGTATGGCTTTATCTGGCTTGTATTAAAATTGGGGGGACCGCACGCCGTTTTTTTTAATTATTTATTTATTTATTTTACTGCACAGTGTAGACACGCTCACCGGCGGCTGTGATTGGGTGCAGTGAGACAGCTGTCACTCAGCGTGGGGGGCGTGTGTGACTGCAACCAATCACAGGCGCCGGTGGGCGGGAAAGCAGGGAATACGAGATTGATTAATGAGCGGCCTGCTTTTTCAAAACAGTAAAAGCCGCCGGAGTTTTCATAACAGCCATGCAGCGCCGCGCCGGAGATCGGGGAACGGTAAGTATGAGAGAGGGGGGGGAATGACCGACAGACTTAGAGAGGGACAGACAAGCCAGAGACCCCGACACAGAAATAAAGAAAATGACTTTTGTGACATTTTTAGGGTTTCTACATGCTGCCGGGGGTCATTTCAGAAAAATACTCGGGTCTCCCATAGGATAACATTGGGCTCGTTGCTCGGGCCGAGTACACGAGTATCTTGGGATGCTCGGCCCGAGCCTCAAGCACCCGAGCTTTTTAGTACTCGCACATCACTAGTAGAAAACTGAAGATAAAATGGATTTTACAAGACAAAATGATAAGAAACATTCTCTCCTGTATAATAACTTGTAATAAGGCAAATAACAAATAAAAATCTTCTCCTCCTCCAGCCGTTCACACGTAGCGTTTTTACCGTTTTGCTTTCAAAGGAGAAAAATCACTGAAAATCACTGAAAATAGCTGCAAAATGCTGGAAGAGGTGACATGCTGCTTCTTTAAAAAATGCAACAGTTTTCCATTTCAGTCAGGAAAAAATAATTGTGTGCATAAGATTTATGAAATCTCATTGATTTTGCAGGGATTTTAAAAATCAGCTTTTAATTTGCATAAATGAAAAAACGCTGCCAAAACTGAAGCAAAAATGCAACGTGTGAACATAGCTTTAATAATTGGGACATCGCGCGCCGTAATTCCCCATTACTTATGACTACAGTAGATTACATAATATAGGGGTATATACAACAGATGGGGGGAGCCCACACTACTTGAGAATGGGATGCAAACAATTAAAAGTGTAACTTCACAAATTATTCCAACTATACTATAATGCTAAATGAGATTTTTAGCAAATAATTGATCATTTTTTTGAGCCACCCCTGCCACATCACGGCAAATCTCAATAGGGGGGTCCTACTCTATATTTAATATTTACATTGTGCCATGCGGCCTCCTAATTACATTAAAAGCAGAACTGTATAGACGCAACACATATACCTGTGACATCTCAGACCCGCTTCCATGTTGCAAGGAGAGGAAACTGCTAATAAAGACAGCCCAGGTCTCAGCATGTGCAGAGAACGCCATAGACACTGGGGCAATGTCAGAACTGACCCCCACAGTGCCAGACCAGCAGCCATGAATGAAGGTGGAGCAGGCCCGAGTAAATGGTGCTTAATTTACAAAGCCTGTGGAAAAGGGTGAGGTGGTTGAGTGTGAACAGCCACCAATATTTAATTTTGATAAAAACAGAAGAAATTTGCAAACTGAACCAGGCGTGCATGGCAAGGTGGGTTTCCACCACCGGACCAATAAAGTAAAGAAAGGGGGGGCCAGCAGTGCTTTAGAATGGCATGCAAACAATTAAAAGTGTATATTTACTAATTATTCCAACTGTACTATAAAAAAATTGATACAGTTGAAATAATTTGGGAATTTACACTTTTTATTTGTTGCATGCCATTTTCCAGCAGTGCTGGCTCTCCCTCTTTTAGGGGTTAATATAAGTAAACCCATCGGTAGTCACTGATAAATGTAATTGTAACATTTCACCACCTTATCTGGCCATGTGGTGTGTGGCGTGGTCAGACACCTCCTGTGTAATGTATGAAGGATGGAATCTGAGCCTCACAAAGCCTCTGCGGACAGTACAAGAACTGCCAAAAAGGAGAAAGAAGAGAGACTTCGGTACAAATTTTGTTATGATGGTTAGCTAGGGGGACAGCTACACTCATAAAGGCTATGCACCAAGTGCAAGGACTGCCAAAAAAAAGGGAGGAACTGCAATACCCCCTTAAAGAAATGTAGAAGAGGGCCTCATACAGATTCTCTTATAATTGTTAGCTAGTGCAACAGCTATACTGATAAAGGCCATACACTAAGTGCAAGGACTGCACAGATAAGAAGGAGGAAGTGCAATACCCCTGGAAAAGACGTAGAGGAGGGCCTCATACATATTCTGTTATAATGGATAGATAGAGGGACTGCTACACTAATAAAGGTTATGCACTTAGCACAAGGACTGCCAAAAATCAGAGGGAGGAACTGCAATACCCCCTGAAGGACACAAACAACACAATTTTGGGCACTTAGTCCAAAATAAAAGAGTGAATCTAAATTTTTATAACATTTTCAATCTTATTTACTCAGTTAAATCATTATTATTAATCGTGGTTCCTCTATAGGCAAAGACAGTCGCATGTTTCCTGCAATTACTGGAGGGATTCCCATTGTTATTATGGTGGAGCAGGCGTTGTCTAATCTTGTTGTATAAACAGACGTTTGCTATATGTAGCTGCCATCTTTCATGAAGTACCAAACAATATATACAAAAAACTGGAGCTAGTCACAACCAAAAGGCGAGGCAGGGACAAACACAAGTTCCCTTTCAAACTTCTGTAGGGGCTGCAGGAAAGAATGAGCCCTGTATCACAGCCGATTGATAAGAAATAATAAGATATAGAAATGACAATGTGACGCCCTGGCAAAACCAGGTAGTCACAGATAGGCCCCTATACAACATCCTTCCCTCACTTAAGAAACACACAGCCGACCTGAAACCCTAGTCTCCCCCCTTTAGGGCAAGACAGGCACACCAGTGGGCGGGACCAGGCAGTTAGGGAATGCCCACCTAGAGGTCTAGACAGTCCGGGGCGGGAAAAACAGCAGATCAGTTCAGATTAGCTTTGGAGTTCAAGTTGAGAGGAGTGTGGGCTGGCTCTAGGTGTAGCTCCAGCAGAGGAGGTTCAAGTTGAATGGTGCCAGGGTCGGAGCCCTGGTAGTTTGGCTAGGTGGCAGACGGTGGTCTCCGGCAGCAGGAGATGGGAAGAAGGGTTGGAGCCCACCGGTACCGACACCGGATACCCGACCGGAAACCGTGCACAGAGGCTTTAGGGTATGTGCGCACGTTGCTTTTTACCTGCTTTTTACCTGCTTTTTTGCTGCTTTTTCTTCTGCGCTGTTTAATGCCAAAATGGATGTGTTCTTCTATTCAAGCAAAGTCTATGGGAATTTGGGTTTCTTGTTCACACTATGTTGTTCAAAATGCTGCCTTTTTGTGGCAGAACCTTGGTCAAAAACTCAGCTTTTCAAAGAAGCAACATGTCAATTGTTTTTGCCATTTGGGTTTTGCACTGCAAAGCTGAGTTTTTGACCAAAGTTCTGCCACAAAAAGGCAGCATTTTGAACAACAATAGTGTGAACAAGAAACCCAAATTCCCATAGACTTTGCTTGAATAGAAGAACACATCCATTTTGGCATTAAACAGCGCAGAAGAAAAAGCAGCAAAAAAGCAGGTAAAAAGCAGGTAAAAAGCAACGTGCGCACATACCCTTACTCGGACCCTGAAGGTAGGACCGAAGACAGCGGCCTAGTTAATTAACCAATTGAGGGCAGGATTATAGGTCCTGTCCCAAACTAAGTCCTGAAAAGTAGACAAACACCCAACGAGAGGAATAGGGCCACCGCCAGGGCCTGTAGATCCCACGGGTCAGCGTCAGATGGGCACGGCTCCTCAGTAGAGTTGAGAGCGGTTCGCGGTTCATGGTTCTCCAGTTCGCGGCTCGAGTGATTTTGGGGGCTGTTCTAAATCGAACTAGAACTCGAGCTTTTTGCTAAAGCTCGATAGTTCTAGATACGTTCCAGAACGGTTCTAGCAGCAAAAAAAACAGCTATTTACTAGCTGGCTTTCCGCTGTTATAGTGTAAGTCACTCTGTGACTCACACTATTATGACATTTCAGTGTATAGTGTGCGGGAACAGCGCATTCAGATCACTGCTGTATGTATAATGGCGATCGCCATTTTTTTTTTTTTCCTTGTCTTCCTTCCCTAAGCGCGCGCGTGTAGTGGGGAGGGCCAGCATGTCAGCCAATCCCAGACACACACACAGCTAAGTGGACTTTTAGCCAGAGAAGCAACGGCATGTGTGATAGGATGTCCATGTCACATGTCCCTGCATTATAAAAACGAGTATCTGCCCGTCCGGACGCCATTATCTCTTCTGCGTCCTTGGTGTCAGACATCACTGGCGCAGCTCCTATCGCAGATACTGCTGTGTACGCTCTATACACAGCGCTGTACAGCATAGGGATAGCACTTTCTATCAGTCCTTTTAAGGGCTAATACCGGCAGGGTCAGAGCCATAGGTGACAGGTCCGTGAAAACAGAGTTTAACAGCTACACAAGATGACAGCGTCTGTGTAGCTAAGGTCAGGGATTTCCTCACTGCATTTCCTCATTAGGAGGGATAGAAAGGCAGGCTTCCTTTCCTCTACCCAGACCCACAACCCTGCCACTGTACCCTCCTGCCCTTTGCACACTCAAACTCATTGTTACTAAGCCATTATACTAGCAAACACTGAATGAACTTAGTGGCATCCTAAACGTGGCTGTTGGACTTCTGTATTGTCCCACAAGTGCAAAGATATTTGCAGCACCTCTGCCTGCATTGCACACTCAAACTCATTGTTACTAAGCCATTATACTAGCAAACACTGAGTGAACTTAGTGGCATCCTAAAAGTGGCTATTGGACTTCTGTATAGTCCCACTAGTGCAAAGATTATTGCAGCACGTCTGCCTGCATTGCACACTCAAACTCATTGTTACTAAGCCATTATACTAGCAAACACTGAGTGAACTTAATAGAAACTGGAGGACAAGGAGTACAGTGCAAAGATATTTAATATGGAGCAACTGGCACAAAAGAAGGGCAGTGAGCCCCATAGGGGTGAATGGACCCCATGACCATCGTGAGGGTGCAAGGTTAGGAAGGGGTTAATTGGTTGAACTGGGATAGGGGATAGTTAGGGCTATTGGATTGGTGGAAGGAAGATGTAGGGGGATTGGAGGGGAGCAGGGAAGGGGTGGGGGGTTGTGGGAGGTATAAGAGAGGGGGGTGGACTGATTACCTCCCCTTTCGTCGCTGGAAAGTTGTGGCCCCAGGACGTGCTGCCTGCTGCTATGACTGACCTTCATGCCCTGTTAGAGATGGTGCGGGGGGCCTCCGAGGTCCTCGGCGTGGAAGTTCTGCGGCAGCAGCTGGTGGCGGTCTGTGGAGCTGGAGCGGTACAGCCTGCTACTCCTGCGCCCGGACCGCAGCTACGTGCTCGGCGGGCGCGACCGCCGGAGCGCTACTCCCCCATTCGGAGGGGGAGAGAGAGATCTAGGAGCCCCTACGGGGACCCTCCGGGACAGCGGAGCCCTCCATCTGACCAGGGGGAGCTGCCGGCCGCCGGGAGGAATCCTCGACGGAGATCCCGCGGGTCGGGGGTGGGCGGAGCCTCGGCGGGGCCCACTTCCGGTCCGCGGCCAGCACAGTCCAGGACCGGACCAGCGATCACAGCAGCCCCCAGTGAAGTGCCGGCTGGGGGTGGCGCTCGTCGAGGTGTATCACGGACGGAGACTCCCTGCAGACGGCAGGGGAGAGCGACAGGTCGGCGGATGGGTGATGTGGGGAGCGGCGACGTGAGGAGCTTGGAGGAGGGGTACGGTGGCCCGGAGGCACGGATGAGGTCCACAGTCACGGTCCCCGCCAGCAAGGATCGGGCTGGGGGGGGTTCCCAGCGACGGTCAGATGCAGCACGGCCTTCCTGCAGTCGGCAGGGAGGGAGCCCACTGAGGACGGCGGCAACCACAGCAGCGCAGCAGGCGCCCATGGAGACAGCGAGGAAGGACGGCGGCAGGGCGCCACGGCGTGAGAAACGAAAAAGGTCGAGCAGGAGGCGCCCGGAGGAGCAGGGTGCGGTGACCGTGGGGGTTGACGGCCGCCAGGTGCAGGCTGTCCCCTCGCTGGTCCCCCCTGACGACTTCGGCAGCACGTCAGATTCCGGCAGTGACGATGGAGCGGCGGCAGCGGCAGGTCGGGCAGAACGGCGGCAGGACGATCGTGGTACGGCTGTGCCGGCGTCGGTTCCACGGCAGCCTGGTGAGCAGACGACTGACATGTTTAATGCTGTGTGTAGTGGGGGCGGGGGTTCCGTCGCGGGCAGTGTGGCTCAAGGGGCGAGTGTGGTCGGGCAGGCTGGTTTCCCGGGCCCGGAGTTTTGGGGGCAACTTTTGGGGGCGTTACAGGGGTTGTCGGCGGAGCGGGTTAGTCGGACCGTGCCGGGGGCTCCGGTGGGGGCATGGGTGGGCCCCACGGAGGTGGTGCAGACTGAGGCGGCGGTGAGCGGGGTGTCGGTGCGGGACCCTGCCTCGGCGGTGGGTGCGGGAACGGCGGCCAGTGGGACGGCTGACGTGGGTGCGAGCAAGGAGGCGGAAAAGGAAAAAGAAAAGGAGGATGAGGTTGTGCGGTTGGATGATAGGGCACGGAGTGAAATTTACGTGTGTTTTGAAGGGCAGTTAGGGGTTCACTTGAAGAAGGAGGTGAGGGAAAAGATTTGGAAGGGGGAGTATGTGGAAATTTTTTCCTTGCTTCCCTTGGAGAAGTTTAATTTGGATAAGGTGAAACCCAGTGATACAAAAAAGGAGAAAGAGGATGAGGAAAAACGAAGGTATAGATTGATCCCGAGGACGTTCACTAACTGGCTACAGGCCTTTGCGATCTTAGCCAGCGTGATCGGGGAAAAGGAGCCGGAGCATTGTTCCGCCCTATTTGGTTATATGGACGCGATTGGGGAGGCGTATAGAGTGTATGGCGGTTTAGGGTGGCTAAGATATGATGAGCAGTTCCGGCAACGGAAGGCTCTGCGGCCGGGAGTCCAGTGGGGCCACAAGGATATTTCTTTGTGGATGCGGTTAATGACGGCTCCGGCTCAGCCCTTTCGAGGGGGTGCCGGGAGCCCGGGTGCGAGCGGCGGGTCCTCGGCTGGACAGAAAAAGGGGGCTTGCTGGCAGTATAACGAGGGACAGTGTAAGTTTGGGGCCTCGTGTCGGTTTAAACACGAGTGTTCCGGATGTGGAGGGTCCCACCCATTGGCCAGGTGCTTCAAAAAAGGAAAAGGAAAGGCGGGGGAGGGGTCTGGAAAGAGGGAGGACGCCAGTGAGAGTAGAGGCGATGCTTCCCTATTTAAATAGGTATCCGGATGTTAGGGCGGCGGAGTTGTTGGCAAGGGGTTTTACGGAAGGTTTTCGGATTCCGTTTGAATCTGAGGCGCCGGTGTTTCGCCCGGGGAATTTGAGGTCCGCAAAAGAACATCCGGCGGTGGTGAAGGAAAAGCTGCAAAAGGAGGTGGAATTGGGGAGGATGGCGGGTCCATTCCAGGACCCGCCATTCTCCAATTTAAGGATTTCCCCCCTTGGGGTGGTGCCTAAGAAGGAGCCGAACAAATTTCGGCTCATTCATCATTTATCTTATCCGGCGGGATTGTCGGTGAATGATGGGATATCGCCAGAGTTGTCGGCAGTTTCTTATGTATCTTTTGATAAGGCTTTGGAGCTGGTAAGGGTTGCCGGGCGGGGGGCCCTGATGGCAAAGGCGGATGTGGAAGCAGCTTTTCGTTTACTCCCGGTGCATCCAGAGAGCCTTCATCTCTTAGGGTGCATGTGGGATGGTGAATACTATGTTGATCGCCGCCTGCCGATGGGCTGTTCCATTTCGTGTGCTCATTTTGAGGCATTTAGTACTTTTGTGGAATGGGTAGTCAAAGATGTGGCAGGAGTCCATTCTGTGATTCACTATCTGGATGACTTCTTTTGCGTGGGTCCGGCGGGCTCTTCGGTCTGCTCCTTGTTGTTGTTCACGTTAGAGCGGATCGCGCGGAGCCTAGGTATTCCGTTGGCGAAGGAAAAAACAGAAGGGCCGGCGACGGCCCTATGTTTCTTAGGGATTGAAATTGATACACTGGCAATGGAATGCCGATTGCCGGAGGGGAAGCTTCTGGATTTGAAGGCGTCGGTGCGGGTTTTGTATCAGGCCAAGAAGGTGCGGTTGCGGGATTTGCAGTCAGTGCTTGGAAAATTGAATTTCGCTTGTCGCATTATGCCGATGGGGCGGATCTTTAATAGGAGGCTGGCAAGTGCAACCGCGGGGGTGAAAGCTCCAAATCACTTTGTCAGAGTGACCAAAGTGATGAAAGGGGATTTGTTGGTTTGGGAGAGGTTCTTGGACCGGTACAACGGTCGGACCCTTTGGATGAGCGAGGCTTTGTCCAATAGCCAGTTGGAGTTGTACACGGATGCGGCTGGAGCGACCGGTTTTGGGGCAATTTTTCAGACGCACTGGTGTGTTGGAAAGTGGCCACGGCTTTGGGTGGAGGCAGGTCTGGTGAGGAATTTGGCTCTGCTGGAATTGTTTCCCATCATTGTAGCAGTGGAGTTATGGGGCCCCGTTTTTTCAGGAAGAAGGGTTTGCATGCATTGTGACAACATGGCGGTGGTGCATTCCATTAATGCGCTGTCGGCAAAATCCCCGCCGGTTGTGGGGTATTTGAGGCACTTGGTGTTGAGGTGTTTGGAGTTGAACATTTGTGTGGTGGCCCGGCACGTGCCGGGGATTCGAAATGAGGTGGCTGACGCGCTATCACGATTTCAGTTTTGCAGGTTCAGGAAGCTGGTGCCGGGAGCGGACGCGGATGGAGAACCTTGTCCGGAATGGCTGTGGGACCTGGCATCGGTGTAGCATTTGAGGGGATTAGGAGATCGGTGGCTGAGGCTACTTGGTGCCGATATCAGGCGGTGTGGAAGGAATGGGCGGAGCTGGAAAGGGGAGATTTTATGGAGTCGGGTTACAAGGGCCGGGTGTTGGGGGTCCTGGTGTTCATTAGTGGGGATTTTTCGGCAGGTCGGTCCATTTCGGTGATTGGTGGCAAGTTGGCGGCGTTGGCCTTCTTATTTCAGATGCAAGGGGTTCGGGACGCGACTAAGGATTTTCTGGTGCGGCAGGCAATGAAGGGTTTTCGGAAAGGGGCCCAGTCGCGTGACATGAGGCGGCCGGTGTCATTGCCATTGTTGGGGCGTTTAGTGGGATGTTTGGGGGAATTGTGTTCGTCTCCTTTTGAGCGAGTGTTGTTTTCGGTAGCTTTTGTATTGGCGTTTTTTGGTGCTTTTCGCATTGGGGAGTTGGTTAGCCCGTCCAAGCAAGCGATGGGTGGTTTGATGATGGAGGATGTAATGCTGGGGGAGGATAGAGTGGAATGTCGGCTTCGTTTTTCGAAGACGGATCAGAGGGGACGGGGGCGCTTAGTGGTGTTGTTTGCGTTACCGGGGCACCAACTGTGTCCGGTGGTACAGGTTTCGGAGTTCTTAAAGGTGCGCGGAGGTTACCCTGGCGTTTTCCTGCGGCATGCGGACGGATTGGCCTTGTCGCGTTACCAATTCATTGCGGTGCTGAAGACGGCTTTAGCACGGGTGGGGGAGGAGCCCAGTGAGTACGGGTCTCACTCCTTCCGGATTGGGGCGGCAACGGAAGCCGCCAGGTGGGGTTTGAATGAGGATTGTATCCGGCGGATTGGGAGGTGGGAGTCTTCCAGGTTTCGCTTGTACATTAGGCCTCACTTGGTCAGGTGATGTTGCAGGAGTGGGGGATTCCTGGTTTGCGTTGATGCGGTTATGTGACAATTTACTTGGCTGTTGCTGTTTTTATTTGTGGTTCTTTATATTTTGTAGGTCCATGCCTTGTGTGGATCCTCGGGCACTCCTACGTGTATTGGGGAGCGTTGCGAGCGGATGTGCGTCGTGACGGTCGGCAGCTCGGAGTGTCGGTGTCGGAAGCCCGAGTTAAGTGGCTCGGAATTCGGGGCATGACCTGGGGTAGAGTGCGCCCAGAGGTGGCTTACTTTAGCCGTATGGATCGTGACCCTGATGTGTTAATTTTGCACGTGGGTGGGAACGATCTGGGAGTAAGGTCGGCGAGGGAATTGAAAAGGGACATAAAGCTGGACCTGTTACATTTGTGGAGGGCGTTCCCGGGCATAGTCATTGTTTGGTCGGACATTATAGCTCGGACGCAGTGGCGTTTTGGCAGGTCGGTGGACCGTATCAATAGGGCTCGGAGCAAGCTGAACCGGGCAATTGGAAGGTTTGTGGCGAGAAATGGTGGGTTGGTGGTGCGGCATCGAGAATTGGAGGAGGACACGGAACAGTATCTGAGGAGAGATGGGGTTCATCTGACCGAGGTGGGTCTCGATTTATGGATGTTGGGTTTGAGGGATGGCCTGGAGCAAGCGCTGGGGGTGTGGGGGGCCCGGGCCAAGTAAGGGGGTCACTTGGCCGGTCTGTGGCGGGGGGATAGGTCCGTCTGAGAGGTTGGGAGTACCGACAGTTGGTTGGTTGGTACGAAGTCGCTCAAGGGGAGTGGCTTCGGATTGGATGGGAACTTGTGGGCGGAGGTCCCGCAGGTTCTGGGAAGGGGTAATTAACGATGGAACGTTGTTACCCCTCACCTTTGGGCCGGGTGGTTACGGCCGAGGTGGTCCTCTGGGCCGGTTTGGAGGTTACGGCCGGGGGGTTATGAAGGATGGTTGGCCTCTCGGACGGATCTATCGGTGTGTATGGTTATACGGGTATATATGTATAAGGTTTAAGTAACAATTGAGTGGCATGTTGAGCCACGAGTTTTGGTATACATATATACGGTAAATAAAACTGTGGCCATTCCTGCAATAAAGTCGTGGTTCGAGTCTTTATTTTAGGTAGATATGGTTGGGTGCTTTGTATGGTAACCTGCTTATCCCTTATAGATGCGTCAAGAAGGGCAGTGAGCCCCATAGGGGTGAATGGACCCCATGACCATCGTGAGGGTGCAAGGTTAGGAAGGGGTTAATTGGTTGAACTGGGATAGGGGATAGTTAGGGCTATTGGATTGGTGGAAGGAAGATGTAGGGGGATTGGAGGGGAGCAGGGAAGGGGTGGGGGGTTGTGGGAGGTATAAGAGAGGGGGGTGGACTGATTACCTCCCCTTTCGTCGCTGGAAAGTTGTGTCCCACCCGCCCGCCCTGATGTTATGTATATAAAAACAAACAAAAAAAAAAAAAAAAAAAAGAAAAAAGGAAAAAGAGGAAAACATTGTGTAAAAAATAAAAAAAAAAAAAAAAAAAGGAAAGACTGGAGAATATAAGATTGATTTGCCAAGTTGTTTTGTCACAGCGGGGGGATAGGTCCGTCTGAGAGGTTGGGAGTACCGACAGTTGGTTGGTTGGTACGAAGTCGCTCAAGGGGAGTGGCTTCGGATTGGATGGGAACTTGTGGGCGGAGGTCCCGCAGGTTCTGGGAAGGGGTAATTAACGATGGAACGTTGTTACCCCTCACCTTTGGGCCGGGTGGTTACGGCCGAGGTGGTCCTCTGGGCCGGTTTGGAGGTTACGGCCGGGGGGTTATGAAGGATGGTTGGCCTCTCGGACGGATCTATCGGTGTGTATGGTTATACGGGTATATATGTATAAGGTTTAAGTAACAATTGAGTGGCATGTTGAGCCACGAGTTTTGGTATACATATATACGGTAAATAAAACTGTGGCCATTCCTGCAATAAAGTCGTGGTTCGAGTCTTTATTTTAGGTAGATATGGTTGGGTGCTTTGTATGGTAACCTGCTTATCCCTTATAGATGCGTCAAGAATCAGCGGCAAATCAGGCCGGTATAGTATGTGAAATACTAAAACACATAGTGTAAAGCACAAGTAGAAAACTGACAAGCTGGGTCAGAAATCACAGCATAAAAATAGGCAAGAGCACCCTATATAAATATAGCATGATAGCCTTTAACAATTGTTACACATGGATGGGTCATAAAAACCAGCACTAATTGTTACACATGGATAAATCACTACTAGTGATGAGCGAGTACTAAAAAGCTCGGGTGCTCGAGGCTCGGGCCGAGCATCCCAAGATACTCGTGTACTCGGCCCGAGCACCGAGCCCAATGTTATCCTATGGGAGACCCGAGTATTTTTATGAAATGACCCCCGGCAGCATGGAGAAACCCTAAAAATGTCACAAAAGTCTCAGAAGAGTGCTCAAATGACATGGCAACAGCATGGGGAAGACCCTTGAAGCATTTATCACTCAAAAGTCACAGCTGTGAACAATTTTGTCCGCGTTTTACGCCATTTTTACGGACTCACCAGAAAACCTTCCAAAATGACACCAAAATGAATTTTCATGGCAGAAATGTTAAGGGCACATACCCAATAGTGAGATAGAGCTAATGTATGTTACTTTTTGAGATTAATACATGAAAGATTTTACGTAAAACATTGTGTGGCACTCCGATGTCCCTGAGAAGAGACGTACATGAAGGCCTCTTGAGTCTAATGTGCCCATTTTGAAGAAGTGAGTCTTTGTAGTATTTTCCTTTGCCAAGGCAGTCCAAAATTGTGAGGTTCACCAATGCCCCTGCATACAGACGTGCATGAGGGCCTGTAAACCTGAAGTGCCCATTGTAAGGAAGTGGGTCTATTGTAGTATAGCCCTTTGGCAGGACAGCCAAAAATTGGGAGGCTCCACGTTGTCCCTGGATAGAGATGTGCATGAGGGCCTGTAAACCTGAAGTGCCCATTGTAAGGAAGTGGGTCTATTGTAGTATAGCCTTTTGGCAGGGCAGCCAAAAATTGGGAGGCTCCACGTTGTCCCTGGATAGAGACGTGCATGAGGGCCTGTAAACCTGAAGTGCCCATTGTAAGGAAGTGGGTCTATTGTAGTATAGCCCTTTGGCAGGGCAGCCAAAAATTGGGAGGCTCCACGTTGTCCCTGGATAGAGACGTGCATGAGGGCCTGTAAACCTGAAGTGCCCATTGGAAGGAAGTGGGTCTATTGTAGTATAGCCCTTTGGCAGGGCAGCCAAACATTGGGAGGCTCCACATTGTCCCTGGATAGAGACGTGCATGATGGCCTGTAAACCTGAAGTGTCCATTGTCAGGAAGTGGGTGTATTGTAGTATAGCCCTTAGGCAGGGCAGCCAAAAATTGGGAGGCTCCACGTTGTCCCTGGATAGAGACCTGTTAGGTTCTTAGTGCCTCCGTGCTTGCATTTAAAAACCGCACATGTGTGCCTGTTGGTGGCAGCGTACAGGTGCACTTGTGTGCGTTTTGCACAAACTTGGATATAACGCACAAGTCTAGTGAATACACGTCAGCACAGCATTGCAAAATGCGCAAGGGCGTTGGCAAGGAACAAGGAAGTGGACGTGATGGTGGTGCAGGCAGAGGCCAAGGTCGTGGGCAAGCTTAATTTCGCCACAACAAAGGGCCACATCTAGTCGCTCGCACGTCCTGTCCCAAATTCTTGGGGACCGCAGCAGTACACCGCTCTTGAACCAAGACCAGTGTCAACAGGTTGTTAGTTGCATAGCGGATAATGCTTCCAGTCAGATTGGCACCACCACAAACACTCTGTCTTCCACACGGTAAAGTGTCAGTAGCCGTGATACTGCACCGCACATTTCAGAACCTGATCCTCCTTCCTACCACCAGGCCGAGTACACGTCCATGGACATTACTGATCCCACACTTGGACACTCGGAAGAGCTGTTCACGTTTCCATTCACACATTCTGGCCTCTCGCCAGCTCCTGTTGAAGTGGGCCATGACGAGATTGTATGTACAGATGGCCAAATATTTGAGCAGCCACGTTCTCACGAAGTTGGCAACGTGTCTCAACAAGGGGTGGACGATGATGAGACACAATTGTCAGGAAGTCAGGAGGAGGAGCAGGGTGCAGAAGAGGAAGACGACGTGGTGGATGATCCAGTAACTGACCCAACCTGGCAGGAGGATATGCAGAGCGAGGACAGCAGTGCACAGGGGGAAGGAGGCGTAGCATCCCAACAGGCAGTAAGAAGCAGAGTGGTGGCCCCAGGCAGAAGTCAGGCAACCGTTCCCCGGAACAACAACACGACACAAGGTGCCTGTACAAATGTTAGGTCTTCCCGAGTCTGGCAGTTTTTTAAGTTGGCTCCAGATGATTCTAAAAAGGCCATTTGCAACACCTGCCATGCCAGCATCAGCAGGGGTACCAAATCTAGCAGCCTGACCACCACCAGCATGATCAGGCACATGTCAGCCAAGCAACCGACTTTGTGGGATGTACAACAGAGTCGAGGAGCAGTGCTTGCTGATGTCACTGCTACGTCTTCGCTTGTTGTGCATGCGAGCCAATCCCCTGTCCATGCTGCCCGCGAACAAGCCTCCTCTGGCCCAGCACCTGCAGTTGCCCACGCAGAAATAACACCATCATCAAGCACGTCCTTGTCCCAGCGCAGCGTTCAGTTATCCATTCAGCAAACCTTTGAACGCAGGCGCAAATACACTGCCAACTCCCCACATGCCACACTTCTAAATGCTAACATTTCGCGACTGCTTGCGCTGGAAATGTTGCCTTTTAGGCTGGTGGAGACAGAAGCATTCCGCGACCTGATGGTGGCAGCTGTCCCACGTTACTCGGTCCCCAGCCGCCACTATTTCTCCCGGTGTGCCGTCCCCGCATTGCATAATCACGTGTCACAAAACATCACACGTGCCCTGAACAACGCTGTTTCAGCCAAAGTCCACCTAACCACAGACACGTGGACAAGTGCTTGTGGGCAAGGCTGCTACATCTCGTTGACGGCACACTGGGTTAATATTGTGGAAGCTGGGACCCAGTCTGAGCGAGGGACGGAACACGTCCTTCCTACACCAAGTTTTGCAGGCCCTACCTCAGTCAGGGTTTCACCCACACTCTACAGCTCCGGAATGTCATGCTCCTCAGCCTCCTCCTCCTCCTGCGCATCCTCATCCACTTTACCCTCCACACCAGTCCCAAGCTGGAAGTGTCGCGGGCGGAGGAGGGGACGCTGCGCTCTCCCACTGCTCGGGTCCAGCTGCCTCTGCTCTATGGCTGCTGCTGCTCGGTGGCTTGAGCGATGGCCGGATCCCGGGGACTTGAGCGGCGCTCCTCGCCCGTGAGTGAAAATGGGTGGTTTGGGTTTTGGGGATATTGTCCGTGACGCCACCCACGGTTGTGGTGATTGTGTGGACACCACCACTGCTCTGGACGGGGATCCCGGGAGCCTGTGACAGGGAGCAGCTTTGTTGTTATTTCTCCCCTCCGTGGGTAGGGGGGTTGGTTGTCCCGGGGCCCGGTGATGGGGTAGAGATGGATGACAGGCGGGTTGCGGGGCCTGATGAGGTGCAGGGTCGCAGGGGCAGCGCTGTGCCGCACGGCACGGAGGTACTCACTCAGCCCAATGATGATGACACAGTTCACGGTAAAACAAGTGGCTGGATGGACGGGTCCCTCGGACGGCTGCGGTTGTTCCTCCCTGCAGGTTAGTGATGACTGTCTCTCCCTGCACCTAAGTTCAGTGTTGGTAGTGATGGTTTCCCACCAGTAACCCGCTCCCCGACCTGGATATGGGCCGGAGGAGCCCCTTTTGCCCACAGGCGCTGGCCCTGGGAGACGGTTGCCCTTGGCGGTGGCGGTGTCTCCCCTTCACGGTTGGACGGTTGCCTTCTATCGGGACTTGGCTGTTTGGAAACCCGGAGGTCCCCTTCACTAACGGATTTGGCAAATTCACGGCGACACCAAGCCTTGCCGGGATCCGAAAGGCCCCTGCCAATGGTGCTGGCTTCTCTTTGTATAACGGTCCGGTACGGCCGGGTCACCACCCGTCCACGGTCCTTACGGCAGACTCCAATCGGCCTCCACTGCAGACGGTCACCACATCCTGCCAACCTTGCTGTCCTGTCCGGGCCACACACCCGGACCAACTTCAGGCTCTTTGCTGTCACTTTTCTCCTCTCTACTACTTTCCTCCTTCCACTTCCTTAGCTTAACTCTCACTGCCTGTGTTTTCCCTCCTCCTTGGTGGGTGGAGACCAACCGCCTGGCTCCACCCCCTGGTGTGGACAACAGCCCCTGGGGAAGGCAACAAGGATTTTGTGTTTTGACTATGATGTGCCTGCAGGGAGTGTGGGGTGTGTAAGTGTTGTGCTCTGTGGCCCCTGGCTTGTCCAGGGCGACACAGAAGCACTGCAGCACTGCCTCGGCGAAGTGGTAACAGGCTGTGCTGAAGCTAATCTGCATAGGTGACAAACCCCACAATGCAGAAGAGGTGTGGACAGCTCTGAAACAGCAGGCAGATCACTGGCTCACACCTCTGAACCTAAATCCAGGAAAGGTCGTGTGTGACAATGGCCGGAACCTGGTGGCGGCTTTGAGGCGAGGCCAGCTGACACATGGTCCATGCGTGGCCCATGTGCTCAAGCTCGTGGTTCAGCGGTTTCTAAAGTCATACCCAGAGCTGTCTGATCTGCTGGTAAAAGTTCGCCGCCTGTCTGCACATTTTCGAAAGTCACCTACTGCTTCAGCCGGCCTTGCCGGCTTTCAGCGCCATTTGCATCTTCCGGCTCACAGACTGGTGTGTGATGTCCCCACGCGTTGGAATTCAACTCTGCATATGTTGGTCAGGATATGTGAGCAGAAGAGGGCAGTTGTTGAGTACCTGCATCACCTAAGCCATAGGGAAATGGGTTAAACTCCACACATAACACCTGAGGAGTGGAGATGGATGTCCGACCTATGTACCATCCGCCAAAACTTTGAGGACTCCACCAAGATGGTGAGCGGCGATGACGACATTATTAGCGTCACCATACCGCTTCTCTGCCTTCTAAAATGGTCTCTGCTCAAAAAACAACCATGATGCATTGCAGGCGGAGCGCGATGAGTTTGAGCAAGAAACAGTAGTGGGTGTGGGTGATAACACACAGCCCAGCCTCTTCTCATCACAACGTGCAGTGGAGGACTATGACGAGGAGGAGGATGAAGACATGGAGCAACTCTCCAGCCAAATTGAGGATATGACATGCAGTCATATCCTCGGTTCAGCGTGGCTGGCCAGAGGACAGGGTGGATGATGAGGAGGAGGAGGAGGAGGAGGAGGAGGACAGCATGTTCAGTCATCGTGTTGGTCAGGATACTGAAGTGATGGCTGTTAAGAGTCTGGCACACATGGCTGACTTTATGGTAAGCTGCCTGTCTCGTGACCCTCGCGTTAAGAACATCTTGGCCGACAATCATTACTGGTTGGTAACACTGTTAGACCCACGCTAAAAGGAGAACTTTATGTCTCTTATTCCCGAGGCGGAGATGTCAGGCAAAATGCAGCAGTTCCAGAAGGCCATAGTCACGGAAGTAGGCAAAGCATTCCCCTCACAAAACGCTAGCGGCATAGGTCAGGAATCAGTGGACAACCAAGGCGTACAGCCGAGAGGGGCACAAGTCCAATCCGCCAGAGGTAGGGGAACAGTCTTTAAGATATGGGATAGTTTTCTCAGCCCCTCACATACCACAGCCCCTGAGGTGCGGGGTAGTGCCACAAGAAATCCTAAGTTTGCCCAGATGCTCAAGGAGTACCTTGCAGATCAAACAACTGTACTCCGACATTCCTCTGTGCCTTACAATTAATGGGTATCCAAGCTGGACACGTGGCATGAATTGGCTCTCTACGCCTTGGAAGTCCTGGCCTGCCCTGCCGCTAGCGTTTTGTCACAGCGTGTTTTTAGTGCCGCAGGTGGAATCATTACAGATAAACGCACCCGCCTGTCAACTGAAAATGCTGACAGGCTGACTCTGATCAAGATGAACAAGGGTTGGATTGGGCCAGACTTCACCACACCACCAGCAAATGAGAGCGGAATTTAAAGTTTGTAACGGGAATTTGCCATGTACCTCCAGTCACCCATGGTAACACACTTCTGGACTTTGGCTAATCGCTGGACTGCTCCTCCTTCTCCTCATGCGCCATCATGATGACCGTTACAATAGTTAGGCCGTTGTTTCAGGTTTACCCCCAGTGGTAAATTTTTTCGCCCATTCTTTCAGAATGGGCATTACAACGACAGGAGACCCGCTCCTTTGCAATGGGAACAATGTTTTGAGGCCCTCATGCACATCTCTATCCAGGGACAATGTGGAGCCTCCAAATTTTTGGCTGCCCTGCCTAAGGGCTATACTACAATAGACCCACTTCCTTACAATGGGCACTTCAGGTTTACAGGCCCTCATGCACGTCTCTATCCAGGGACAATATGGAGCCTGACGCTGCCACCGACAGGCACACACGTGCGGTTTTTAAATGCAAGCACGGACGCAATAAGAACCTAACAGGTTTTTAGGAGCGACAATTACTGAGAAGTCTGACACTATCAGACACTGCTGACTGACGTGTATTATTCACTAGACTTGTGCGTTATATACAGTCAGGGCCAGAAATATTTGGACAGTGACACAAGTTTTGTTATTTTAGCTGTTTACAAAAACATGTTCAGAAATACAATTATATATATAATATGGGCTGAAAGTGCACACTCCCAGCTGCAATATGAGAGTTTTCACATCCAAATCGGAGAAAGGGTTTAGGAATCATAGCTCTGTAATGCATAGCCTCCTCTTTTTCAAGGGACCAAAAGTAATTGGACAAGGGACCCTAAGGGCTGCAATTAACTCTGAAGGCGTCTCCCTCGTTAACCTGTAATCAATGAAGTAGTTAAAAGGTCTGGGGTTGATTACAGGTGTGTGGTTTTGCATTTGGAAGCTGTTGCTGTGACCAGACAACATGCGGTCTAAGGAACTCTCAATTGAGGTGAAGCAGAACATCCTGAGGCTGAAAAAAAAGAAAAAATCCATCAGAGAGATAGCAGACATGCTTGGAGTAGCAAAATCAACAGTCGGGTACATTCTGAGAAAAAAGGAATTGACTGGTGAGCTTGGGAACTCAAAAAGGCCTGGGCGTCCACGGATGACAACAGTGGTGGATGATCGCCGCATACTTTCTTTCGTGAAGAAGAACCCGTTCACAACATCAACTGAAGTCCAGAACACTCTCAGTGAAGTAGGTGTATCTGTCTCTAAGTCAACAGTAAAGAGAAGACTCCATGAAAGTAAATACAAAGGGTTCACATCTAGATGCAAACCATTCATCAATTCCAAAAATAGACAGGCCAGAGTTAAATTTGCTGAAAAACACCTCATGAAGCCAGCTCAGTTCTGGAAAAGTATTCTATGGACAGATGAGACAAAGATCAACCTGTACCAGAATGATGGGAAGAAAAAAGTTTGGAGAAGAAAGGGAACGGCACATGATCCAAGGCACACCACATCCTCTGTAAAACATGGTGGAGGCAACGTGATGGCATGGGCATGCATGGCTTTCAATGGCACTGCGTCACTTGTGTTTATTGATGACATAACAGCAGACAAGAGTAGCCGGATGAATTGTGAAGTGTACCGGGATATACTTTCAGCCCAGATTCAGCCAAATGCCGCAAAGTTGATCGGACAGCGCTTTATAGTACAGATGGACAATGACCCCAAGCATACAGCCAAAGCTACCCAGGAGTTCATGAGTGCAAAAAAGTGGAACATTCTGCAATGGCCAAGTCAATCACCAGATCTTAACCCAATTGAGCATGCATTTCACTTGCTCAAATCCAGACTTAAGACGGAAAGACCAACAAACAAGCAAGACCTGAAGGCTGTGGCTGCAAAGGCCTGGCAAAGCATTAAGGAGGAGGAAACCCAGCGTTTGGTGATGTCCATGGGTTCCAGACTTAAGGCAGTGATTGCCTCCAAAGGATTCGCAACAAAATATTGAAAATAAAAATATTTTGTTTGGGTTTGGTTTATTTGTCCAATTACTTTTGACCTCCTAAAATGTGGAGTGTTTGTAAAGAAATGTGACAATTCCTACAATTTCTATCAGATATTTTTGTTCAAACCTTCAAATTAAACGTTACAATCTGCACTTGAATTCTGTTGTAGAGGTTTCATTTCAAATCCAATGTGGTGGCATGCAGAGCCCAACTCGCCAAAATTGCGTCACTGTCCAAATATTTCTGGACCTAACTGTAATAGTTTGTGCAAAACGTGCACCTGTACGCTGCCACCGACAGGCACACACGTGCGGTTTTTAAATGCAAGCACGGACGCACTAAGAACCTAACAGGTTTTTAGGAGCGACAATTACTGAGAAGTCTGACACTATCTGGACTGTTTTAGACTGTGTACACCAGCCCCAGATATGATGAAGGCTGGTATGCGGTCACCACTAGGAATGGCTATATACCCTGCCTGCCTGTCTGCCTGTATACTGCTACAATAGTCCTGACAAGGACTCTTCTGGTCACTAGCCTGTATTCCGACCTGGCTATACCCTGCCTGTATACAGCAACAATAGTCCTGAGAAGGACTCTGCTACTGTACTCCGACCTGGCTATACCCTACCTGCCTGTATACAACTATAATAGTCCTGAGAAGGACTTCTGGTCACACTGTTTGCAGCCCTGCTACGGAAATAGCTATAAAGGGCCGCAAACCTTTCCCTGAAGCAGCGACACTCTCCCTGCACTGACTGTCTGGATGTCTGTGTGCAGAGCACAGCGCGCCCGCCGGTATAAAGGCTCGGTCATGCTGTGCAGGCCGGTCAATCACTGCAATTCCACAACTAACAGGGCTGTGTCATTGCAGTGGTCTGCCAGCCAATCCCTGCATGAGGGCTGGCTCTCAAAAGAGCGCCAACATGCAGGGATGAAGACCACGAGTACAGCACGAGTATCGCGAGATTACTCGGTCCCCGCCGAGTAGCCCGAGTACAGTGATACTCGTGCGAGTACCGAGTAGTCACAAGCATACTCGCTCATCACTAATCACTACGTAAAGTGAAAAAGTTGTGTGTTCTCTAAAAATAACAGCGAGTCCAGTAAACATTGCTTATACAACAGTGCTGGTAAATAGACATTACAATAGCAGATACACATGGAAACAGACAGAATCAATGCTGTATTAAAAAGAATTGACCCAGAAAATAATGGGTGGATGCCGGTAACCAGTTAAAGTGAATGGAGGGACATCAGTAAATGATAATGGCCCAGCCAGCTAGATAACATACCCATAAAGTGCAAATACAAGCCTGAAAGTGCAGCAAAGAGGACCCCCTGGAGAGAGAGCCCCGACGTATACGTTTCACGATCGTTAATGTAGGATCATTTCATCAGGGGGAGGTGGAACGCTATGAGGCAGCCATGTGTATTTATACAT
This sequence comes from Anomaloglossus baeobatrachus, assembly GCF_048569485.1. Classification (NCBI taxonomy): domain Eukaryota; kingdom Metazoa; phylum Chordata; class Amphibia; order Anura; family Aromobatidae; genus Anomaloglossus; species Anomaloglossus baeobatrachus. The sequence goes on along the minus strand of NC_134353.1, from coordinate 8,887,441 downwards.
GGCGCCCGCACGCTCCAGCCACTCCAGCCCCACTGTGTCAGCGCGATAGGACCAATCGCTGCTGAGACCCAGCGTCGTCAGACGTCAACGCCCCAAAAAGGTAACGCGCATGCGCGGGAAATGGGGACGCGTCACCCAGAACCCGCGCATGCGCGCAAGCGATAAAGTCGCTGACAGAGCCGGGCCAGCAAGCCATTGATGCGGCCGCACCGACAGGGGGAGGAGGAGCGGGAGCGGGCATGATAAACAAGAGGTAGATGAATATAAACACTGTGACACAATCTTGTTAAAGATGTCCCAACCATGGCACACAAAAAGATGTAGAATGTAAAATCTCCATGTCCATCAGTAGTATCATAGGTGGAGTTCCACAGAAGTGGCAGCAAAAAAAAGGGAAGAGTGGTAAAGGTGAATCTGAAAATTAAAAATATATACAAAAGGTGAAGTTAAAAACAAGGCACAAAAAACCAGAGAGATAAAAGAAGAAGGCAATCATCGCAAGAAAGGCGCAAATCTCAGATGCTCATTGAGCCCCCTTGGTGATAAGGTTCCCAGAGTAAAAATCCAGCGTGTTTCACGCTGGGCAAGTATTTTACGTACATTTCCACCCCTTGCTCCCCCATGTATGACATCAATGCCCCTGATTTTCAGGGACGTTGGGTCACAATCATGAATTGCTTGAAAATGGCGGGGGAGGGTTTTAAGGGTAGAAGTGTCAACCACTGTCCGGGCCGCAGCGATGTCCCTCACATGTTCCCTCACACGTCTGCGCAGTTCCCTACTAGTAAGGCCCACATATATCATGTTGCACCCGCACGTGGCATAATAAACCACATTGCTGGTGCCACATGATACATAGTGGCGTATATCAAAACTGCGCAGACCATCAGCAGAGGTGAAGGAGGAAATGTGAAGGACATTGCTGCAGGCCAGACAGTGGCCACAAGGGAAACAACCCCTAAGGGGAGTACCAAGATCCAGAAAGGTAGTAGGTCGGTTTGGAACATAATGGCTCCGTACGAGTATGTCACGTAAATTCCGTGATCTGCGGGGCATCATCAGGGGGCTTTTGGGTAGAAGGTCACATAGGGTAGAGTCGGAGAGGAGAACATTCCAGTGCCTGCTCAAGATAGAACGCATATTGGACCACTCATGGTTATAGGTCGAAAAAAAACGGATTTCGCCAGGAACTGAGGAACTACCGGATTTGGCCCCACCACTGTACAATAAAGTTGATCGAGAAGTATGCTTTGCCCGTAGATAAGCCCGCTTAATGCTCCTATTATTATAGCCCCGCTCCTGAAACCGAATTTTGAGATCTGCCGCCTGTTCCTCAAATAAAGTATCAGATGAGCAAATGCGCTTCATGCGTAAAAATTGACCGGTGGGGATGACCCGAATAGTGCACTGATCATGGGACGACGAGGCATGAAGGAGGGAGTTCACCGAGGTCGCCTTACGGTAGACGTTAATTTGAATCATCCTACCCTCGCTGATTTTAATGTCAATGTCAAGGAAATGCAAACTCATAATATCATACCTGTGGGTTAGCTTGATCCCAAAAGAATTCCTGCCCAGTCGTTCCATGAACTCATCGAGTTGCTCCGTCTTGCCCGTCCACAAAATAAACAAATCATCAATGTACCGCAGCCACCACTGCACATGGGCATCGGCCGGCCTGCCCCGTCGCACAGCAAACCCCTCTCCCAGTAACCCAGGAAGAGGTTTGCGTACGAAGGCGCGCAGGTGCCATGTTTTGGTTTCCCTGTGGTCTTTTCATTATTTGGTCATCTTCTGTACTGATTGAACTTAGTGGCATCCTAAACGTGGCTATTGGACTTCTGTATAGTCCCACTAGTGCAAAGATATTTGCAGCACGTCTGCCTGCATTGCACACTCCAACTCATTGTTACTAAGCCATTATTCTAGCAAACACTGAGTGAACTTAGTGGCATCCTAAACGTGGCTATTGGACTTCTGTATAGTCCCACTAGTGCAAAGATATTTGCAGCACGTCTGCCTGCATTGCACACTCCAACTCATTGTTACTAAGCCACTATACTAGCAAACACTGAGTGAACTTAGTGGCATCCTAAACGTGGCTGTTGGACTGCTGTATTGCCCCAGTAGTGCAAAGATATTTGCAGCACATCTGCCTGAATTGCACACTCCAAATCATTGATACTAAGCCATTATACTAGCAAACACTGAGTGAACTTAGTGGCATCCTAAACGTGGCTATTGGACTTCTGTATAGTCCCACTAGTGCAAAGATATTTGCAGCACGTCTGCCTGCATTGCACACTCCAACTCATTGTTACTAAGCCATTATACTAGCAAACACTGAGTGAACTTAGTGGCATCCTAAACGTGGCTGTTGGACTTCTGTATAGTCCCAGTAGTGCACAGATATTTGCAGCACGTCTACCTGCATTGCACACTCAAACTGATAGTTACTAATCCATTATACTAGCAATTTATGCTGCCAGTTTAAGGGCCGTAGTTGCATTGTCAGGGATATTTATTCTTTATTATTCTGCTGTTAATAAAGCTAGACCACCACTGCAATCTACACCACCTCTCAATTTTTACTACCACATTTTAAGTGCACAATCTTGTCGCAATCAACATGAGTGGCAAAATGACAGATGCTGGTGGAAAGGGGAAGTGGCGTGTTGGAAAAGGAAAAAAAGGGTTTGTCCGTGGGGAAGGTGGCAAAGCTCCATTAACATCTGCTGAAGATAGACCATCTACCAGCAAAAGTAAGATGTCTACTACTTACCGTGGACAATGCGATGTGCTCCCTTTTTTTACGGACACGAACAACTGGAACAAAGGTAGATGATGGCCAAAAAAGGAAAATGCTTGAATGGATCTCAAGTGGTCCAACAAGTGCCTTCGCAGCCACCTCAACTACCGCATCCAAAAAACACCAGTCCTCTGAGTTGTCATCCCAATCAAACTTACTTTCTCCCAGCTCTGAAGTCTCCATCAGCCCTGCACAGTATGGTGGAACTGAGATGGCTGAGTCTGCAGAGCTTTTCAGTCACACTATAGCCTGGGAATCAGAGATCTGCTCCCAAGCTACAGTGAGTACAGACCAGGAAATGGTCTGCAGTGATGCCCAGAACCTTTGTGACTCTGATTTAGGCCATGAGGACCAAGTTTCTGAGCATAATGTTGACCCTTTGTCACAAACTTTAACACCTGTGGTTATAGACAATGAGGAACATACTGATGACGATGAGACACAGATACCAGATTGGGATGACAACTCAAATATTCGGTCAGGGCAAGAAGAGGCTCGGTCTGAGGGGGAGGGGAGTGCAAACACAACAATTGATGAGGAAGTTCTAGATCCCACCTACTGTCAACCCACAGTCAGGCACTCGAGGAGGTCAACAGAGGTGGTGAAGGAGGATGCAACTGATGACGAAGTTACCTTGCGCCTTCCTGGACAGAGTCGGAGCACTGGTAGCACGTCTACAACTGCATCCTCAGCCACCACTCTGCCTCTGAGCACTAGTCGGGGGGGCTCAGCAGGTCGCATGCCCTCTAAGCCTTGCCTAACCTGGTCCTTTTTTGACATAGAAAAAGATCGCCCAAATTGTGTGATGTGTAAAATTTGTCGTGATTCTGTTAGTAGAGGTCAAAACCTCAGCAGTTTGACAACTTCTTCCATGAATCGTCACATGAATAAATATCATAGGTCCCAGTAGGAAGCTCACCGTGCTGCAATGCGGCCTAGCGGAGCGAACCATCCACGGCCTGCCCCTTCCAGTGCATCCGCGCGCTCTTCATCTTCTAGGACTGTGGGGACAGCCGTCACACCTGGTTTTCCACGCATAACTTCCACCACTGTAACCGCAACAGGCAGTTTGCTTGATAGGTCGTCAGTTGGTTTGGAAGGGGAAACAAGTGCGTGTGTACAGCTCTCTCAGACATCGATAGCACCAACGTTGGATGAAGGCAACATCATGTCTCCGACTGCACTTTCCTCACAAACCTGCATTTTTCCAGGGACACCCTACTCAACACCATCTACACACAGCAGCCAGATCTCTGTCCCTGAGATGTGGACAAATAAAAGGCCATTTCCTGCGACCCATGACAAAGCTAAGAGGTTGACTTTATCCCTCTGTAAGCTCTTGGCTACAAAAATGCTGCCTTTCCGCCTGGTGGACACACAGGATTTTAGAGACCTTATGTCTGTCGCTGTGCCCCAGTACCAGATGCCCAGTCGCCACCACTTCTCTAAGAAAGGTGTGCCTGCGCTACACCAGCATGTCGCACACAACATCACCGCTTCCTTGAGAAACTCTGTGTGTGACAGGGTGTATTTCACCACCGATACTTGGACCAGTAAGCATGGAGAGGGACGTTACATGTCGCCGACTGGGCACTGGGTAACTATGGTGATAGATGGTGAAGGGTCTGTTGCACAAGTCTTGCCGTCCCCACGACTTGTGTGTCAATCCTCTGTCTGTCCAAGTTCCGCCACTGCTTCTGCCTCCTCCACCTCATCTGTGTCCTCCACCTCCGCCCCAAGCCTGCCTGGTCGGGCCACCAGCGTTCTCACTGCGCAGAAGGAATCACGCACCCCTCATTACTATGCTGGCAGGAGAGCGCAACGTCATCAGGCGGTCTTTAGCTTGACATGTCTTGGGAATAAGAGTCACACAGCTGAGGAGTTGTGGTCAGCTCTGCGGTTCGAGTTTAATAAATGATTGTCTCCACTCAACCTGCAGCCTGGTAAGGCCGTGTGCGACAATGCTGCAAACCTGGGTGCGGCCCTTCGCCTGGGCAAGGTGACACACGTACCTTGTATGGCTCACGTGTTGAACCTTGTTGTCCAGCAATTTTTAACACACTCTCCCGGCCTAGATGGCCTTCTGACCAGGGCACGAAAACTGTCTGCTCACTTCCGCCGTTCAAGCGCCGCAGCTGAGCGACTTGCATCGCTCCAGAAGTCTTTCGGCCTGCCGGTTAATCGCCTGAAATGCGATGTGGCGACACGCTGGAATTCGACTCTCCACATGTTACAGCGACTGTGGCAGCACCGCCGAGCCCTGGTGCAATACGTCATGACGAATAGCCTGGGCCAACGAGATGCAGAGGTGGGGCAGATCACCCTGATGGATTGGTCTCAGATCAAGGACCTATGCACCCTTCTGCACAGTTTCGACATGGCGATGAATATGTTTAGCGCTGACAATGCCATTATCAGCATGACAATTCAAGTCATTTACATGCTGGAGCACACGCTAAACACTATTCGGAGTCAGGGGGTTGGACAACAGGAAGGGAAGGAACTACAGGAGGATTCATATACGCAAGACATAACAACATCTCCAAGGTTCAGACGTTCATCATCACCAACGCGGCAGGCATGGGACCATGGGGGACAGGGATCAACAAGGGCGCATGGTAGCAGGCGAAATGTTGAGGAAGGTGCAGGAGAACATGAAGAAATGGAGGACGAACTGTCCATGGACATGGAAGACTCAGCGGATGAGGGAGACCTTGGTCAAATTTCAGTTGAAAGAGGTTGGGGGGAGATGTCAGAGGAAGAAAGAACGGTTAGCACCAGCGTGGACTTGGTCCGCATGGCTGCGCAAGACACATGAGTGCTTTCTTGCTGCACTACCTCCAACATGACCCTCGTATTGTCAAAATTAGAAGTGATGATGACTACTGGCTTGCCACACTATTAGATCCCCGGTACAAGTCCAAATTTTGTGACATAATTCCAGCCATAGAAAGGGACGCACGTATGCAGGAGTATCAGCAGAAGCTGTTACTCGATCTTAGCTCGGCTTTTCCACCAAACAACCGTGCAGGTGCAGGGAGTGAATCTCCCAGTTGTAACTTGACAAACATGGGACGGTCTTGTCATCTTCAACAGTCTACCCGTACCAGTAGCACCGTATCTGGTGCTGGTAACAGCAATTTTATGGAATCTTTTCATAATTTTTTTAGACCCTCCTTTGCATGGCCACCAGAAACAACAAGTCTGACACATAGTCAACGGCTGGAGAGGATGATACAGGAGTATCTCCAAATGAACATCGATGCCATGACTTTGCAAATGGAGCCTTGCTCATTTTGGGCTTCAAATCTTGAAAAATAACCAGAGCTCTCCACTTACGCCTTGGAGATTTTGTCGTGTCCAGCTGCCAGCGTTGTCTCTGAACGTGTCTTCAGTGCTGCTGGGTGTGTGCTGACAGATAAGCGCACGCGTCTGTCCAGTGACAATGTGGACAGACTAACGTTCATCAAAATGAACAAGTCATGGATTCAGAAGGAATTTACTACCCCTGTGTCATCCTGGGGAGAGTAAATGCTTGTGGATTTGGAATGTGCTTGATGCAAATCAAAACATCCTGTTTGCAACTAGGGCACAACTGCTGCCACTGAATGGGTGGGTGGGTGTGTGGCCCAATTTTTTGAAAAAAGGGAGACTCCGCTTGGAGTAACCCTTGCTTACATTGTTTTTAAAAATGATCCAAGATGAACAGAGCTGGGATCAGCAAAGACTTTGCTACCTACCCCGGTGTCATCCTGGGGACAGTTAAGAATGGCGTATTTTTGAATGTGCTTGATGCAAATCTAGCTGTGAAGTGTACAACTAGGGCACAAGTGCTGCCACTGAATGGGTGGGTGTGTGGGGGGCCCAATTTTTGGAAAAAAGGGAGACTCCGCTTGGAGTCACCTTGCGGTGTTTTACATGATTTTAGAAGGGCGTGCCATGCCTATATCTGTGTCTCGTCCTCTTTTTCCTCGTTAGGCTCTTTTGTTTTCGCATGAGAATTTGTTCTTGTCACTTTCCCATGTGTTTGTGTTGTGAGATGTTTGTCACCTTTTGGACACCTTTGAGGGTGTTTTCTAGGTGTTTTTATGTGTTTGTGAATGCCTGCCATTGTTTCCTTTGCGGTTCGAGTTCGGTTCGTCGAACGTTCGACGAACCGAACTCGAACGGGACCTCCATTCGGCGAACCGAACTCGAGCCGAACCACGACCGGTTCGCTCATCTCTACTCCTCAGGCCACATCCACCCAGGAGCGGACTCCCATGTTCCACACCGAGAAGTCAAACTACACAACAACACTAGTGCAGAGGAAAGGACGGCGACCACCAGCCCGAGTGGGGGACCAAAGTACAACCGGCCTCGGCGTCCGGCCACCAACACCTTGGTTTACCAAAGGACTCTTGTGATTTCTTACAAAGTGAGCACACAACTCTCCCCCAGTCCATCTGGACGTGCAAGCCCTTGCCAATGCCATACCCTGCACAGAGACACTGGGCCGCAGGGCAACCACCCTTACCCACGGAGGGGTTAACATCCAGCTGCCATTACACTGCCCCCTGGGTGTCCCCTACAACTGCAGTGGTGGTGTCCCACTTCACAACACACTGTGGGTGGCGTCACGAATATTCTACAAACATCCCCGTATAAATACGCCCCCCCTTTTTATTCAGAGTGTCCGCGTGACCCCCGGGTCTGGGCAACCCCTCAAGCCGAACCATAGGTCCCGGATCCAAGCAGCGCCGACTGCTGGCACGGGGGCGGCTCACCCCGAATCTTGGCATTACGAACAGGATACAAACCATTCACCTACCCGGTGGAAGTGCACCTTAAATTAGACAGTCAGCAGTGATCCGTTGCAAAATTTTCAGAAGTAGCCATTTTGGTCGCCAGTTTTGGTCGCGAAAAAGTACTGCCCATCCTCTTCTTCTTCCCAGCGAAAAAGCACGAAGACGAAGCTCCGCCCCCTGGGAACACGGCCGGAAGGTGAAACCCGAGGTCGTAAAACAAAACTTAACTGCAGCAGAAGAAAAGGAGTACCTGCAAAAAACCAAAGGGGGCGAGTGAAGATTCTGCAACATGTGACCCAAGTAAAAAAAAGGCAGGGACTTCAGGACCCTGCCACCCTTCTTCTTCCTGGATACCAAGAGTGCAACATGGCCGACCCGTCTGGTAAGCCCGCAGAGAAGGAGCCCGTGCCCAGAACAGCCGACTGGGTAGAAGCCCAGACTGAGCGCATGTGCCGCAGGATCCAGGCGCAGGCGGCCTTCTTGCTCAAGCGACGGATGTCCGAGAAGGCGGAGTTAGCTGCAGCTGTTTAGGCCCGTAAAGTGGAGGCAGCCTCGGAGGAGTGGGTAAGCGACCCACGCCCCTATGTCCCCCAGGGACCGGCCGACCAGGCTAAGGGGCTCGGTCTGCCCCTGCCCACTATGTTGCCTCCCTCGCCGCTCGCACATGTTGCCGACACCCCGCTCGGTTCGCTGCCTCCAACAATGGCAGAGGTCCCCTACCCATCCAACCGCAAGGGCCCGCTGGCAGAAGCCACTGGCAGTGAGCCCATCACCACCCCAGCACCCGTACCAGCTCCACGCCAGAAGAAAGCCCAGAAGGCGTCCTGTCCAGTCCCGGAGGAAGCAGCGCCCGTAATGACGACGGCCTTGGCAATCCGCCCGGCCGCAGCGGAGACAGTCCCCGACCGGAAGCCAGAACCGCCGGAGACACTGACCGCTTCCAAAATCCCAGCTTCGGCTGAGGCAAAGCTGGGATGCACCTGTGGGTTTACAGAGAGGGCCATGTCACAGCGGGGCCCTCCATTGCCAAAGGTGCCGGTTGCAGCCGACACGGAGGTACTCCGGCTGGGTCCAGCGCAGGTAGAAACTGGGCAGGCAGCAGATGCTCCATACTGGGAGCGGCAGCGACTCCGGCTGGGCAGGGAGATTGCAGCCCGGGAGAAAAGTAAGGCGGAGGTCCTGTCCCGGACCTACGGTGAGAAAGACAATCTAAGGAACGCCACTTTCCAGGTGTGGGGCCCGACGCACAAAGGCATGGTCAGGCACTTTAACCCCCAAAAGGGGTGGGGCTTTATTTATGAGCCGGGCTTGGAGGCCGAAATCATCGTGTCTCGGAGGGATGTGGCCCCCCATTTACCTGTTGGCCACCCAGACCGGGTACTGTTAGGACCAGGAGGACGGGTAGGCCCAGGAGGTGGATCCACTGGACCGAGCATCCCACCGAGGGCAAGGTGCCCGGTAGCCGGAGCACTATGGGTAGCAGGACAGTCCATTCAGAGGAGTGGAGTGAAGAAGTCCCTGGGACCACGGAGTCTCTGAAGGTAGTCCGGGTGACGGAGCTCAGGTTCGGAGGCCGGGATGATGTCAGGCAGAGTCCAGAACCAGCTGAGCGAGGAGGTCAGTCACCACACAGATCCAGGGATCGGAGACGGTAGGGACTAACGAGATGGCGGACAGTCACCGTTCGGGGTTCTGGAATCGTCAGGACCGGTTTCGCGAGACAGGAGCGACTCTACAAGAGAGATAGGTAAGTATGGAACAAGGCACAGGGAGACCTGACTCCTAGCTTAGCAAACACGAAGAACAGGCCCCGCCCACTTGGGAAGGAACCCCCTATATACCCTGTACCTGAATCTTCAATATCCTGTTGGAGGACGCTGGCCCTTTAAGAGAGGGTCAATGACCGCGCGCGGGCCCTAATGCGCATGCGTGAGGCCCGGGTGCCAGAAGCCAGAGCAGGAAGCGGTGTACAGGAGGCAGGAGTGCCGGGCCGGCTCAGCATCGCAGACGGGCGCCGGGAGCGGGGACCGGGTTGCCTGGAGGACGCAAATGAGGGAGCATGGAGGCTGTGGAGCGGGGGAGTGGGGAAGCGTGACACGGGAGCGGGGAAGCGTGGCAGGGGAGCCGTGGAGCATGGCAGGGGAGCCGTGGAGCGTGGCAGGGGAGCCGTGGAGCGTGGCACGGGAGCTGGGGAGCGTGACAGTACCCCCTCCCCCACGCCCCCCTCCCCGCAACCGGGACAGGAAGGCACGTATCAGAGGAGTACTCACATTCTCCCGGGGTTCCCAGGACCTATCCTCAGGACCATACCCAGCCCAGTCCACCAGGAAGAACTGTCGGCCCCGCACGGTCTTCATGGCCACGATATCCCTTACCGCATAGATGTCATCGTCAGCAATAGGAGGAGCAGAACTGGCAGCAGTGGAGAAGGGACCAAGGACAACCGGCGTGAGCAGGGAGATGTGGAAGGAGTTGGGTATCCTCATCGTGGCCGGGAGTTGCAGCTTGTAGGAGACCTCATTGATCTTGCCGATGACTTTAAACGGCCCGATGTATCGAGGACCCAGCTTGTACGATGGTAGCTTCAATCGGACATATTTGGAAGCAAGCCAGACCAGATCTCCTGGAGAGAAACACGGAGGATCCAGACACCTCTTGTCCGCGTGTCTCTTCATCTGCAGGGAAGCGCATCCAAGGGACGTCTTGACAGAGTCCCAAATTGTTGAAAAGTCACGGACTACGGTATCAGCAGCAGGGACATCCGAGGAAGAAGATAGAGGTAATGGTACGGAAGGCTGAAGTCCGTAAACGACATGGAAGGGAGAGCTGGAGGAGGACTCACTGACGTGATGGTTATGGGAGAATTCAGCCCAAGGAAGGAGCGTGGACCAATCGTCGTGATGGGTGTTAACGCAGTGACGCAAGAAGGAGGTCAGGATCTGATTGACTCGTTCCACTTGGCCATTCGACTGAGGATGGTAGGCCGAAGAAAAGTCCAGAGCCACTCTGTTACGGTTGCTGCGAGCACTGGAGACTATGTCCAGATTTCTTGCTACTGCACATGTGCGAGCGCTGGAGACTAAGTCCAGATTTCTTGCTACTGCACATGTGCGAGCGCTGGAGACTAAGTCCAGATTTCTTGCTACTGCACATGTGCGAGCGCCGGAGACTAAGTCCAATCTTGGAGCCATTGCACATGTGCGGGTGACATCATCGCTGACACGAGGTCACATGTCTCTGACACCTTCTATGCCGATTGGTCGCTGGTCATGTGCTTGTGACGCCTTGCTCGGTGATAGGCCAGCATGACGTCACTCCTGTCGTTCTGGCAGCGGATTGGCTCTGGTGTCCTCCATCTTGGATGAGGCACAGAGTCTATATAAGACCCTAACACACGCCGCATGGTGCTCAGTCCTCTTGGTTCATGCATATGAGTAGACGCTCTGTGCGCGTTCCTCTAGGCATTCCTCTGTCTATGCTAGGTGAGCTCTACCGGCAGGGTAGCGTTCTTATACCTTACAGCTTCGGCTGCTGTCCGTATCCTTACCTCTTAGGGGAGCGGACATAGGCAGGTGCCTGAGGCACATGGTCTGGCTGGGCCTTGTGATTCTACTCATAGGTGGACGTTGCCGCTAGGGTAACGTTCCTTATACTGCGTCTGGCAGTTGTTCGTATCCTCGCACACTAGGGGAGCGAACAGAGGTAGGAGCTTTGTGCGGCTTACGCTGCTGTTCGTCTCTTTTGCACCACTAGAAGAGCGGACCTAGGCAGGTGCCATATCTAGTGGTTCGTGTCCTCGCACACTAGTGGAGCGAACGCAGGTAGGAGCTTTGTGCGGCTTACGCTGCTGTTCGTCTCTTTTGCACCACTAGAAGAGCGGACCTAGGTAGGTGCCATTTCGCACACATTGCCTTTGTCTCTGTGATTATTAACAGAGATCATTCCACACACCCTCCAAGTAAGGGAGGAATTGCTTTACTTACTTATTATATCCTTCTGTGAGTTAACAGAGGTATTGCACTCTGCCATAGTCTGCAGCAAAGTCTTTGCACGGTGGACCCTGACTGTCTGATACTCCTTTCGGTTATTATCGGACAGCCCCCCGTAACATTAGGACTGAGCCAAGGGTCTGGCAGTTATGGCAGAATATCAGCAGTTACACCGTTACATACAAGTACTTGAGTCACGGCTCAAGAGTATAGAGGATAAACCTTAGACCATGGTGACATCTGCACATGATCCTCGACTTGCTCTGCCAAACAGATATTCTGGCGATGCCAGATCATGTCGTGGTTTCATTAGTCAGTGTCAGATACACCTAGAGGTCAACTCTTCTCGCTTCTCTACGGAGAGGTCCAGAGTAGGCTTTATCATCTCCTTACTTCAGGACAAAGCCTTAGAATGGGCGACTCCCCTATGGGAGCGCTCTGATGTGGTTACTCTGAGACATCAAGACTTTCTTGATGCTCTTAAGGCGGTATTCATGGGTCCGCAGGTTACCCATGATGCGGCCCTGAGACTGTTAGATCTATCTCAGTGTTCGTTATCCACTAGTTCTTATGCCATTGCTTTTAGAACTCTGGTGGCAGAACTAGATTGGCCAGAGAAGGTGTTGATTCCTATCTTCTGGAGAGGGTTGGCAGGCTATGTCAAGGATGCTCTTGCTACTCGTGAGGTCCCTGCTTCTCTGGAGGACTTGATCATAGTAGCAACGAGGATCGATGTACGCCATAAGGAACGTAGACTCGAGGTCTCTTCCTCACGCCCTAAGCATCGGGCTATTCCAGTTGTTGAGGGTCCACTACCATCTTCCTCAGCATCTGAAACATCTCCCACTCCTATGGAGTTAGGTCATACGTTCTCCAGACTACGCAAGTCTGGTCCTCCTATATGTTACGTATGTCGTCAGGCTGGGCACTATGCCAACAAGTGTCCTAGTCGTCAGGGAAACTCCCTGGCCTAGTAACCATTAGAGGGGGGTTACTAGAGACGTCTTCTGCACCCTCTAAGTGTTGTATCCCAGGTCAGCTCTCGTTATCTGAGAATACATGGCCTATTATGGCTTTTGTGGATTCCGGAGCTGACGGGATTTTTGTGTCCTCAGGATTTGTAAAGGGACACAATATTCCCTCTATCATGTTAGAGGCGCCTATTCCTGTCCGTGTTGTTAATGGAACTATGTTGTCTGACTCCATTACATTGAGGACAGTTCCCTTGCGCCTTTCCCTGTCTCAGGGTCACATAGAGGAGATTTCTTTTCTTGTTTTGCCTGAGGGTATAGACGACGTCCTTCTGGGTCTTCCATGGCTTCGGACTCATGCTCCTCACATTGACTGGGAGTCTGACAGCATTATTAGTTGGGGTTCGAAATGTCAGTCCCGATGTCTTCCCTTACCACCTAAGGTCGTTGCGGTTGCATCAACTGATCTCTCTCCCATACCTACACCCTATTTGGATTTCGCTGACGTGTTCTCCAAACAGGGTGCTGAGGTTCTTCCACCCCATAGGCCGTATGACTGTGCCATAGACCTTATCCCAGGTTCGGTTCCACCTAAAGGCAGGGTTTACCCCCTGTCGATACCTGAGTCGGAGGCCATGTCGACCTATATAAGAGAGAGTTTAGAGAAGGGGTTCATTCGTAAGTCTGTCTCTCCCGCGGGAGCTGGGTTTTTCTTTGTTCGGAAGAAAGAGGGTGATTTGCGTCCCTGCATAGATTACAGGGGTCTCAACGCAATCACAATAAAGAACAAATACCCATTACCTTTAATTTCGGAGCTCTTTGACAGACTGAGAGGAGCTCAAGTTTTTACGAAGTTGGATCTGCGGGGTGCGTATAACTTGGTACGAATTCGAAAGGGTGACGAATGGAAGACCGCTTTTAACACCCGAGACGGTCACTATGAATACCTCGTCATGCCTTTTGGGTTATGTAATGCACCCGCAGTATTTCAGGACTTCGTAAACGATGTGTTCAGGGATTTACTGTTATCCTCTGTAGTGGTGTATCTGGACGACATCCTGATTTTTTCTCCTGATCTGGAGACTCATCGTCAGGATGTCGTTCGTGTCCTTTCCCGTTTAAGGGAGCACTCATTGTTTGCTAAACTCGAGAAATGTGTATTCGAGCAGTCCTCATTGCCTTTTTTGGGTTACATTATCTCACAAGAGGGTCTGGCTATGGATCCTGCGAAGCTCTCTGCTGTCCTGCAATGGTCCGAACCTCATTCCTTGAAGGCGGTGCAACGCTTCTTAGGATTCATAAATTATTACAGGCAGTTCATACCCCATTTTTCTACTTTGGTGGCCTCTTTGGTGGCCTTGACTAAGAAAGGTGCTAATCCCAAAGCCTGGTCTACTGAGACATCTCAGGCTTTTGAGGCAGTAAAAAGACACTTTTCAACTGCTCCCGTTCTTCAAAGACCCGATGAGAGTAAGCCCTTCCTCTTAGAGGTTGATGCCTCTTCAGTGGGTGCTGGTGCGGTCTTGTATCAAAAGAACGGTGCAGGTAGAAAAAGGCCGTGTTTCTTCTTTGCTAAAACCTTTTCACCGGCAGAGAGAAACTATACCATTGGGGATAGGGAACTGCTCGCCTTGAGATTAGTCTTGGAGGAGTGGCGTCACTTGCTGGAAGGAGCGAAACATCCTTTCCAGGTCTATACAGACCATAAGAATCTGACGTACTTACAAACCGCTCAGCGTCTGAATCCTCGCCAAGCCCGCTGGTCCTTGTTTTTCTCCCGCTTTCACTTCTCCATCAACTATCTGTCTGGGAGTAAGAATAACAAGGCAGACGCCCTGTCTCGCTCTATGCTTTCTACCCAGGAAGAGATTGACGAACCTCGTCTTATCCTTCCCTCCAGGGTTTTTCATACGCTCTCCCCTGTGACGTTAGACCAAATCCCACCGGGCAAGACCTTTGTTCCGCCTGATCGACAGAATGATATACTGTCATGGGCCCACACCTCAAAGGTGGGTGGGCATTTTGGTATTAGGCGGACACGAGAGTTACTGGAGAGGTGGTATTGGTGGCCACACTTAGCCAGCCACGTCAAGAGATATGTCGGTTCCTGCTACTCGTGTGCTCGCAACCGTCCATTACGGCAGAGACCGGCTGGGCTCTTGCATCCTTTACCAGTGCCAGATAGACCATGGGAGGTGGTAGGCATGGACTTTGTGGGTGATCTTCCATGTTCACAGGGACATAGATTTGTGTGGGTCATTACGGACCATTTCTCCCGGATGGTTCATCTCGTACCGTTATCGAGAATCCCATCTTCCAGGGTACTAGCCAAACTATTCCTCAAGCATGTCTTTAGGCTTCACGGGATGCCAGATCGTATCATTTGTGATAGAGGCCCGCAATTTACTTCCCGTTTCTGGCGAGATCTTTGTAGCCTTCTGCAAATTGAGTTGAATCTCTCTTCGGCATACCATCCGGAGACTAATGGTTTGGTTGAACGTACCAATCAATCTATGATTATATACCTTCGACACTTTGTTGCTGAGAACCACGATAACTGTCCTCCCTCCTACCCTGGGCAGAATTTGCCCTTAACAATTCGCTGGCTGAGGCCACTGGGCAGACACCGTTCGTACTCAATAATGGGCAACACCCTAGGGTACCGGTACCGTTTCCCGCTGCTGCACCTCCTCCTCTTGTGGCCGACTGGGCAACTAATGACAGAGAGGTTTGGGATCGGACTCAAAAGTCGATCCAAGCAGCTAAGGACCGTATGAAGACGGTGTCCGATCGGTTTCGTCGCCCGGCTCCTGTCTTTTCTCCAGGGGACTTTGTGTGGCTCTCTGCAAAACACGTGAGACTTAGAGTGAGCTCTGTCAAATTTTCTCCTCGCTTCCTGGGTCCTTATGAGGTTCTTCGACAGGTAAATCCTGTAGTCTACCAATTGAAGTTACCTGTCCATCTTAGGATTCATGACAAATTCCATGTCTCACTGCTAAAGCCGGCAATTTTACCTCACGCTCGTGAAGTGCACTCTCCTGCCTCTGATTCCTCTCGCTCTAGCTATGAGGTACGAGCCATAGTTGGTTCTAAGATGGTTAGAGGGCGCAGGTTCTTCTTGATAGATTGGGAGGGCTATGGTCCGGAACATCGCTCTTGGGAGCCTGAGGAGGCTGTCCGTGCTCCCGACTTAGTTGCCGATTACCTGCATCACCGGGAGGGGGGCCCTTGAGGGGGAGGTACTGTTACGGTTGCCGCGAGCACTGGAGACTATGTCCAGATTTCTTGCTACTGCACATGTGCGAGCGCTGGAGACTAAGTCCAGATTTCTTGCTACTGCACATGTGCGAGCGCTGGAGACTAAGTCCAGATTTCTTGCTACTGCACATGTGCGAGCGCCGGAGACTAAGTCCAATCTTGGAGCCATTGCACATGTGCGGGTGACATCATCGCTGACACGAGGTCACATGTCTCTGACACCTTCTATGCCGATTGGTCGCTGGTCATGTGCTTGTGACGCCTTGCTCGGTGATAGGCCAGCATGACGTCACTCCTGTCGTTCTGGCAGCGGATTGGCTCTGGTGTCCTCCATCTTGGATGAGGCACAGAGTCTATATAAGACCCTGACACACGCCGCATGGTGCTCAGTCCTCTTGGTTCATGCATATGAGTAGACGCTCTGTGCGCGTTCCTCTAGGCATTCCTCTGTCTATGCTAGGTGAGCTCTACCGGCAGGGTAGCGTTCTTATACCTTACAGCTTCGGCTGCTGTCCGTATCCTTACCTCTTAGGGGAGCGGACATAGGCAGGTGCCTGAGGCACATGGTCTGGCTGGGCCTTGTGATTCTACTCGTAGGTGGACGTTGCCGCTAGGGTAACGTTCCTTATACTGCGTCTGGCAGTTGTTCGTATCCTCGCACACTAGGGGAGCGAACAGAGGTAGGAGCTTTGTGCGGCTTACGCTGCTGTTCGTCTCTTTTGCACCACTAGAAGAGCGGACCTAGGCAGGTGCCATATCTAGTGGTTCGTGTCCTCGCACACTAGTGGAGCGAACGCAGGTAGGAGCTTTGTGCGGCTTACGCTGCTGTTCGTCTCTTTTGCACCACTAGAAGAGCGGACCTAGGTAGGTGCCATTTCGCACACATTGCCTTTGTCTCTGTGATTATTAACAGAGATCATTCCACACACCCTCCAAGTAAGGGAGGAATTGCTTTACTTACTTATTATATCCTTCTGTGAGTTAACAGAGGTATTGCACTCTGCCATAGTCTGCAGCAGAGTCTTTGCACGGTGGACCCTGACTGTCTGATACTCCTTTCGGTTATTATCAGACAGCCCCCCGTAACACACTCCCAGATGTTTGCAGAGAGCCCTCCAGAAGCGCGAGGTAAACTGAGTTCCTCTGTCGGACACAATGTGTGCGGGAAAGCCATGCAACCGGAAGATGTGCTGTATGTAGGCGTCAGTGAGCTCCTGGGCAGAGAGCAGTCCAGCCATAGGGATGAAATGAGCCATCTTGGAGAAACGGTCCACCACGACTCATATGACCGTGTGTCCGGAGGACAAGGGCAAGTCTGTAATAAAGTCAATTGCAATGTGTTGCCATGGAACGGAGGGAATTAGCAGTGGCAGAAGACGACCATATGGCAGGTGTTTGGGCATCTTGTACCGGGCACAAGAGGAGCAGGCTGAGACAAAGGACGCGACGTATGTGCAAAGGGATGGCCACCAATAGTGACGCACAATTGTACTCCATGTTCTCTTCTGACCAGCATGGCCGGCTATTTTCGAGGCATGGCCCCAGTGCCGACTTTTTGTTTGTCAGTTTCAGAGACATAGGTCTTCCCGGGCGGTATCTGGGCCAGAGTTACAGGAGCCACCGGAATGACTTTACTTGGGCAGATGATGGGCTGGGATGTCTCCTCCTCCTGTTCCATGGGCACGAATGACCTGGACAAGGCATCTGCTTGCACATTCTTATCCACGGACCGAAAATGGAGTTGAAAATCGAACCTGGCAAAGAACAAGGACCACCTGGCTTGTCGTGGGTTCAGTCGCTGAGCAGACCGCAGGTATTCCAGGTTCTTGTGATCCATGTAAATGAACACGGGGTACACTGCTCCCTCCAGAAGGTAGCGCCATTCCTCCAGAGCCAGTTTGACTGCTAATAGCTCTCGGTCACCGATGGTGTAGTTGCGTTCAGGCGCTGAGAAGCTCTTGGAGAAGAAACCGCAAGTAACCATCTTCCTGGTGGAGGACTTCTGCATGAGCACTGCCCTGGCTCCAGAGGAGGAGGCATCCACCTCCAAGGTGAACTGTCGGTTTATCTCAGGACGGTGGAGCACAGGAGAGGAAGCAAATGCCCGCTTCAGAGAGCCAAACGCGGCGTCGGCTGCAGGTGACCAGTCCTTCGGATTAGCCCCCTTCTTGGTCAAGGCAGAGAGAGGCGCAGTCAGGGCAGAGAAGTGAGGGATGAACTGACGGTAATAGTTCGCAAAGCCAAGAAAACGTTGAATTGCCTTCAGTCCGGAAGGAGGGGGCCAGTTGAGAGTGGAAGAGACCTTCTCCGGGTCCATCTGCAGGCCGGTATCGGAGATTACGTAACCCAGGAAGGGGAGAGGGGACTGCTCGAAGACACACTTCTCGTATTTGGCGTACAGGCAATTCTCTCTAAGCCTTTGTAGTACCAGCTGCACGTTCTCTCTGTGGGTCTGGAGGTCCGGAGAGAAGACCAGGATGTCATCCAAATATACCACCACACAGACGTAGAGAAGGTCCCGGAACACGTCGTTCACTAGTTCTTGAAAGACTGCCAGTGCGTTACACAGGCCGAAGGGCATCACACAATACTCGTAGTGCCCATCGCGACTGTTAAATGCGGTCTTCCATTCGTCCCCAGAGCGGATGCGGACCAGGTTGTAGGCACCACGAAGATCCAACTTGGTAAACACACGAGCTCCTCTAAGCCGATCAAACAATTCGGGGATGAGCGGCAGGGGGTATTTATTCTTTACGGTGATTTGGTTAAATCCCCGGTAGTCAGTGCAGGGGCACAGGTCGCCCTCTTTCTTCTTAACGAAGAAGAAGCCTGCTCCAGCAGGTGAGGAGGATCTCCGGATGAATCCCCTTGCCAGGTTCTCAGTGATGTAGGCAGACATGGCTCTTGTTTCAGCAGGGGACAAAGGATATATCCGTCCTCGAGGTGGTATGGTTCCCGGGAGTAGGTCGATGGCACAGTCGTAAGGACGATGTGGCGGCAGTACCTCTGACTCTTTTTTATCAAAGACGTCCGCGAAGGACCAATAGGCCGAAGGCAGTCCTGGTAGGGACTCCGGGACCGGAGGTCGTCGGATGGGCTGTATGGACTTCAGGCAGTTCTCGTGGCAAGAGGAGCCCCATCGGGTAATTTCGCCAGCATGCCAGCTGACCGACGGTTCGTGTGTCCGTAACCAGGGGAGTCCCAGCAGAATTTGATGAGACATGTGCGGGAGAACGTAGAGAGTGGTTTTCTCGGTGTGCAAGGCACCGATACGTAGTTCTACAGGCTTGGTGATCCACGAGATGGTGTCAGAGAGGGGTCTCCCGTCTACAGAGGCAATCACAAGGGGTTTGTCGAGTGGAGTAACCGAGACCTGGTACTTGTCCACCGTGGCCTGCTGGATGAAATTGCCTGCTGCCCTGGAATTGAGGTACGCCTCTGCCGTGAACCGCGTCTCTCCCGCTGTCACTTGAACAGTCCACGTAACCAGGTCTAAGAGAATCCCAGTACCTAGGGTGGCCTCTCCTACCAACCCTAGGCTTTGGAGTTTCCCGGCCTCTCTGGACAGGAACGTAGCAGGTGTGTGCCCTCTCCGCTGTAGAAGCAGAGGCCCTTGGCGAGCCATTCTGCTCGGCGTTGTTCGGACTGCCGCAAACGATCAATCTGCATGGGCTCGTGGACAGAGACGCCAGACGTCGTCGACTGAGGTTACGGCGGGCTTCTGCGGAGGAGAGGAATGCCGTATCGGACGTCTCTCGCGGGACACCTCTTTGGATCGTTCCTGAAAACGGAGGTCCACGCGGGTGGCTAGTACGATCAGGGCATCCAGGGTGGAAGGAACATCGCGGCCGGCCAGCTCGTCCTTAATACGACCGGAGAGTCCTTCCCAGAAGGCGGCGGTTAGGGCCTCATTGCTCCACCCTAATTCTGAGGCCAAGGTGCGGAAGCGGATGGCATATTGACCCACCGTCAAGGTCCCCTGACGTAGCCTGAGGAGTGATGAGGCGGACACGGCGGCACGTCTGGGTTCGTCAAAGGTGGTTCTAAACGCCTGCAGGAATTCCTGGATGTTAGTAGTTACAGAGTCCTCCTTCTCCCACAAAGGGTTTATCCAGGCCAGTGCCTCACCCTCTACATGGGACATCACAAACGCCACCTTGGCTTGGTCGGAGGCAAACAGATGCGGAAGCAGCTTAAAGTGGAGGGAGCACTGATTGAAGAATCCTCTGCAGGTCTTAGGATCTCCAGCATATCGGGGTGGAGAGGCCAAGCAAAGTTTAGAGGCTTCCGAGGAAGCTGCCACGGGAACTGCGGCCGTGGATTGTGCTGGTGAAGACTGAGATGCCAGGGACGTGGTGGTTGCTTGCAGCGTATTCAGGCGGGTGTCCACTGAGGACATGAAGGCCAGCATGCGATACTGGGTCTCGCGCTGTCGTCCGAGTTCCTGCTGCAATCCGGCCAGCTTGGGCGCTAGTAGTTCGGCGGGATCCATGGCTTGTTCTTACTGTTAGGACCAGGAGGACGGGTAGGCCCAGGAGGTGGATCCACTGGACTGAGCACCCCACCGAGGGCAAGGTGCCCGGTAGCCGGAGCACTACGGGTAGCAGGACAGTCCATTCAGAGGGGTGGAGTGAAGAAGTCCCTGGGACCACGGAGTCTCTGAAGGTAGTCCGGGTGACGGAGCTCAGGTTCGGAGGCCGAGATGATGGGATGATGTCAGGCGGAGTCCGGAACCAGCTGAGCAAGGAGGTCGGTCACCACATGGATCCAGGGATCGGAGACAGTAGGGACTGACGAGATGGCGGACAGTCACCGTTCGGGGTTCTGGAATCATCAGGACCGGTTTGGCAAGACAGGAGCGACTCTACAAGAGAGATAGGTAAGTATGGAACAAGGCACAGGGAGACCTGACTCCTAGCTTAGCAAACACGAAGAACAGGCCCCGCCCACTTGGATAGGAACCCCCTATATACCCTGTACCTGAATCTTCAATATCCTGTTGGAGGACGCTGGCCCTTTAAGAGAGGGTCAATGACCGCGCGCGCGCCCTAATGCGCATGCGCGAGGCCCGGGTGCCAGAAGCCAGAGCAGGAGCAGGAAGCGGTGTACAGGAGGCAGGAGTGCCGGGCTGGCTCAGCGTCGCAGACGGGCGCCGGGAGAGGGTACCGGGTTGCCTGGAGGACGCAGGTGGCGGAGCATGGAGGCTGTGGAGCGGGGGAGCATGGAACGGGAGCGGGGAAGCGTGATACGGGAGCGGGGAAGCGTGGCAGGGGAGCCGTGGAGCGTGGCAGGGGAGCCGTGGAGCGTGGCACGGGAGCTGGGGAGCGTGACAGGTACATGCATATAGACTGTCCCTATAAAACTTAAATACTTTATTAAATCACTTAAAACCACACCATGATTACTAAAATTGCACAGAATAGATTGCTAGCCCTCAATAACTGCACTTATCTGTGCACTGCCTTACAGCGGGGGTTGACACCCTAAAAATGCGATATGGCGCCCCCACTCCGTGATGACTTTCCCTGCTGCCCCTGAAGTCCCTGTTGGAAAAAAGGTGCAGTGCCTAAGATTAGTGCAACAAATAAATTGGTGTGGCAGGTGGACTGTAGGGAGGAAAAATCAAAAAACTTATCTCATTGATGTGAATGAAATAGTAATTTCAAGCCTCAACGCGTTTCTCCCAGAAGTGGGTTCCTCAGGAGGCCAATAGTAAACTACAATGCTGGTTCAGGAAAACCCTCTGTAGCCTGATGGCTGATTCAAAGAGGGGATCCTATAGAAATAACAAGATACATATAATGTGTGACGCCCTGGACCCTAGGGGTCACAGGTAATTACATCAGCCACATATACATACACCCCCACCTGTTATGATCCGGAACCATGGAAGACCACCACAAATCATTGACAAAAAGTGACAAGAGCATTGGCAACTAATCTGTATGCCATCCCCTTACTAACCATCACAACTAGAAGTAGCCGAGGGGTGAGCTAACATCCTGTGCACCGCGAACCCAGCCGGAGAACTAACTATCCTAAAGGTAGGAAAGATGAATAACTATCTGCCTCAGAAAATAGACAAGAATAGCAAGCCCCCCACATTCAAAGACTGCGGTGATATAGGAAAAACACAATACACAGGTAGATGACAGGATTAGCAAAAGGAGAGGCCCCCGCTGACTAAAATAGGAAAGGACAGGAAAGGGACTGATGGTAGCCAGAGAAAAACCCTACAAAATACCAACTTCCTGATAGTACAAAAGGCCCTCAGATCGCTCGATCTGAACTCCGTCCTATACCAGGTGCCATTGTCATACCAATGAACAGAAAACAAGAATTATAACAAATTCAACAAGCCACAAACACATGGAACCAAAAGAGCTATACTCCACACAAAACTGCAGGGAGTTCCTCAACAATCCACTGAGGGGGGAAATCCCTGGAAGGAAATAAACCGAAACCAACCACAACAAATGACAAACCCAGATAAGCAAAAGAACCAGACAATAAATAAAGAGCAAGCACTTATCTGGAGTAGATGTGGTGAAAAGCAGGATTAAGCAGGCTGGAGATACAAAGAACAACTGACATCCGGCAACAGCCTGCAATCAGACCAGGACTAAAATAAGCAGAGAGTTAGCAAAGTAAACACCCACTGCACAACACACCTGGTCCAAGTCCAAACCATTCCTGGCCACCAGAGGGAGCCTCCCAGCAGCCAAAACATAACTAACATTCACAACACCCACCCCCTGTGAGGTCACACACGTCACCCGATAGGGAGACCTGATGCCTCCCCCAGGGCAAGTGGAGCAATCCAGGTGGGCGGAGTTTAGGGAGTGAGAGTGACAGGAGGTGAAAGAGGAAAGAAACTGTCAGGGACCCGGGTAGGAGCCTGGGCCCCTTGGAAAACATCAGGCAGACAGACAGTGGTGGCCGTCTGCAGGAGTACCGGTACAGCAACCGGCGGAACCGTACGGACCAGGCCTGGGTTGGAGCCCGCCGGTCCCGAACCGGGGAGTAAAACGTGTACCGGAGCACCAAAAGGAGGGTACTCAGACCCCGTCCTAGCTTAGAAGCCACTAAGTGTAGGCAAATCGACTGATTGCTGGCCCGACGGGCCAGCGCCTTCAGGCAACCGAGGGCTCCTCCGGCAGCTCAACGCTGGGGAGCGGGCCACCACTGCTGAAGCAAGGGGAGACGAACACAACATCTAATGGTGCACGGGAAAAGAGGCCACCATCAACCACACAGGGGACATCAGCAGCCGGCCGCGGGGACCGACCACTACCGAACTTTGGTTTACCAGTGACTCAGTGTGAATTAATCGTGAGTACACCAGTGCCATCTGGGCACGACACACTACACCGCGGAACGGCGCCCTGCACCCCGACTACAACAATCCCCAACCCTTGGCAGTCCCCCACCGGGCCCCGGGACACACCGCCCCTACCCACGGAGGGGCTAACATCTCGGCTGCGGCCGCAACACCGATCCCGGACGAGCCCGCCGTTACTTCAGCTGCAGCGGTGGTGCTTCTCCCGTCACCACGACCTGTGGGTGGCGTCACGACCCGTTACATGACCACCATCCTCCCACCGCCTACTCCCCTTAACAAGAGTGACATGGCCCCCGGTCCGGAGGCACTCGTGCCACCAACAACCCAAGCCCGGACCTCGAGCGGCTCGGCCCGAGCAAGCGAAGGAAGCGGCCAGGCCCCTCTCAGGGCGGTGCACGTATAATCTTTCTGGCGTCACGAACAGGATTCGGACAGTCCACTTACCTGTGGAAAGTGCGCCTTAGAAGTTTCCATCGGCGGCGTCCAGCCGAAAAAGTTGAAGTCCCGCCATCTTGGTGCGAATGTTTCCCGCTCGAGTCATCTTCCCCGAGCAGTGAAGGCGCGAAAGTGAAGCCCCGCGCCCGAAGGAGGATTGCTAAGAGAAAACCAAGGGGGAGGCGGGCGAAAAGGTTGACTGATTTAACCGAGAAGATAAAAAGGCAGGGAATCCAGGACCCTGCATCCGTTCCATTCCTGGACCCACACTGTACAGCATGGCGACTCCTGTCCCGCGTCCCGATACCCCAGAGACCGCGCAAGGAACAGCGGCGTGGGTAAAGGCCCAGACGGAGGAGATGTGTCGCCGCCTCCAGCACCAGGTAAGCTTCCTGGTGGAGCACTGGGCGGCGGAAATGGGGGAGATAGAGTCTGCTGTGTAGGCTCGTGAGAGGATGACGGTGTTGGCAGGGTGGGGAGACGACCCACATCCCTGTGCCCTTGAGGGGTTGGCCATCGCAGCTGAGGGGCTCGGTCTGCTGCTGCCCACCATACCGCCCCCTCCATTGCCCATAGCAGTGGTTGCTGCTCCTCCACCTGTATCCCCACCCCCAACATCGGTGGCGGAGTACGTCCCGGGCGTGCACGGGAAGCTGCTGGAGGAGGCAGGCCTAGACCTGCAATGGCACCCGGCCGCGCAGAGCCCGTTGCCGGAGGAGGCCCGTTACTGGACGGCACCTGAGCCAGAGGCGATGCCGAGGGCCCCGGAAGTGGCCGCACACAGAGGTACCCAGGCTCCAGCAACCCGCCATACCAAGAAAGCTCCGAAGGCGAAGCAAACCGCTCCAGGGTCGCGGGCCTCGGCTGAGGTTCCGCAGGGAGGCAGCTGCAGAGTCGGCCATGACCGGCTGGGTCAGACCCCCACTGAAGCAGACCCTGGGTATGGAAACCCACCGTACTGGGAGCTGCAGCCCAGCCAGTTGAGTCGGGATATTGCGGCCCGTGAAAGAAAGCGAGAGGAGGTGTTAGTCCGCACCATCGAGGGGAAGGAGCATCTCAGGAGTGCTGGATACTGGGTACGAGGCCCCACCCACCTGGGCCAGGTCCGGCGCTTCAACAAGGACAGGGGCTGGGGATTCTTGTACGATCACGGTCTGGAAGTGGAGGTGTTCTCCCGGCGGGATGTAAACAGCCATCTCCCATTCGGGCACCCGGACCGTGACCTCCTACCCGGCGACTTGGTGCACTACACCCGGCACTGAGGGGAGAGGGGCTGGTTTGCCCTAGATGTCCGGAGTGGTGGACAGCCCCCTCCTCCACCGTACACCCCGATGTGAAGGTTGAGGAAGAGGAACCTCCATCTGAGTAAGTGAAAATTCGTTGCAGCTAAAAGGACCCATCCCCGTTTGGACTTTAGTTGTTGAAAACCCCTGTTGCATGAGTGACTGCTCATGGACAAGGCCGTGGACTTGCCGGCCACCCAAAAACTTTTAAACTTGTATATATTGCCCTATCCTGCCCCCTTTATCATGCCTTCCTGTTCCGTTGGCCTCTGGAGAGACAAATTGGAGGTAGGACCCACAGCAGAGCAGGCTGGGGTCCGGTCACCACCGGGACCGGTGACCATCCTCCGGGGAGCCCTTTAACAACTGCCGTGTGCGCTGTACTGTATCCTTTCCCGCCTGGGAGACATACCATGTTCCTGTTTCCGGACTGGGGAAAAGGGGTGCTGCCCATTTCTTAGGGGCAGCATAAAGGCTAGGTTGATTGGGTGGGAAAGGCAAAAGGACATGGACCCGTTCCCGTTTAATAAAGTTTTAAACACTAAAGTAAAATGCCTCCCATTAAGGGGAAGACCTTCTGAAACCATAGTTTGTACAAATGTTATTATAATTGTAAGTGTTTTTCCCGTTTTTTTTTCCCGTTTTACAGTTTGAAAAATAAAAATAAACCGGAGTTGGTCGGGCAGCCCGCGGACGGTCTGCATTAAACCAAGGGGGTATGTGGCACCCTGGACCCCAGGAGTCACAGGTAATTACATCAGCCACATACACATACACCCCCACCCCCTGTGACAGACCTGGGCAAGGGGCGGCCCACGGGCCACATCCGGCCCGCCTACTCTCTGTGACCGGCCCGCCTGGCTCAGGGCGTCCTTGCTGGCCGGTCACTGATGAGGGCAATCTGACCTGTTGTCCGGAGCTCCAGGCTCCGGGAGGCCCATGGTCAGATTGCCCTCATCACACGCTGCGTGCCGGATAGGAAACAGAGGACAGATCCTGCAGCTACGCACAGTCAGTGCAGGCAGCGGAACGCAGGAATCTCTCCTCTGTTCCCTGCTCGACACTTTTCTCTGTGACACACGCACGCCCTGATATCGTCAGTACGGCGCACGTGTGTCATTTGAAAAGTTCCCGCCCGGCAGAAGAAGCTGCAGCGACGGGGGCCTGTACGGAGAGAAGCAGCGGCTCCTAGGAATACAGCGTCGGCGCAGCCTGGGCATATGAAAGAGAAGCCGCCCAGCGGGGGGCCCGTACGGAGGTGTCTGAGGTCTGAGAAGGGGACAATAAGAAGAGAGGTGAGTGGTTACTAGTAACCTGCGGGGACAATGAGGGGGTGGGAAGGAGGGGGTTAACTGTTGACAAATATTTGGGGTGTAGTGGTTTAGTATATGGGAATGTAGATTTAAAGGTGTGGTTATTGAGGGGGGTGGAGTGGTGTAGTATATAGTGGTGTAGTATAATACAGGTGTATATAGGGTTGTAGTATAATACAGGTGTATATAGGGGTGTAGTGGTGTAGTATAATACAGGTGTATATAGGGTTGTAGTATAATACAGGTGTATATAGGGGTGTAGTGGTGTAGAATAATACAGGTGTATATAGGGTTGTAGTATAATACAGGTGTATATAGGGGTGTAGTGGTGTAGTATAATACAGGTGTATATAGGGTTGTAGTATAATACAGGTGTATATAGGGGTGTAGTGGTGTAGTATAATACAGGTGTATATAGGGTTGTAGTATAATACAGGTGTATATAGGGGTGTAGTGATGTAGTATAATACAGGTGTATAGAGGGGTGTAGTATAATACTACACCCCTATATACACCTGTATTATACTACACCACTACACCCCTATATACACTTGTATTATACTACACCACTGTATACACTTTAATAGACTACACCACTACACCCCTATATACACCTGTATTATACTACACCATTACACCACTATATACACCTGTATTATACTACACCACTACACCACTATATACACCTGTATTATACTACACCACTACACCCCTATATACACCTGTATTATACTACACCACCATATACACCTGTATTATACTAAACCACTATATACACCTGTATTATACTATACCCCTACACCCCTATATACACCTGTATTATACTACACCACTACACCCCTATATACACCGGTATTATACTACACCACTACACCACTATATACACCTGTATTATACTACACCACTACACCACTATATACACCTGTATTATACTACACCACTATATACACCTGTATTATACTAAACCACTATATACACCTGTATTATACTACACCCCTACACCCCTATATACACCTGTATTATACTATACCACTACACCACTATATACACCTGTATTATACTACACCACTATATACACCTGTATTATACTATACCACTACACCCCTATATACACCTGTATTATACTACACCACTACACCCCTATATACACCTGTATTATACTACACCACTATATACAGTTAGGTCCAGAAATATTTGGACAGTGACACAAGTTTTGTTATTTTAGCTGTTTACAAAAACATGTTCAGAAATACAATTATATATATGATATGGGCTGAAAGTGCACACTCCCAGCTGCAATATGAGAGTTTTCACATCCAAATCGGAGAAAGGGTTTAGGAATCATAGCTCTGTAATGCATAGCCTCCTCTTTTTCAAGGGACCAAAAGTAATTGGACAAGGGACTCTAAGGGCTGCAATTAACTCTGAAGGCGTCTCCCTCGTTAACCTGTAATCAATGAAGTAGTTAAAAGGTCTGGGGTTGATTACAGGTGTGTGGTTTTGCATTTGGAAGCTGTTGCTGTGACCAGACAACATGCGGTCTAAGGAACTCTCAATTGAGGTGAAGTAGAACATCCTGAGGCTGAAAAAAAGAAAAAATCCATCAGAGAGATAGCAGACATGCTTGGAGTAGCAAAATCAACAGTCGGGTACATTCTGAGAAAAAAGGAATTGACTGGTGAGCTTGGGAACTCAAAAAGGCCTGGGCGTCCACGGATGACAACAGTGGTGGATGATCGCCGCATACTTTCTTTGGTGAAGAAGAACCCGTTCACAATATCAACTGAAGTCCAGAACACTCTCAGTGAAGTAGGTGTATCTGTCTCTAAGTCAACAGTAAAGAGAAGACTCCATGAAAGTAAATACAAAGGGTTCACATCTAGATGCAAACCATTCATCAATTCCAAAAATAGACAGGCCAGAGTTACATTTGCTGAAAAACACCTCATGAAGCCAGCTCAGTTCTGGAAAAGTATTCTATGGACAGATGAGACAAAGATCAACCTGTACCAGAATGATGGGAAGAAAAAAGTTTGGAGAAGAAAGGGAACGGCACATGATCCAAGGCACACCCCATCCTCTGTAAAACATGGTGGAGGCAACGTGATGGCATGGGCATGCATGGCTTTCAATGGCACTGAATCACTTGTGTTTATTGATGACATAACAGCAGACAAGAGTAGCCGGATGAATTCTGAAGTGTACCGGGATATACTTTCAGCCCAGATTCAGCCAAATGCCGCAAAGTTGATCGGACGGCGCTTCATAGTACAGATGGACAATGACCCCAAGCATACAGCCAAAGCTACCCAGGAGTTCATGAGTGCAAAAAAGTGGAACATTCTGCAATGGCCAAGTCAATCACCAGATCTTAACCCAATTGAGCATGCATTTCACTTGCTCAAATCCAGACTTAAGACGGAAAGACCCACGAACAAGCAAGACCTGAAGGCTGCGGCTGTAAAGGCCTGGCAAAGCATTAAGAAGGAGGAAACCCAGCGTTTGGTGATGTCCATGGGTTCCAGACTTAAGGCAGTGATTGCCTCCAAAGGATTCGCAACAAAATATTGAAAATAAAAATATTTTGTTTGGGTTTGGTTTATTTGTCCAATTACTTTTGACCTCCTAAAATGTGGAGTGTTTGTAAAGAAATGTGACAATTCCTACAATTTCTATCAGATATTTTTGATCAAACCTTCAAATTAAACGTTACAATCTGCACTTGAATTCTGTTGTAGAGGTTTCATTTCAAATCCAATGTGGTGGCATGCAGAGCCCAACTCGCGGAAATTGTGTCACTGGCCAAAGATTTCTGGACCTAACTGTACACCTGTATTATACTCAGGGCCGGATTATAGGCGGGGCAGGCGGGGCTGGAGCCCAGGGGCCCCCACCAAAAGAGCTTCTAAGGGGGCCCCCACCATACTTAGCACTAGGCACCTGTCAGCATTTTTTTTTTCACACCCTCTCCCCCTCCGTAAAGACAGTCTAATAAATCAGCTGTGTTTTCGGGGGGGGGGGGGGGGCACCGCTATTTATTTGCATCTGCGTCTTTAAGACGCAAAAACAAACTGCGGGCACAGGACGCTGATTGACCTCGGAAGTACCAGCGGCCGCTTGAACTTCCGGGGTCAGAGGTGTGCTAATGCTCCCTGCTATGTGCTGCGGCCGTACCTAGAAGCAGGGGCACGGTGTGGTGGGCCGCTGTCTGCTGTCCCCGCTGCGCTCCTTACATGCCAGGCACACTAGCAGGAGCAGGAGGCAGCGAGCTGTGCCGGCTCTGCTGTGTGCCGGCTCTGCTGTGTGCCGGCTCTGCTGTGTGCCGGCTCTGCTGTGTGCCGGCTCTGCTGTGTGCCGGCTCTGCTGTGTGCCGGCTTTGCTGTGTGCCGGCTTTGCTGTGTGCCGGCTCTGCTGTGTGCCGGCTCTGCTGTGCGCCGGCTCTGCTGTGCGCCGGCTCTGCTGTGCGCCGGCTTTGCTGTGTGCCGGCTTTGCTGTGTGCCGGCTCTGCTGTGTGCCGGCTCTGCTGTGTGCCGGCTCTGCTGTGCGCCGGCTCTGCTGTGTGCCGGCATGTACACTGCAGAGGAGCGCAGCAGAGCCGATGACCGCAGCTTCCTGTTTCCGTTCCTATTCAAATGTATTTGCATCTTTCAGACGTAAATACATTTGAACAGCGCGCCGGGACTGGGCCCCGCCCCCGACGTGCAGCAACGTGATGAGATCAGCACCTTGCTGACATCATCACAGTGCTGCCGGCGCCACACTGGGGACATGAGGAAGCGAGCGCTCCATGAAGGAGCTGAAGAGACAGGTGTAATTAATGGGGATGAGTGAGGAGGGGCAGAGGACACATAACGGGGAACATTTGTGAAGGAACACAGCTCTGTGACAGGCAGAGGAGGAGCACTGTATTCTGAGGGAGGGAGGGAGGCAGGAGTGTGTAGGGATGGAGCAGTGTAATTTGTGTGTGTAGGGGGTGATGAGGGCTGTATTGTGTGTGGGGGAGGGGTAATGGAGGGTGCATTGTATTGTGTGTGTGTGTAGGGGGAGGGGTAATGGGGGGTCTATTGTGTGTGTGTGTGTGTGTGTAGGGGGAGGGGTAATGGGGGGTGTATTGTGTGTGTGTGTGTGTGGAGGGGTAATGGGGGGTGTATTGTGTGTGTGTGTGTGTGTGGAGGGGTAATGGGGGGTGCATTGTATTGTGTGTGGGGAGGGGTAATGGGGGGTGCATTGTATTGTGTGTGGGGAGGGGTAATGGGGGGTGCATTGTATTGTGTGTGCGTGTGTGGGGAGGGGTAATGGGGGGTGCATTGTATTGTGTGTGCGTGTGTGTGGAGGGGTAATGGGGGGTGTATTGTGTGTGTGTGTGTGTGTGGAGGGGTAATGGGGGGTGCATTGTATTGTGTGTGGGGAGGGGTAATGGGGGGTGCATTGTATTGTGTGTGGGGAGGGGTAATGGGGGGTGCATTGTATTGTGTGTGCGTGTGTGGGGAGGGGTAATGGGGGGTGCATTGTATTGTGTGTGGGGAGAGGGGTAATGGGGGGTGCATTGTATTGTGTGTGGGGAGAGGGGTAATGGGGGGTGCATTGTATTGTGTGTGAGGAGAGGGGTAATGGGGGGTGCATTGTATTGTGTGTGGGGGGAGGGGTAATGGGGGTGCATTGTATTGTGTGTGTGTGTGTGTGTGTGTGTGTGTGTGTGTGTGTGTGTGTGTGGGGTGATGGGGGGTGCATTGTAGTGTGTGTGTGTGTGTGTGTGTCAGAGATGTGTGTGTAAGAAGCAGTACTGTGTGTGTATATATGAATTAGAGCAGTCTGTGCGCCCCCCCCCCGAACTATATGGGTTCCCCAGAGCGCTATGTCACCCATCGCAGTGATGAGTACACCACCAGAGCTGTTTGCCACTCCAGTAACGTCTATGCCCCCTGCCCCTCCTGTAATGTATATATTGTAGCCCCCAGCCCCTCCTGTGATGTATATACAGCAGTGCTGTCAGTGTGCAGTCATGTGTGTTAGTGACAGCCATCGTGAAACAGCCACATGTCCTGAAGGAGCTGGATGGAAACAAGCGGGAGAGGTGAGTGAGGCTGCTGGCGACTTTCCCATATTAATACCTGTAAAGGCTCATGCACACGTAACTGCTGAATATTCTGCAGCGATGTGACAGCACATGTGCGCGTCAAATCGCTGCAGAAACACTGCATAATGGATGTAGTTATTCTGTACAGAAAATCCGATTCCATGCGCTCTGGCTGCTGCCCCCGCCATAGACAGAGCGGGAGCTGCATCCATAGCACACGGAATAATTGACATGCTCATTTTATGAACGCACGGATTTGGGTCAACATTTTAGCACCCAAATCACTGCGTTCATAAAAGCAACGTGCGCACGTATCATGCACAATCTACATAGATTGTATAGGGGACGCAGGACGCATGCATTTACACTGCAGTGCTATACGCAGCGTAAATGCATGTAATTACGCAACGTGCGCACGAGCCCTAATGCATCTGTGTCTGCATGTATGTCAGTGTATATAACTGTGCATATATTTGTCTGTTTATATGTATTTTTCTGAATTTGTCTTCAAATATGTATATACGCATGCCTGTATGTGTATGTGCGTGTCTGTGTGTGTATGTGCGTGTCTGTGTGTGTATGTGCGTGTCTGTGTGTGTATGTGCGTGTCTGTGTGTGTATGTGCGTGTCTGTGTGTGTGTGTGCGTGTCTGTGTGTGTGTGTGCGTGTCTGTGTGTGTGTGTGCGTGTCTGTGTGTGTATGCGCGTGTCTGTGTGTGTATGCGCGTGTCTGTGTGTGTATGTGCGTGTCTGTGTGTGTATGTGCGTGTCTGTGTGTGTATGTGCGTGTCTGTGTGTGTATGTGCGTGTCTGTGTGTGTATGTGCGTGTCTGTGTGTGTATGTGCGTGTCTGTGTGTGTGTGTGCGTGTCTGTGTGTGTATGTGCGTGTCTGTGTGTGTGTGTGCGTGTCTGTGTGTGTGTGTGCGTGTCTGTGTGTGTATGTGCGTGTCTGTGTGTGTATGTGCGTGTCTGTGTGTGTATGTGCGTGTCTGTATGTGTGTGTGCGTGTCTGTGTGTGTATGTGCGTGTCTGTGTGTGTATGTGCGTGTCTGTATGTGTGTGTGCGTGTCTGTGTGTGTATGTGCGTGTCTGTGTGTGTATGTGCGTGTCTGTGTGTGTATGTGCGTGTCTGTGTGTGTATGTGCGTGTCTGTGTGTGTATGTGCGTGTCTGTGTGTGTATGTGCGTGTCTGTGTGTGTATGTGCGTGTCTGTGTGTGTATGTGCGTGTCTGTGTGTGTATGTGCGTGTCTGTGTGTGTGTGTGCGTGTCTGTGTGTGTATGTGCGTGTCTGTGTGTGTATGTGCGTGTCTGTGTGTGTGTGTGTGCGTGTCTGTGTGTGTATGTGCGTGTCTGTGTGTGTATGTGCGTGTCTGTATGTGTGTGTGCGTGTCTGTGTGTGTATGTGCGTGTCTGTGTGTGTATGTGCGTGTCTGTGTGTGTGTGTGCGTGTCTGTATGTGTGTGTGCGTGTCTGTGTGTGTGTGTGCGTGTCTGTGTGTGTATGTGCGTGTCTGTGTGTGTATGTGCGTGTCTGTGTGTGTATGTGCGTGTCTGTGTGTGTGTGTGCGTGTCTGTGTGTGTATGTGCGTGTCTGTGTGTGTATGTGCGTGTCTGTGTGTGTATGTGCGTGTCTGTGTGTGTATGTGCGTGTCTGTGTGTGTATGTGCGTGTCTGTGTGTGTGTGTGTGCGTGTCTGTGTGTGTGTGTGTGCGTGTCTGTATGTGTGTGTGCGTGTCTGTGTGTGTATGTGCGTGTCTGTGTGTGTATGTGCGTGTCTGTGTGTGTATGTGCGTGTCTGTATGTGTGTGTGCGTGTCTGTGTGTGTGTGTGCGTGTCTGTGTGTGTATGTGCGTGTCTGTGTGTGTGTGTGCGTGTCTGTGTGTGTATGTGCGTGTCTGTGTGTGTGTGCGTGTCTGTGTGTGTATGTGCGTGTCTGTATGTGTATGTGCGTGTCTGTGTGTGTATGTGCGTGTCTGTGTGTGTATGTGTGTGTGTGCGTGTCTGTGTGTGTGTATGTGCGTGTCTGTGTGTGTATGTGCGTGTCTGTGTGTGTGTGTGTGCGTGTCTGTGTGTGGATGGGGTCCACTGAGACTCACCCGGAGGCCACAAAACCCTGGAGCTGGCCCGGGCTGCCTTAACATTGGGATCAATAAAAAATATGTGACAAAAGCGGGCTTTACACGCTACAATATATCTAACGATGTGTCGGCGGGGTCACGTCGTAAGTGACGCACATCCGGCATCGTTAGTGATATTGTAGTGTGTGACAGCTACGTGCGACCCTGATTGTGCGTTAAAACGTTGATTGCTGACACGTCGTTCATTTTCTAAAAATTGAACGTCTCTTTGTTCATCGTTCTTGAGGCAGCACACATCGCTCCATGTGACACCCCGGGAACGATGAACTGCAGCTTACCTGCGTCCCGCCGGCAATGCGGAAGGAAGGAGGTGGGCGGGATGTTTACGTCCCGCTCATCTCCGCCCCTCCGCTTCTATTGGCCGGCCGCTGTGTGACGTCCCTTTCACTTCAGGAAGTGGATGTTCGCCGCCCACAGCGAGGTCATTTGGAAGGTAAGTACGTGTGACGGGGGTTAATCGTTTGTGCGACACGGGCAACAAATTGCCTGTTCCGCACATACGATGGGGGCGTGTGCGATCGCATACGAGATCGAAATGTGTAAAGCAGCCCTAACTCTACTTTCTGTGTGTAAGTGGACAGCTGTGATTTATCCTGGACTGTATCTGTATTGTAGTGCTGTAAATCTGAATGTGGCAGAAGAGGATAAGATAAATGTTCATTGCATTTATATCTAAATGCTACGGTTCGTGCTCTACTGTTATGGCTAAAAATGTTAACGTTATGGGGCCCCCACCAGATTTTCTGCCCAGGGGCCCCCACCAACCTTAATCTGGCCCTGATTATACTACACCACTATATACACCTGTATTATACTACACCACTATATACACCTGTATTATACTACACCACTACACCCCTATATACACCTGTATTATACTACACCACTACAACCCTATATACACCTGCATTATACTACACCACTATATACACTGTATTATACTACACCACTACACCCCTATATACACCTGTATTATACTACACCACTACACGCCTATATACACCTGTATTATACTACACCACTACACCCCTATATACACCTGCATTATACTACACCACTACACCCCTATATACACCTGCATTATACTACACCACTACACCCCTATATACACCTGTATTATACTACACCACTACACCCCTATATACACCTGTATTATACTACACCACTATATACACTGTATTATACTACACCACTACACCCCTATATACACCTGTATTATACTACACCACTACACCCCTATATACACCTGTATTATACTACACCACTACACCCCTATATACACCTGTATTATACTACACCACTACAACCCTATATACACCTGCATTATACTACACCACTATATACACTGTATTATACTACACCACTACACCCCTATA
This sequence comes from Anomaloglossus baeobatrachus, assembly GCF_048569485.1. NCBI lineage: Eukaryota > Metazoa > Chordata > Amphibia > Anura > Aromobatidae > Anomaloglossus > Anomaloglossus baeobatrachus. The sequence goes on along the minus strand of NC_134353.1, from coordinate 8,852,663 downwards.
TACACCTGTATTATACTACACCACTACACCCCTATATACACCTGTATTATACTACACCACTACAACCCTATATACACCTGTATTATACTACACCACTACAACCCTATATACACCTGTATTATACTACACCACTATATACACTGTATTATACTACACCACTACACCCCTATATACACCTGTATTATACTACACCACTACACCCCTATATACACCTGTATTATACTACACCACTACAACCCTATATACACCTGTATTATACTACACCACTACAACCCTATATACACCTGTATTATACTACACCACTATATACACTGTATTATACTACACCACTACACCACTATATACACCTGTATTATACTACACCACTACACCACTATATACACCTGTATTATACTACACCACTACACCCCTATATACACCTGTATTATACTACACCACTACACGCCTATATACACCTGTATTATACTACACCACTACAACCCTATATACACCTGTATTATACTACACCACTATATACACTGTATTATACTACACCACTACACCCCTATATACACCTGTATTATACTACACCACTATATACACTGTATTATACTACACCACTACACGCCTATATACACCTGTATTATACTACACCACTACACCACTATATACACCTGTATTATACTACACCACTACAACCCTATATACACCTGTATTATACTACACCACTACAACCCTATATACACCTGTATTATACTACACCACTATATACACTGTATTATACTACACCACTACACCCCTATATACACCTGTATTATACTACACCACTACACGCCTATATACACCTGTATTATACTACACCACTACACCCCTATATACACCTGTATTATACTACACCACTACACGCCTATATACACCTGTATTATACTACACCACTACACCCCTATATACACCTGTATTATACTACACCACTACACCACTATATACAACTGTATTATACTACACCACTACACCACTATATACACCTGTATTATACTACACCACTATATACACTGTATTATACTACACCACTACACCCCTATATACACCTGTATTATACTACACCACTACACGCCTATATACACCTGTATTATACTACACCACTACACCCCTATATACACCTGTATTATACTACACCACTACACCACTATATACACCTGTATTATACTACACCACTACACCACTATATACACCTGTATTATACTACACCACTACACCCCTATATACACCTGTATTATACTACACCACTACACCCCTATATACACCTGTATTATACTACACCACTACACCCCTATATACACCTAGAAAAAACAAAACAAAAAGCCAGCACCACATGTGCTGAAGTGCACGTTTGGTGCTGGCTTTTTGTTTTTTCACCACTATATACACCTGTATCATACTACACCCCTACACCCCTATATACACCTGTATTATACTACACCACTACACCCCTATATACACCTGCATTATACTACACCACTACAACCCTATATACACCTGTATTATACTACACCACTGCACCCCTATATACACCTGTATTATACTACACCACTACACCCCTATATACACCTGTATTATACTACACCACTACACCCCTATATACACCTGTATTATACTACACCACTACACCCCTATATACACCTGCATTATACTACACCTCTACAACCCTATATACACCTGTATTATACTACACCACTGCACCCCTATATACACCTGTATTATACTACACCACTACACCCCTATATACACCTGTATTATACTACACCACTACACCCCTATATACACCTGTATTATACTACACCACTACACCCCTATATACACCTGTATTATACTACACCACTGTATACACTGTATTATACTACACCCCTATATACACCTGTATTATACTACACTACTACACCCCTACATACACCTGTATTATACTACACCACTACAACCCTATATACACATGTATTATACTACACCGCTGTATACACTGTATTATACTACACCACTACACCCCTATATACACCTGTGTTATACTACACCACTACAACCCTATATACATGTATTATACTACACCGCTGTATACACTGTATTATACTACACCACTACACCCCTATATACACCTGTGTTATACTACACCACTACACCCCTATACACACCTGTATTATACTACACCACTACACCCCTATATACACCTGTATTATACTACACCACTATATACACTGTATTATACTACACCACTACACCCCTATATACACCTGTATTATACTACACCCCTACACCCCTATATACACCTGTATTATACTACACCACTATATACACTGTATTATACTACACCACTACACCCCTATATACACCTGTATTATACTACACCACTACACCCCTATATACACCTGTATTATACTACACCACTACACCCCTATATACACCTGTATTATACTAATCCACTACACCCCTATATACACCTGTATTATACTACACCACTACACCCCTATATACACCTGTATTATACTACACCACTATATACACTGTATTATACTACACCACTACACCCCTATATACACCTGTATTATACTACACCCCTACACCCCTATATACACCTGTATTATACTACACCACTATATACACTGTATTATGCTACACCACTACACCCCTATATACACCTGTATTATACTACACCACTACACCCCTATATACACCTGTATTATACTACACCACTACACCCCTATATACACCTGTATTATACTACACCACTACACCACTATATACACCTGTATTATACTACACCACTACATACACCTGTATTATACTACACCCCTACACCCCTATATACACCTGTATTATACTACACCACTACACCCCTATATACACCTTTATTATACTGCACCCCTATATACACCTGTATTATACTACACCACTATATACACTGTATTATACTACACCACTACACCCCTATATACACCTGTATTATACTACACCACAACACCCCTATATACACCTGTATACTACACCACTACACCCCTATATACACCTGCATTATACTACACCACTACACCCCTATATACACCTGTATTATACTACACCACTACACCCCTATATACACCTGTATTATACTACACCACTACACCCCTATATACACCTGCATTATACTACATCACTACACTACTATATACACCTGTATTATACTACACCACTACACCACTATATACACCTGTATTATACTATACCACTACACCCCTATATACTCCTGTATTATACTACACCACTACACCCCTATATACACCTGTATTATACTACACCACTACACCACTATATACACCTGTATTATACTACACCACTACACCACTATATACACCTGTATTATACTATACCACTACACCCCTATATACTCCTGTATTATACTACACCACTACACCCCTATATACACCTGTATTATACTACACCCTACACCACTATATACACCTGTATTATACTACACCACTACACCCCTATATACACCTTATTATACTACACCACTACACCCCTATATACACCTGCATTATACTACACCACTACACTACTATATACACCTGTATTATACTACACCACTATATACACCTGTATTATACTACACCACTATATACACCTGTATTATACTACAGCACTACACCCCTATATACACCTGTATTATACTACACCACTACACCCCTATATACACCTGTATTACACTACACCACTATATACACCTGTATTATACTACACCACTATATACACCTGTATTATACTACACCACTACACCCCTATATACACCTGTATTATACTACACCACTACACCCCTATATACACCTGTATTATACTACACCACTACACCACTATATACACCTGTATTATACTACACCACTACATACACCTGTATTATACTACACCCCTACACCCCTATATACACCTGTATTATACTACACCACTACACCCCTATATACACCTTTATTATACTGCACCCCTATATACACCTGTATTATACTACACCACTATATACACTGTATTATACTACACCACTACACCCCTATATACACCTGTATTATACTACACCACAACACCCCTATATACACCTGTATACTACACCACTACACCCCTATATACACCTGTATTATACTACACCACTACACCCCTATATACACCTGTATTATACTACACCCCTATATACACCTGCATTATACTACATCACTACACTACTATATACACCTGTATTATACTACACCACTATATACACCTGTATTATACTATACCACTACACCCCTATATACTCCTGTATTATACTACACCACTACACCCCTATATACACCTGTATTATACTACACCCTACACCACTATATACACTGTATTATACTACTCCACTACACCCCTATATACACCTTATTATACTACACCACTACACCCCTATATACACCTGCATTATACTACACCACTATATACACCTGTATTATACTACACCACTATATACACCTGTATTATACTACACCACTATATACACCTGTATTATACTACAGCACTACACCCCTATATACACCTGTATTATACTACACCACTACACCCCTATATACACCTGTATTACACTACACCACTATATACACCTGTATTATACTACACCACTATATACACCTGTATTATACTACACCACTACACCCCTATATACACCTGTATTATACTACACCACTATATACACTGTATTATACTACACCACTACACCCCTATATACACCTGTATTATACTACACCACTACACCACTATATACACCTGTATTATACTACACCACTATATACACCTGTATTATACTACACCACTATATACACCTGTATTATACTACACCACTATATACACCTGTATTATACTACACCCCTATATACACCTGTATTATACTACACCTCTACACCCCTATATACACCTGTATTATACTACACCACTACACCCCTATATACACCTGTATTATACTACACCACTACACCACTATATACACCTGTATTATACTACACCTACTATATACACCTATTTTATACTACACCACTACACCCCTATATACACCTGTATTATACTACACTTATGCACCCCTATATACACCTGAATTATACTACACCACTATATACACCTGTATTATACTACACCACTACACTACTATATACACCTGTATTATACTACACCTCTATTTACACCTGTACAATACAGGTGTATATAGGGGTGAAGTGCTGTAGTATAATACAGGTGTAGTATATAGGAGTGTAGTATAATAATGGTGTAGTATAATACAGGTGTATATAGGGGTGTAGTGGTGTAGTATAATACAGGTGCATATAGGGGTGTAGTGGTGTAGTATAATACAGGTGTATATAGGGGTGTAGTATAATAAAGGTGTATATAGGGGTGTAGTGGTATAGTATAATACAAGTGTAGTATATAGGGGTGTAGTGATGTAGTATAATACAGGTGTATATAGGGGTGTAGTGGTGTAGTATAATACAAGTGTAATATATAGGGCTTAGTTATGTAGGTTATCGCAGGTGTAGTATATAGTGATGTAGTATATTACAGGTGTATATAGGGGTGTAGTGATGTAGTATATAGTGGTATAGTATATAGAGGTGTAGATTATTACAGGTGTAGTGTATGGGGATGTATATTACAAGTGTTGTATGTGGCGGGTGTAGTGATGTAGTATATGGGGATTGTGTGTGTATGTATGTATACATTGTGTGTATGTGTATATATATTATATGCACACAGTATATATGCGTGTGTGTATATATATATATATATATATATATATATTATATTGTCGAACCGAGTAAATTATATTAGTCCGGCCCTCTAAAACCATCCCAACTTCTCATGCGGCCCCATGGGAAAATTAATTGCCCAGCCCTGCCCTGTGAGGTCACACACATGTCACCCAATAGGGTGACCTGATGCCTCCCCCAGGGCAAGTGGAGCACACCAGGTGGGCGGAGTTAGGCGGAAAGGCACGCCCACCGAGGAGACTACTGTCCTGGGGCAGGAAGTTCAAGGAGAAGAGTTTAGGGAGTGAGAGTGACAGGAGGTGAAAGAGGAGAGAAACTGTCAGGGACCCGAGTAGGAGCCTGGGCCCCTTGGAAAACGTCAGGCAGGCAGACAGACGGTGGTGGCCGTCTGCAGGAGTACCGGTACAGCAAGCGGCGGAACCGTACGGACCAGGCCTGGGTTGGAGCCCGCCGGTCCCGAACCGGGGAGTCAAACATGTACCGGAGCATCAAAAGGAGGGTACTCAGACCCCATCCTAGCTTAGAAGCCGGACCTCACGGGTTCATCCATAACCAAAGTCCCGAAAGAAGGCAAAAGCCCACTGAGACCGGGTGAGCGCCACCGCCAAGGGCAAAACACCCGACGGACAAGCACCTGCGGGCAACCGAGGACTCCTCCGGCAGCTCAACGCCGGGGAGCGGGCTACCACTGCTGAAGCAGGGGGGGCCGGAACACAAACATCTAGAGGTGCACGGGAAAAAAGGCCACCATCAACCCCAAAGGGGACATCAGCAGCCGGCCACGGGGACCGACCACTACCGAACTTTGGTTTACCAGTGATTCTGAGTGTGAATCAATCGTGAGTACACCAGTGCCATCCTGGCACGACGCTACACCGCGGCACGGCGCCCTGCACCCCAGCGACAACATCAGCCCTTACAGTCCCCCACCGGGCCCCGGGACACACCACCCCTACCCACGGAGGGGCTAACATCTCAGCTGCGGCCGCAACACCGATCCCGGACGAGCCCGCCATCACTTCAGCCACAGCGGTGGTGCGTTCCCCCGTCACCACGACTCGTGGGTGGCGTCACGACCCGTTACACGACCACCAACCCCTCCCAACCGCCTTCCCTTAACAAGAGCGACGTGGCCCCCGGTCCAGAGGCGCTCGCGCCACCGAGAACCCGAGCCCGGACCTCGAGCGACTCGGCTCGAGCAAGCGGAGGAAGCGGCCGGGCCCCTCTCAGCGCGGTACACTTCCACGGTGCTGCATGCTTCACAAACTGTGGTCTAGGAAGCAGGCGATGATGCCTCCTGCTCCCAATTGGCACATTGTAGCTGCACTTTTAAAGTGCTGTCAAATATGTCCCAAAAAAGGAGGTGTGAGACAGACTCCAATATAATGTATAAGTTACAGCCCTTTCTAATCAAAAAAGAAGGAACAATGTAAAAAACAAAACGTTGCTTGATTTGACATTTTATTACAGTGATTAGGCACTAGAAACTGTTTCTTAGCAATTTCCCCTCTTTTACTTTGGTGTGAGAGCTGTTCTGGCGACTACGTAAACGCCGCGTGCTGCTCTGACCACGTTATTTAGAGACACCAGAAATGCAGTGAGGCCCCTTCTACAGGCTGTGCCCGCACTGTGCAGCCTTTTCCCATCCATTTCAGCCTTTTCCTCAGTCACCACAGCTCACCGACAGGTCCAATGTAAAATTATTCTGGTTTCCCTCAGACTTACATTGGGAGTCGAATATTTGTGAATACTCGAATAGCGGCGAGGTATTCGCCGGATATCCGTTGAAGCGAATAATAGGGTATTCGATCATACCTAGTTATTGCCACTTTTCTGGGACTGCTGTAAATGATGCACTGATATATATGTCAAGTCTGGTGGTTCTACACATGAGCCGGTCCGTTGCGCTTCTACGCATGCTCTGGTTCCCCGACAGGTCACCCATTGCCCTTCACTCGTCACAAGAAATGGGATGTTTGCATTCAGGGCTTAGCTTGCACGAGTGCCTGCTCTGACCAATCATGTCATACCCTGGTGGTTGCCGGGGAGGCGAAACATCGCTGCTCCCAACAATGCTGTCACTCAGGGGCCCCGGGATGCTGGGTTCCCGTGTGTGAGCTGTTTCCAGCAGATATGGGACATTGTATCCTCTGACACAGTCAGATGGTGGGAGGTTCCCTCGATTCCACTCTCCTGCTCTCCTTCTGATGTTCTGTGGACAGAGGGTGGGGAATGGGCGTTGTCTCAGAGTGTTAAGCCGGCTTTACATGCAGCGTCGTATCTAACGATATATCGCCGGGGTCACGGATTCCGTGACGCACATCCGGTATTGTTAGCCTGGACTGGGGAAAAGGGGTGCTGACCTGGCTTTTAGAGGCAGCATCAAGGCTAGGTTTGTTCGGGTGGGAAAAATGAAAAGGACCCGGTCCCGGGTAATAACAATGTTCGTAACGTTTAAGCAAAATGCCTCCCGCAAGGGATGAATACTAAGTCTAGTTGAAATGTAAATATGTTAGTTTATCTTTTTTCAGTTCAGAAAAATAAACGGTGGTGATCGGACAGCCCGCGGACGGTCTGTGGTTAACCAAGGAGGAGTGTGATGCCCTGGACTAGCCAGGTAGCCACAGATAGCGCCCCACACAACACCAGTCCCCTAACAAGGTGACAGCAGTCAACCATTAAAAACCTGGTCACCTCCCTCAGGGCTTGATGGACACACCAGGGGGCGTTCCCATGCGGTTGAACACGCCCACCGAGGAGTTCACATGTCCTGAGGCAGGAAATACAGTTGAGTTGTAGTCTGAAGTTCAAGTCTAGAGGCAGGCCTGTGTACCAGGTCCGCAACTCACTGACAGGTGCCGGGGTAGGAGCCCTGGTGCCTTTGGCTAGGAGGCATATGGAAGCCTCTGTCTGCAGGAGCCAGGAAGACGGCCCGGTGGAACCGAGGTGGACCGGGACAGGGTAGTGGCCCGCCGGTACCGACCCAGTGAACCGACCTGGAAACCGGAGCACAAAAGGGGGGTACTCAGACCCTGAAGCTAGGTTCAGAAGCTACTGGGGACTAGCTAATTAACTGACTGAGGCTAGAACTTTAGGTCCTTTCCCACCCAAAGTCCCGAAAGAAGACAACAGCCCAATGAGGGAGAGAGAAAGCCACCGCCACGGCAGAGAGATCCCACGGGCCAGCGTCTGCGGGAAAAGAGCTCCTCCGACAACCACAACCCGGGAAGCAGACTCCTGACGTTGCAGGCGCAGGTAGTCCACCATCACAAAGCAGGTGCAGGAGAAAGACAAAGACCACCAACCGGGTGGGGGACCAGACTGCAGCCGGCTGCGGGAACCGACCACCATCACCTTGGTTTTTCCAGAGACTTGTGTGTTTACTAATCGTGTGTACATCAGTGCCCTCCGGCCGTTCATCTCTCTGCGCCTGCTCAAGCCATCGGCTCCCGGGTCCACCACCCCTACCCACGGAGGGGTTAACAACTTGCTGTGCAACATCTCCCCCGGGTGCCACGTAACCGCAGCGGTGGTGTCCACCTTCACCACATCCCGTGGGTGGCGTCACGGACTTGACATGGCTTCGGCCGTACACCTACGTCCCCAAAACTGCCAGACACCCCTCTTTATCGGAGTGACTGCAGGACTTCGGGGTCCGGAGACGCTCGAGCCACCCACCGGAAGGCCCGGACCTGAGCGGCTCGGTAGCTGCCAAGCACGGGGGCGGCACATAAGCACCTTCCTGATTTACCAGCTGGTGACAAGATTCCAGATCTTGTCCCATTAGCAGCCTGGATAGAGAGAAACGGCAGCCCAACATGGGGGATAGGGCGTCTGCATGTGTCTACAGAGATCCCAAGGGTCAGCGCTCGTGGGCCACAGCTCCCACAGCATAGACACAGGGAGTGGACTTACCCCGTTTCATGCAGATTAGTTACCACACAAAGAAACAACACAAAAGTGAAGGAGGAAGGGCCCCTGTCTTGTCACCAGTGTGCAGGACCCAAGCACACCCCTCCAGAGGCAACCTGCATCCGGCCTTGGTTTTCAATAGGACTCTGTGTTTTTTGACCCAAATCATCAATCGTCACTGACAAAGACTCTATCCCCTGTAAAAAACCCCTTTTCACTCATGGGCGACGGACGGCTGTGTGAGCCCCGGATCCGGCTGCTACTCGAGCCACAGCAACCGCCCGGATCTGAGCACCTCAAACGGCCCCCCTGTTGTGGTTTGTCCCCCGCCCACGACAACTTGGCGTCACGAACAGGATTCTTAGCCCATCCGTGACCTGGATGAAGTGCGCATTGTTACTGAACTGTTGATCCATGAACTTTGGAATTTTTGGACTGCCGTCATCTTGCCCGCCATTTTGGCGCCAAAAAGGACAACCTCGCCATCTTCTTCCCCAAAAAGAGCATGAGTTCTAAGCCCCGCCCCTAAGAACGCGGGCAGAACCCGGAAGTCACAAAGGATAGTGGGTCCCACGAGACTGCTATTGAAAAACCAAGGGGGAAAAGACCGGAAGGATGTCAGCACCTGATGGTGAACACGCTGCGACTCCCCCGGCGATGCAGGATGATGGAGAAGCAGCAGGCCCCGCTCCGGTCGCAGGAGCGGCGGTGCCTGTTGTCCCGGTGGTCACGTAGGTTATGCCAATCACCCTACCTTACGTGCCCGGTGCCGCCTGGCTGCCCCAGTATGATAGCCGACCTGATGCCCTGCAGGTATTTAAGAAAAAGATATGTACTGTGCTCGATATGTATGCAATGACCGGCCGGCAGCACGCATCCGTGGTGCTTGGACAGCTGACAGGCGCAGCGGAGCAGGAGGTAGAGACATGGACTGATAAGGATCAAGCCTCGGTACCCACCATATTTGAAAAACTGCAAGTAGCTTTTGAAACCCACATGGAGGTGAAGCGAAGGATGCAATTTTACAACTGCAGGCAGCGTCCCCAGGACAGCATTACAAACTATGCCCTGAGATTACAAACTGCACTGCGCACCCTGAAACTAGTAGAGTCTATCAATGAACAAGAGAGCAATAAAATGCTTGTGGAGCAGTTCCTGCAGGGGCTGGGGTCAGCAGAGCATCGCAAGCAGCTGCGGCTGTGGGCCCACGAACACCAGGACTTAAACTTTGCAGTCTTAAAGGACCGGGCCATAAAGGCTCTACAGACTTCTGAGGCTAATGACTCTATACCAGCCTCTTGGCCAGCTGATACCTCTCACCTACAGGTGAAGCCCCCTTAATTAGCATTACCAGCACCTGCATTGTCAACAGCACCTCCTGGAGTTCCCAGTGACCTGTCATCCCAAGTTCAACAGCTGAGCAAGGACGTCACCAGGATTCTCGAAGCCATGCAGCTCCTGCCAAAGACCAAGCCGGCGGAGAAGATCCAGCTCGCCGACAGCCTGGAGGACGTCCCCTAGATGCAGAAAAGGAGCAGCAACCGGTATGGCCAACCCGTTTGTTACAGGTGCAACAAGACCGGCCACTACGCTTGTCGGTGTCCTATAAACAGGCAACCCCTGGGGCCAATGCCAATCCTCAGTACTAAACCAACAAGGCCCAGCTGATTGGCATGAGCGGTATTTCGGAGGCCTCCCCATCATCTCTCTTGCCGTAGATGGTATTACAACGTCGGCACTCCTGGATACCGGCTCACAGGTAACGACTATACCCTATGTACTGTATAAGCGTTACTGGTCTGATGACGACCTAACCCCGCCAGACTCTGGCCTTACCATTATTGCGGCTAATGGATTCCTGATGACCAAGGTGGGGTTTAAAGAGGTGACTATTAAGGTGGGGCGAGTGGAGTTAAAACGTCAAGGACTAGTGGTGCAGAACGACCCTAGTAATCGTAACCCGAAAATGGTCCTAGGAACCAATGTTATTGAAAATTGCATGGGGGAAGTGTTGTATTTACTTCAACAGTTGTCTGCAACCTCAGGAGTGGGTCGGCAGAGAGTCCTGCAGCGTGAGATTCGAGCCCTCCTGCAGCGGCAACAGGTGATTCTGTCAGGTGGAGAGATTGGTGGTGTGAGAGTGATGGATGTAGCACCCCTTGTAGTGCCTCCACGAAGTGAAATGATGATTTGGTGTAGGGCAGCAGTAAGTTCCCGTGGACAAGATTATCAGGCAATGGTAGAGCCCCTGCCTTCAGAACACTGGCCCACAGTCTTGACGGCCAGAGGAGTGATTGATGTCCGGAAGAGAAGAGTGCCCGTGAGAGTGTTGAACTGGGGAGAGGAAGAAGTTAAGCTACCCAGATATGCCACCATTGCCAAGCTGTTCACAGTAGATACACATGCCATCCAAGCAGCAGCATCCACCATCCCTGCATCCCAATCAGTCAGTGACACCTCACCAGGTCAGTCAGAGGAGTTGTGTCAGGAATTACACGTAGGCACTGACTCCACACCTTCACATCACAAGGAGGGGGTCTACAGGGTAGTGCAAGAATACGAGCAGGACTTCAGTAAACACCCACTAGACTTTGGGAGGATAAAAGGGGTCCAACACTACATCCCCACAAGTGCACACCCACCCATCAAAGAGAGGTATAGGCCAATGCCACCTGCACATTATCAGCGTGCAAAGGACATGTTGAGGAGCATGAAGGAGGCTGGGGTTATCCATGACAGTTGAAGCCCGTGGTCAGCTCCATTGGTCCTGGTAAAGAAGAAGTAAGGCACCTGAGAATGTGTTTGGATTACCGGAAGATTAATCAGATTACCCACAAAGATGCATATCCACTCCCCCATATTGAGGAATCGTTAGCTGCATTAAGAACTGCAAATTACTTTTCTATGCTTGATCTCACTAGTGGCTACTGGCAGGTGTCTGTTGCTGAGGAGGACTGGGAGAAGACCGCCTTCGCCATCCTGATGGGTCTCTGCGAGTTCAACAGCATGCCCTTTGGGCTGTGCAATGCACCAGGAACCTTCCAGAGTCTGATGGAATGCTGTTTAGGGCACCGTAACTTCGAAACCGTACTGCTGTACTTAGATTACGTCATCGTCTATTCCATGTCATATGAAGATCATCTGGAACAACGTGCAGAAGTCTTTGAAGCCCTCTCCAAGTACGGAATGAAGTTGAAACCCTCCAAATGCCCCTTGCTGAAGCCTAAAGTCCAATAACTTGGACATGTAGTTAGTGCAGAAGGTGTGGCCCCGGATCCGGAGAAGATAACAGCAATACAGAACTGGCCAAGACCCACTACCATCAAGAAGATGCGGCAGTTCCTGGGCCTGATTGGCTATTACCGCCGCTTCGTGAAGGGCTACACCAAGATGGCAGCTCCAATGCAAGATCTCCTGGTCGGACAAATCAAGCATGGCAAAACTGCAGGTCCCCCGTTCACATGGGGTGAGGCGCAAGAAGGTTCCTTTTAACAGATAAAGTCAGCCCTGATTGGAGAAGAGATCCTGGCATACCCTGACTATGGTCTTCCCTTCATACTGTATACGGATGCCAGCAACGTGGGATTGTGAGCTGTCTTGTCCCAAATGCAGGATGGCAAGGAGAAGGTGATAGGTTACGCAAGTAGGAAGCTCCGTCCAACGGAAAGGAATCCTGAGAATTACAGTTCTTTCAAGTTGGAGTTCCTAGCCCTCGTCTGGGCTGTGACGGAGAGATTTAAGCATTACCTTTACTGCATATACGGACAAGAATCTTTTAACTAACTTAGACACAGTGAAGCTTGGAGCCCTGGAACAATGCTGGGTAGCCCGACTGGCGAATTATAACTTCACCATAAAGTTCAGAGCCGGTCGGAAGAACACCAATGCTGATGCGCTGTCAAGAATGCCACACCTGCCTGATAGTGGAGTAGATGAGGACGAGTTGGAAGAGATTGAACCACCCGCGTTCCATCAACCTGACAGTTTGGAGAACACCAACATTAAAACAGTCAGCAGGAGGCAGCATTCAACCCGTTACTGTGCCGCCCCGTGCTCGGCAGCTGAGCCGCTTGGGTCCGGACCTTCAGTGGGTGGCTCGAGGGTCTCCGGACCCGGGGGTCCTGCGGTCACTTCTATCAAAAAGGGGTTGGTGGTGTGGGGATGTAGGTGTACGGCCGGAGCCGTGTATAAGTTCGTGACACCACCCACGGGATGTGGTGAAGGTGGACACCACCGCTGCAGTTACGGGGCACCCGGGAGAGATGTTGCGCAGCAAGTTGTTAACCCCTCCGTGGGTAGGGATGGTGGCCCCGGGACCCATTGGGGGAGTTGGGCAGTGCAGGGAGATGGGCGGCCAGAGGGCACTGATGTACTCACTATTAGTAAGCACACAAGTCTTTGGTAAACCAAGGTGATGGTGGTCGGTGCCCGCAGCCAGCTGCAGTCTGGTCCCCCACCTGGTTGGTGGTCTCTGCCTTTCTCCTGCACCTGTTTTGTGATGGTGGACTACCTGCGCTTGCAACTTCAGGAGTGTGCTCCCCGGCTTGTGGTTGCCTGAGGAGCCCTTTGCCCGCAGACGCTGGCCCGTGGGACCACAGGACTTAGACACGGCACAGAGTCCAAGTACCTGTGCAAAGAGGCTTTTCGCACAAAGTGTGGGAGCAAGCTCAGTAGCCCAAATTGAGGACTTAGCCTCAGGAATGGCACAGTCAGGCTGAGCATACTCACTAGGCGAAACATTGTACTTAGGCTGTGGCTGAGGTAAATCGGCACACGCATGCGCACCAGCCGCCTCTCCACACTTAGACGTGGAGGAGGAAGCAAGCCAGCTGGACGACCCGAGGCACGGCCAAAAATGGCAGCTGATGCCTAGGAGCAACTGGAACGGCAGCAGGCTGCTTGCGGCTATGGCGGCACCGATTCCTAACACCATCTTCCAACCAAAATAAGATGTCTACTTCTTCCTGTAGATAATCTGATATGATCCCTTTGTTACGCACACGACCATCGCTACCAAATGTAGATGAGGCACCAAAACAGCAGGTGCTTGAATGGATCTCAAGTGGTCCATCAAATGGCCTTTCCTCCACCTCAACTTCAATATACCAACTACTCCATTCCTCTGTGGTGTCACCCCAATCTAACTTGCTTCCTAACAACTCTCAAGTCTCCACCCACCCTGCTGAGTATGACGTAACAGAGATGGTTGAATCTGCAGAGCTGTTCAGTCACACAATAGCCTGGGTATCAGAGGTCTGCTCCAAAGCTGCAGTGACTCCAGACAAGGGAATGATCTGCACTGATGCCCAGAAGGTTTGTGAGTCGGATCCAGGTCCAGATGAAGAAGGTTCTGAGTATAATGTAGACCCTCATTCCCAAACTGTAACTCCTCTTGGTGGAGACAATGGGAAACATGCTGATGAGACTCAAATACCTGATTGGAACAACGACTTTACTATTCAGTCATGGCAGGAAGAGGTTGGCTCTCATGAGTCAGGATGAGGGAAGTGAGAACACACAGGGTGATGATGAGGTTGTAGATCCCACTTACTGTCAACCCACAGTCAGGCAGTCGATGAGGTCAGCAGAGGAGGTGGAGGAGGATGCTACTGACGACGAAGTTAGGTTGCGCCTTCCTGGACAGAAACGGAGTACTGGAAGCACGTCAACAACTGCATCCTCAGCCACAACTCTGCCTCTGAGCATAAGTCATGTTGGCTCTGCAGGTTGCATGGGCTGTAAGCCTTGCCTAGCCTGGGCCTTTTTTTTTTTTTTTTTTTTTTTTTTTTTAAACAATGCAATTTTTATTCAAGAAATTTTTAAATTTACAACCGTACAGCAAAAGTAATATTTCCATCTCGCCATTACATGGCTGATTATGTAAACAATTTTTTTTTCCAATAACATGAACCAACTAGACAATAGGAGTAGAAGACAAGTAAAGAAAGGAGAATAGAAAGAACAGAGAAAAAGAAGGGCAGCATTCCTGTGACCTATGAAAACCTATGTCCGGCGGATTTCTAAATCGATATCAGATTCAGCGGATTATCAAGCCAGGGACCCCAGATCTGAAGATAATATGACTGGATAGAGTTGTTTGTGTATGCAAACATTTTTTCATAAGAGCAAGTAGAATTTATGTCTGCTTTTATGTCATCTATTGTTGGTAATGTTGAGCTCTTCCAGTGTCTTGTTATAGCTATTTTGGTCGCTGTGACAAAATGTGCTATTAATGCTCTGTTTTTAGGTAGGTTCGATTGAGTATTTAACAGCAATAACGCTAATGCCGGTGAGGGGTGAATCTCCTTTCCCATAACCGAGGACAAAAGATTAAACATCGATATCCATATTGGGAGTATCTTTGGACAATCCCATAATATATGGAATAGTGAGCCCCACAGTCCCCACAGTACCTCCACAGTCCCTCCAACAACAATCTGAGACCTTGGGGAAGAATGTATTAAGTTTTTGTGGAGTATAATACCACCTTAGTGTTGTCTTCATATAGGCCTCTATATGTGCACTGCAACGTAAGGTTTTATTAGCTAACGCTAAAGCACATTTCCAGTCTTCGTCTGAGAACTTTATTCCCAGGTCCTCCTCCCACGAAATAAATGGAGCCGATTTCACAAACACCTCCCTATCATTCATAAAAGAATAGATCGGTTTCAAACCTTTCATTGAGTTGCTTTGGTTGGCTAGAATTTGGGTAAGACCTGTGTTGCAAATAATGTCTGATACGGAGGTATTTGTAAAACTCGTTATTTGGAATTGAGTATTTCTTATGTAAAGCTATAAAAGAAGTGAATCCCCGAGTCAGCCAGCAACAGTGATATGTCTGTGAGGCCTTTGCTTATCCAGATCCCCACCTCCATATCCTGAATTAAATACTCCAAAGTCTCTAGTGGGGCTATTTTGTACAACAGGGTGCTGAGATGGTTTCCCTCTTTATGCATAGACTTCCACAATGCTGCCGAGTTTACTGTAGAGGTCAAAGGGGAAATTTGTTGGTCAATGGATAATAGGGATGCAAAAAGAAAGGCTTTCAGATTTACAGACCTAAGATAAGCTGGTTCTAGCTGAACCCAAGCAGCTGTTCCTTCGTCGCACCACCATTTCCTTATTTGATCTAATTGAGTCGCACAAAAATAGTCCCTCAAATCTGGAAGACCCAGTCCTCCTAATTTCTTTGTTTTTTTAAGTAACAAATGGGATAGCCAAGGTGTTTTCCCCTTCCAAATGAACTTATTAATTGTTTGGTGAGTTTTCTGAAAGAAGGATTTTGGTATCTTTATTGTCAAGGTTTGGAATAAGTACAGAAATTTTGGCAAAGTAAACATTTGAAAGGTGGCCACCCTTCCCACCCAAGAGATTTCCTGTGTCGAAAAATCTGCTAACTCCCCCTTCACTCTTGCTGCTAATGGAATGTAGTTCGCTTGATATAGGGCATCTATTCTTGCTGTGAGGCGAATACCAAGGTATGATATGTAGTCCTCCCTCCAGTCAAAAGGGAATTGTTGCTTTAGACTGGTCAGCTGCTGATTAGGCACATTTATAGGGAGTATTTGAGATTTATCTGTATTTATCTTGTATAGAGAAAGAGACCCATAATACTCAATCACCTTCATTACCTCCATCAGAGAAGTCGCTGGGTTTTTCAAAGACAGAATGATATCATCTGCATAGAGGGAGATACAATGAGATGTCACCTCTACCAAAATTCCCTGTATAATATGGTTCTGTCTTATTGCTTGTGCTAATGGTTCAATAGACAATATGAAAATCAGGGGGGATAAAGGGCAACCTTGCCTTGTGCCATTTGTGATCAAAAACTCCTCCGAGAGGGCACCATTAGCATTAACCCTCGGGGAGGGGGCACAATACAATGCCCGAATTGCGTCAACTATTGGGCCTTCAAAACCCATCCTCTCTAAAACCTCAAAAACAAAGGACCACCTAACTCTATCAAACGCCTTTTCGGCGTCTAGCGCTACCAACAGTGTTGGGCGTTTTGTTCTATTCGCTATTTCAATTAAATTTATTAATCTCCTTGTGTTTTCCACCGTCTGTCTGCCCTGGATGAATCCAGACTGGTCTGATGAGACAACCAAGGGTATAATGTCTGCCAGGTGTGTCGCTAAGCATTTTGCATAAATCTTAAGGTCCGAGTTTAGCAAAGAAATTGGTCTAAAATTTTGCGGGACATCTGGAGATTTACCTTCCTTTGGGAGCGTTATAATGGTAGCAGCCAACATCTCTTTCGGAAAGGAACCCAACTTCATGCCTAATTGAAATGTTTCCTTCAAATGTGGGACTAGCAAATACAAAAAAGTTTTATTATAACAATTTGTTAGTCCATCCGGACCTGGAGCTTTATTAACTGAGATGGACTTAATTGCTGTTACTTTTTCTGCACTAGTTAACGGTGCATTGAGAGGGCTAAGCTGCTCCTTTGAAATAGAAGGTAGATTTAAAGTTTTGAGAAAATACCTCATTGTCGTGCTAGGAGGAGGAGGAGCCGCCGAATTCTGCTGCAAATTATACAGGGTTGAGTAGTATTTCCCAAACTCATTGGCTATATCTTTTGGGTCGTACAATTTTTTACCTGGATGACTCCTGTCAAGTATGTGAGAAATTTTCGAATGTCGGCTAAGCGTCTTCAGCCGTCTAGCCAGCAGCTTCCCTGCTCTGTTGTTCTGCGAGTAATATAGCGCTTTAACCTTTTTTAAATTCTTTTCATTTGGTCCAAGAGGCAGTCTTTCAGTTGAATTCTAAGAGCTAAGAGCTGCCATATTCTGATCTGAGGGTGACATTTTATTCGCCCCCTCCACCTCCTTTATTTTAGAGAGTAGGTTCCCTATTTTAGCTTCTCTTTCTTTTTTAATTCTATGTCCCAATTTGATAAAAAGGCCCCGTACGAATGCCTTATGTGCGTTCCACACTGTGAAAAAGTTGGTTACCGAATTAGCGTTCAATTCAAAGAATTCTTTCAAATTCTCTTTTATGAATTCCTTGCTCTGGTTTTTGGCCAGCAGTAGCGGATTAAGTCTCCATTGGGAAAGTTGAGAGCTATTATGCGACTCTTCTACAGTTATACTGATTGGAGCGTGATCTGACCATGTTATATGTTCTATAGCAGATGAAGTAGTAATATTTAGTAGTGATCTACTTACAAGAAACAAGTCAATTCTAGAATAAGATTTGTGAACGGCAGAGAAAAAGGTGTAGTCCCTTTCTACATCGTGTTGAATTCGCCAAATGTCATATAGATCCTCTGTATGGATAATTTTGGCTAGTGGGATATTTTGTTTTCGTTTTCATGTTGTCGAGTCTAAGTCCCTGTCATGGATCGCATTGAAGTCCCCGCAATAAATTAAGTGACCTTGTTTTAACTTATTTACCTGCTTAATTAGTTTATACAAAAACCCAGTCTGGTTGTTATTGGGCGCATACACTCCTACCACCGTGTACATAATATTGTTAAGTGAGGCTATCTGTATGATGTATCTCCCTTGCGTGTCACGGACTGTGGTGATGGGGACATATGTCAGTGACAAACTAAAAGCTAGCAGCACCCCCCTCTGTTTCTTTTGTAGTGTGAATACAAGTCACTAACAGGGACCTACTGATTAATTACAATGAATACCACCTTCTAAATTATTAATTCAACGACAAAGTGGCTTTATTCCAAAACATATAATTTTATTATTACCAAAATAAACATACATGATTAAAATAAGCAAGGTATGCACAACCAGAGGTGGATGCAATAAAGGACACAATTGTAATGTTACTAATAATAAATATAGCACAGCTGTATCATAGCCATGGCTCCGCTCCCACTTCCGGTTACGTCACAAATCCCCGCGGCATTTAAACCCTGTAATTGATTCAGAGCACTACACGTTCCCTGAAGAAGAAGGTGAAACGCGCGTCGGAACGGTTGGGGTGGTGCTATTCACGGACACTACATACTGGTTAGTAACGCTGTATTGACCGCACTGTTATATGACAGTATAGCACAAAAGTGGGCATTGTGAGATATTATAATAGGCACTATTAGGTGACCAATCAATTGATTTAGAGTTACCCTCCTGAATTCAGAGGTATAGTGATGGACGAGCCTTGCAGGTTATGTTAATGCAGCTATGTTATACCGGTTTACTGACTAAATCTTATACTGGTTGGTAACGCTGCATTAACTGTACTGTCATATGTTTAGTTCATGGTAAAAGCGGGCATAGATAGATACTGTTCTATGCACCATTTAGGTGACCAATTAATTAATTATGAGTTACCCTCCTGAATTCAGGGGCACGTGGATGCACTAGCCCTGCATGCTATGTTGATACAGCTGTGCTATATTTATTATTAGTAACATTACAATTGTGTCCTTTATTGCATCCACCTCTGGTTGTGCATACCTTGCTTATTTTAATCATGTATGCTTATTTTGGTTATAATAAAATTATATGTTTTGGAATAAAGCCACTTTGTCGTTGAATTAATAATTATTTTATAGTGTGACTGGATTATTTCTGGAAAGAGAGGGTGGTGTACTCTGAATGCATCTCTTTCCAAAAGGTGTGTTTCCTGGGCGCAAAGGACATCACAATGACTAGACACTGCTTCTTTCCACATAATAGACCTCTTTTGGGGAGTGTTCAATCCATTAATATTCAAAGAACCAAACTTAAGAACCATTGTTACTTATCCTTTTGCTTTGTCCGCCCATCTCAAGAAATTCATCTAGTCGTGTAGGGAGTATGGTAACCGATCAGGTCATATCCGCTGAAAGAGCAAAACCCTTATTGTCACAGAAATGGGAAAAGAGGAAAAGCATAGTCTGAAGAGAAACATAATTAAACTGTAAAAATACAACATTTTCACGAAACATTGCCCTCCCTCCCCGACTGCACCATTTTCCATATCGAGGAGGAATGGGCCTAAAAAAAACATCAGGGAAAAAGACAAAACAGAAAAATTCTGCAATTGCAGCTCCACCACTTTCTCACAAAGTCCACAGCTGGCTGAATATAACCACTTCAGCGGTTGCGCCTCTGTCTGCTGGACACCACCTGCCACTCCGGTTCCACCCGCTTTGAAGTCCCCCCTCCCTCTGATCCCCGAGCACGGGTTTGGAGACCCCAGCTTTTCAAAAGAGTCTCTCCATCTTCTGCAGATGAAACATTATGCCACTCATTTTGGTGTCTGATGAGAAGTTTCAGCGGGAAGCCCCATTTGTACACAATTGAATTATTCCGGAGTGCCTTTGTGATATGCGAGAGGGATCTCCGGTATCTCAAGGTGGCAGCCGACACATCCGCATATATTTTGATGTGAGAGTATGGAGATGGTAAAGTCTCTGCAGCCCTAGATGCTCTAAGAAGATCCTCCTTGATAAGGAAAAAATGGATGTGGGCTAACACATCTCTGGGGACGTCATCCGGAAGATGTCTTGGGCGAGGTGTCCGGTGTATTCTGTCTATTGTCCAATCTAGTGTCGAACTGCCTGGAAGAGACGCTTTAATTAGGCCCTGAACATAGGATCTGAGTGTAGCTGGTAGCACTTCCTCCGAAATTCCTCTGAACTTGATATTATTACGACGAGACCTATCCTCTAGATCTATTAGTTTTGCTTTAACAGACTGCAGTTCATCTACTAGGTCTCCGTGTTCGTCCGCTAGGGAGTTATGGGATTCTGCGAATTCTCCCATCTTTTGTTCTATATGTGTTACTCTTGAATCCAACTCCCGTGTCTGAACTTGTATCAGAAGGAAAGTACTCTCCACATCTTTTTGTAAGGATCGGCTGAATAGGAGTAACATATCTTTGATCAGTGTGCCTGATGCTGGTTGATCTGTTGTAGGGAGAACTTCTAAGGCAGAAATCACACTTGATGGAACAGTATGTGCCTCCCTGACTTCAATGGGTGGTACCGGGCTCCCCAAGCAGTCTGCGCCCCCACTTCCCTGCCCAGAGGGATCCCCCTCTGGGCAGGGAAGTGGGGGCGCAGACTGCATCATTGCATCATTGTCTCTCAAAGCACTATACCTAGATTCTGGTACGGGAGAATCAGTGCGGGGGCTCCGGGAGGCCTGCGGCGAACCAGCTGGCAGTGTTGAGAGAGCCCACCTCAACGGACGCACAGGGCACACAAGCGGTCTCTTCACATTATGCTTGCCTACGCATAGGTTTCCTTACCCAGCAAACCGCTGTATCCAAAAGCCCTTTATGTAGCCATCCATACCGGATATTTGAGGTATAGAGCCCTGGATCCCATTCAACTTGTGGATACTACCCTTTTTTTCTGCCATGTGCAATTGAGCTAAGAGTTAAACCCGGTTTTCTGACATCCACACTTAGTCCGGCTAGCAACCTGCCACACAGCACCCCGGCCTAAGGATTGTTTGACATTCTGCCACTCATATACGGATTGGTCTCACGCTCTCACAGAGCCGAGCATTACTCATATACCGCAGAGAACCCCTATAGATAAATCCTAAAATATTGATGGGACCCCGTCGTTGTCTCAGGATTTTACCAGTCCATCCACCACTAGATAAATAACGTGTTCACACGACTTACTGTCTCTACCAGTACCGTCCTCTTGTCCTCTTGCCCCTCTGGGAATCATTACTTAACCAGTCAGTCTGTCCGACCAGATGAAGGCCGAGACGATGGCCGAAACGTTGTCATAGGCGGACTTTCTGCAACTGTATCATCTTCTTTTTTCAATAAAAATTCAAAGAGACATTCACGTTTTCATGTGTGATTTGCAATTGGGAAATAAACGGTGTGCCGGAGCTACTTTACCTCTACTAGATATTTTTTTCTCCTGAGCACCTGTGACAGGTGACGCTAGGTCCATTTTGCTCTCATTGAGAGATCCCCTGGCTGGGGATTGTTTTCCATATTTACTCTTGTGGGCTCCTTTCTCCCTTGGTCCAGTGTGCCCCCTTCCTCTCTGGAATTATTGAAATAGAACTCTAGTTTGCCCTGCTTCTGACTTCTTTTGCCTCCGGTCGTCATTGTGCGCTTTTGCTGCTTTTATATTTAAGGGAGGGTGAGAGATTGCTATTGGGCAGTGTCCCTGGTGCTGGGGATTTTGTGACGTGGAGGTGCGTAGAACATTATTTCAGGTAATGGGCCCCACATCTCCCCTCCATTTATGGCAGTATGAATTTCATAAAGTCTCAGCTTAAGATTTGGCTCAGACCCCTTTATCTCCCAGTTCAGATCAGGCAGATCTTAATGCTTCTATGAAATGCAGTCCCTTCTCTCAGGCAGCTGCCAGAGATGTCTGACTCAGGGTGCCTGGCACTTGTAACAGACTTTGTATCCTGGTAACAGGAGCTTGCTGTGGCCTGTCAGCACTATCTTAGGCTAAGTTCACATTTCCGTTGTTTTGTATCAGTCACATGCGTCGCTTGACGCATGTGACTGATGCGCTGTTCAACGCTGTACAACGGATGACAAAGAACAGAATTCTTTGTCGGATTCCGTTGTGTGCGGGGGGCGGAGTTCGGGGGGTGGGGGGGAGCCGAGCGGGGCCGTGGCACTGAGGACGTCAGTGCCGCAGGGACTGCAGGACAGGTGTGTGTGTGTGTGTGTGTGTGTGCGTGCGTGCGTGCGTGCATGCGTGTGTGTTTATACACACATGCTGAATGCGGGAGGGGGCGGAGCCGAGCGGGGGCGGGGCCAGGCACTGAGGATGTCAGTGGCAGTGCTGCGGTCTGCATGGCTGGGGACAGGTGAGTGTATCTGTGAGTGTGTGTGTGTGCATGTATGTATGTATGTATGTATGTGTGTGCACATGCGGAGTGCGGGAGGGGGCGGAGCCGAGCGGGGGGCGGGGCCAGACGAGGGTGTCAGTGGCAGTGCTTGTCTGCATGGCTGGGGACAGGTGTGTGTGTGTGTGTACATACATGTGCGGAGTGCAGGAGGGGGCGGGGCCAAGCGGGGAAGTGTCGGCCTCCCTGCACACGTAACCAGACTAAATATCGGGTAGCAAAGCACCTTATATTTACCTTGGTTACCCGATATTTACCTTGGTTAAGGGCCTACACCGCTTAGCGCTGGCTCCTTGCACCGTAACCAGGGTAAATATCGGGTAACCAACCAAAGCTGGTGATGTGTGCAGGGAGCCAGAGAGCATGCGCAGCGAAATGCGACGGATCTCGCTGCTCAAAAAACGTTACATGCTGCGTTCATCCCGCCCGGCGGTCAGTCATTCCACAACTGATCAGTCGGGCGGAGGGTGCAACGCAGCATCATCAGTCACAATCCGCTGCTCATACAAGTCTATGGGAGCAACGGAATCCGCTAAACGGATTCCGTTGTTTACAAGAGCAGCGGATTGTGACTGATACATTTTAGCGGAAATGTGAACTTAGCCTTATCTTCTAAGTTCTACTGCTGGTCTCCTGTCCGGTCTAAAAGACCTTGAATATATTTATTTGCTGTGCTGTGTAGTATAAATTCAGGAAGGCAGAGGGTTAATGTACTCAGCCTCCCCCACACAGAATCCCCAACACTCATCGATCTTCACTGATGTTATCTTCAGTGCTGGGGGCTTCTCCTGCTGCTGCTCCTGTATGCTGCTTGTCTGTGTGACTCTGGAGCTCCCGGCCCCTTATCTCTCCTTTCGGATCACTGCTGCTGCTGCTTGCTTGATATTTCTTAGCCTCCGAGTGCTCAGCCTCTCCTTCCCCACGCTGTCACAGCAATGTAGATGAGATTTCTCCCCTGCTTCTTCTGCTTGGTCTTTCTGGCCAGTCAGAGTTTAGCAACAAGGAGATCTCTGGCCTCCACGAGGAGTAGGCCTCACCTCCTCCAAGGTCAAGTTTTGCACAATTGGGGCTCAATAGTCAGTGGCCCCGTCTTCTCCAATAGTGTTAATCCCCTTTGTATTGAAAGGGATGTTCAAGGGAGCTCTGCAGCAGCCCGATGGCGTAGATTGGCTCTGCTTAATCAGGAGCTCCCTCAAGCACACCTGCCCACCACGGCGGCCATCTTGGAATCAGCCTGGGCCTTTTTTGACATCACAAAGGATCACCCAACTCATGTCATCTGTAAGATTTGTCACCAATCTCTAAGTAGAGGCCACAAAGTCACTAGTTTGAGCACTTCGTCCATGAACCGTCACATGGATATGAAGTGATAGGGTAAGGGTGGATTGATGACCTTTATCCACTGTGAATGCAAGATGCTTATTTGCCGTTCATTGCATGCATTGTTATTCACATGTAAAAGGGTAAGAGTGTATAAATGACCTTTATTCACTGTAAATGGAAAATGCTTATTTACTGTCTATGTCCGCTGTTTTGCATCTCCTTTGACTGTTTGGTCACTATAGCAACAGCAAAACGGTCTCTGGCTGTGTACTTGGAGAGCGGAGGAGGTGCTGTCTGTGAGCTGAAGGAAACGTGAAAGGTGTGCGTAACAGAAAGGAGCCACCGCAGAAACACTTAGGTGGATTGTGCGGAGACTCGTGTTGGAGTTTGGTGCGGAGGACCGCAACGCATGTGAGCAGCATCCTGTGCCAGATACCGCCATTCTTCAGTTGCTGGCTATACTGATTACCGTGAGAGGATCGTCAAGTCTGTATTTATGGCAGCTGGACACCACAGTACCCGGTTACGGTAAGCTGGGCCCAGGACTGCGTGCACGCAACACTTTTTTGGTAACAAAACACATATCTAGGCCGACTATATAGACAATAAGACTTGCTGCCTCTGCTCTGTCAATTTGTCAATTGTGAAATATATAGAAATAGGAAAACGGGTTTTAGCCGCGCTGAAAAACCACTGGTACAGGATTAATGAAGAGGTTTCTTTTTTATTTCAGCATTTCCAACGCGTTTCAGAGACAAGGACCGTCTCCTTCCTCAGGGAAAAAAGAAATCATGCAGCTGTCTAACAGTCAAGTGTTATAAAGGAGGATGAAGACTGCCACGTTGACAGCCATGACGTCATCCACCCACTCTGTTGCAGGGCAATGACTCATAGACACGTGGAGAACATACAGGAAAAAATCACAATCAAATACATCGAATTATTTGTAAAACACAAATAACTGCATGAGATAAAAATAAAAATTATTAAAAGTTGTTAAAAAAAGTTTTTTGTGGTCCATTTTTGACATAGAAAGTTTTAGATTTGCAGGTATAATTTATAAAAAAAGACTAAAAAGAGAATGGAGAGGTGCGAACCTGTGAACAGTTACTAGTATGTGGGGGGATTAGCCACCGTACCATTCCTCCAAATACATCTAGTGAACTTGGTAGAAATGGGGATGGGATGTCATAAAGTGACTCAGAAGGATCAGTTAATAAAGGCAATCGCCCTCCAAGAGACGTGAAAATTTAATAAATATTTGTATATATATAAAATATAGATCTGTGCAAGTGCATAAACATGATAAATATTAAATCCATTATCCGTATCAAGTTTTACTGTTTAGAAGAATAAAATATCAAATGAAAACCAAAGCGAACAATTTGGATGAATCAAAGAGGGGCTGGTGTGGGATAACCGAACGTAAGGTGAAAAAGAATCGCATCTATGAAAGAAGGAAGCGAGTGCCAGTGGGGACGGGGTGAAATGAGTTCAGACCGTGGGAAAAAACAGACTGCGCAAGCGCATAGGGAAAGTAAAACCCTGCTGGGGTGACGAAAGT